>NC_083320.1:20362452-20665408 GCF_963455315.2 Globicephala melas
AGTAGGTTCAGGAAATAATTGGCTCTTGGTGAGGTGAGGACAACATTGTGGTAAAAAGGAGGAGAGAGGCTCAGGCCCTATTTGTCAATGATGGTCGTCAGAATTCTAGGCCCAGAGGAGATCTGAGGCTGCTTGTAAGGTCAGCCTCATGCTTGGCTGAGGTGAGGCAGTCTTCATAGCCACTCCTTTGAGGAAACATCGTATGTCCACCCAGACTATAGAGCTTCTGGGATCCTGACTGACATGTCCTAACTTCCCCCCTGGAGCGTACTCACTGCGTCAGCTTCCTAGGGGGCAAAATTAACAATGACTTTCTATTTAGAAAGGTTAGGAGTAAATATTCACAAATAAATGAGAAAGTAGGTAAACAAGGAAAGCAGGTAGCTTACGTGAGTCTTGGCAAAGGCCTAATGGAGCCTCTGAGGAAGGTTGGAGAACCTTTCATGAGAGGGTGAAGCTTGGCTGAGAGCTAACAATGATGATATGAGAGAAGAACTCCTGAGAGCATCTTCCTTCACTCACTGTGAAGACTTGTACAAGTCCTTTTACCCTGGGGATCAGTTCTATTGGAGCAGGAGAGACCTGAGCCTGTGGTCCACTGTTCTGTGATTTGAAATGACAACCTCTTTGAAAGCAAGGACCACATATCTCTTATTCACTTTTGGGTCCCCAGGTCCTAGAATAGCACATGATACTTAGGAAACTACCCAGTAATTATTCATTGGATGAAAGTTGGGCATGAACTGCTTAGATTGAAGAGCGGTAATTCATTTCCAAACTACAAAGTGGAACCCAGGAACCATGTTTTCCACAAGAGGGTAAAAGATGAGATGTAAATGGTGGAACATTGGGTATCTATTGAATAAACATGTATTAAGTACCTACTATGGGGGACACACATTGTTCTAAATAGAACAATGTGCAACTTGTAGCCTCTGCTTCCATTTGTTAACATATAATCACATAAATAAGCTAAACATTCTCAGATAGTACAATTACTTGAGTATAAGACTTTTTAAATTAAGAAATAAAATTTTAAAAACCTCATAACATTTGTGCGACATACAAGAGGAAAAAAGTTACTCTTGATTAAAATAATCAGAGAAGGCTTCATCGAGAAGCAATAAATTATCTATGAAACTAATAACTATTTATAATATTGGACTTAAGAATATCTTGGAATTTTTTATCTTGTGGAAACATCCAGACTTAGAGATGACCTTTGAAATACAGCCAGTCCTTAAGTTGGGGATCTTCCTGCACAGCTCTCATTCGGAGTTCAAGGAAATGTTGTTGAGGAAAGGTGCATTCCAACAGGTTAATTTGAACAACACAGTAATCTTGAAGTGTGCAATGTATCCAAAAATCACAGCCAAGGCTACCCATTCCTTTCAGCCTGGGGATCATCAGTTGTGGTGTCAACTTAGCCTCTGAAAGATGATAGTAAAAAATGTTTTGGCGTGAGTTGCTTCTATCCGGTGTCTTCAGTAGACTTCAGAGAAAACTATTGGCCCTCTTTAATCCAATTACCTGTTTGGCTGTACATTCCGAAACCAATACTCAAAGGGTATTTCCACTGAGGGCTTACAGGGACCACCCACCCTCCCTTAAACCCACTGGAGATAGGTTAAGACCTGAAACTCTCCCTCAGGAGCCACAATTAAGTTGGGGCTTAGAAGGACCAGGATTCCACTTCCTAGACCACAGCCAAATAAAGTCAGTGGAAACAAGAAAATTATAGTCCATCCATTAGCTGCCATGTCTTCTACTTCTTGTTTATTGGCTCTTGTATGCATCTAACAGGTATGGAGAACTTGCTATCTGTTCAGTGCTATGTGAGAGAAGGAGAACCTGCCTGGAAAAGGGAATAGACTATATCTGGTATTTAACATGAACACATGTCATTCTTTCAGTTACAAGAGACAGAAATGCAATTCAAACTGACTTAAATGAATAAGGACATTCACTGGGTCATGTAATTGAAAAGTTCAGGCATGGTTTGACCCAAGTGCTCAAACAATATCATCAGGAATCTTTTTATCCCCATCATCAAAACTCCAAAGCCAAATTTACTATCAACAAATCTGTGTACTTTAACTATCTCTGAGATAATTAGTACAGCCAGAATCATGGGATGAGCTGATTGGCCAGATGTGAATTGTATGGTCTTACCTGTACTTCACATAACCAGAATGGAAGAGGGATAGTTTCTCAAAGGAAAATAAGGGTGATGTACCAGTAAAAGTAGGGAGATGATTGCTGGGAGGTAAGAACAACAGGTGTCCACTATGGAATGTAACAGAGCTTTTTCCATGGCAGGTCTTAGAGCTCTGAATAGGGCCATCTGTGCAGCACACCTTGGGGTTTCCATCATTGTTATGAGTAAAGTTTCCACTGAGTCATCCACTTGGACTCTCTCTGCATCATCCTGCCTAATGCCATCGTGATTGGGAATATATATCAATCCTTGATTCAAGTTCACAGTAAGAAGAGCTGGAACCCAGGTTCATCATCAAAGCCAGTTTCTTAAAGTCCCAGCCTGCCTCTGGGATGGCAGGGCAGGACAAGTTCCAAGAGCAGCTACTACCACCTCAAGAATCCCAAAAGTATTGGGATTCAGTTGCTGTGATAAAGCATAATGTTATAGAAGTGGGGATGGGAGAGTAAATCAAAAGTCCCAGAAGAGGATCTCAGCCAGTCCAGACCTTTGGGACTCCATGCCAAGGCCTTTCCTGGGCCTGGCCTCACAGTCTTACTTTTCCAACTAACACACTGGGCTACTTTCTCATACCTCTTGCGTCAGATACCAAAGTAACCGTCTGCTCTCACTCCCTTATTCCAACTTCTTTCTCCAAATATGAGCCACTTTTTCCTTACCCCTCTTGATACAACTGCAGGTTTCCACCCAGAAGAGTGAAGCTGTTGTTGCTCTTGTTTTTCCCCATGCAGTTACTTCAATTGGAATGAGATGTCTTCAAGCCTTCGGGAGAGGAAAGACATATATAATTAAAAAAGTAAATAATGATACAAAGGCCCTATTACTGAGGTTTTTGGGATGACTGTTCAAGTCAAAAAAACAATAGTGCTCCAAGGACGGAAATGAGCCCACACATCAGAGGACGGAGACAAAGAACAGAAATCATGGAGCAGGGCAGAGCCAACTCAAACAGCAGCACTTGATGTCTTGCTCAGATGAAAGGGTAAGGGACTCAGGTGGGACAGAAGCCAGGGATGGAATTTCTGGTGACTCTCAGTGCCTCCACTTCCCCAAAACACTTATCTGTTCAATCCACAAAGCTGGTGTGTGAGCTTCATGCTAGAGCCAAGTGCATTCAGATATATCAAGACCTCCTCATGTTCACTCCCCACCTCCTGCCCATTGTCAGATCAGCAGTACCTTAGAGGATCTCAGGAAAGATCTTGAGGACTGGTGTGAGGTGTTCTTCAAGCATCCCTGAACCGCATGAGAAAATATCCCTGGTTGCTTTGGCATTCTTCAGTCATTTCAATTCATTCTAGGAAAAATCAGTTTATTTGCAAGAGGTGTAGTTCAAAAGGGCCAGTTTCATAATTCAACTTTGTAGATAACCAGAGTCAGACTGTCCCTCCAAAATCTTCCCTCGCCCTGGGAAGAACAGAGGAAAGTGTATAATGTAAAGCAGTGGTCTGCCCACAGACTAGTGACAAACCTTGACTTCAGAGATGGACTTGTTAAAAGATCATTATGTTCCTAAAGGTTGTTTCTACATGACCTCAACATAGCGAGTTAAATAGTGGAAAATTCAGCCAAATCTCCTGATTCTTTTATCATGAAAGTCCAGTCCTAAAGATAGGCACAGGCATTCACTTCAGGAAAATTCCATTTCATTCAGCGAAGGCTTCTTTAGCAGTTAGGGGGTGCCTATACTGTGCTGATTTCTATGAGCAGTAGAAAACATTTGTGTTGTAACCCCTACCCTCAAGCCACTCCTAATTCCATTGCTGTGATAAAGCACAAGTATTATAGGAGTGTAGGGGGACAGTAAATGCTGCAAATTTGCAGCAATTCCTGTGCCCAGAAATTTAATGCAAATCAAGCAGATCAAAGAGATCCAGAAACTCAGTTTGTTTTTTGTTTTTTTCCCCTTCAACCAGGGAGTCCATTAAACTATGTTATTGGAGAATTAACTGTGGGCTGAGCCCAGCGTAGGCACTGGAGTTTTGCTTAAGAAGGAAAAACCATGAGCCTATCCAGGGGGAGTATTCCATCCCATGGTAGTGAGGGACAGGGTAGGAAAATACAGGCAGGTTGGGAAAATATGAAAGGAAATGAATTAACTTGCATAATTAGAAGCATCATGAGTAAAAGCCAGATGATGACGGGGGGGCCGTGGGTGGTGTGGAAGAGGTGAGGGAGGATGAGGAAAAGAGAAGATTTGGGATGATTTCTGGAAAAGCCAAAAGCAGAGCTAAATGTTTGCATCCTGTGGAGAATGTGGCTTGGCAGAAAGGGGAAGAATATTCCAGAGCTGGGGGAGTAGCTTGTGAAGAGGTAGAGAAGACCGACCGTATATATCACACCCACTCCCCCATCCCACCCTCCTCACTCTGTTCTGTTGTGTCCTCTTTCTCACCCTGCCTCACAAGAGGGAAAGGGAACAGAGGCAGATGGGAGCTTGGAAGCCAAGCCTCCAATTTCATGCTGATGTTCAACTGGGGAAGGAAATCATGAAAGCTAATTGACTCTCAGAATAACATTTGTCTGATTTTCCCATGAGGTATCAGAGGGCATTGAGTGCAATTGGTCACAAGGTCGCCAGGGTTTAATGTCTCTCCTGGCTCTGGGTTCCTGCATTATTCTCCCCCTGGCAAGTGAGACTGCTTTTTCTCAACCAGTAGTCTCAGTCCCATGCCAAACTCTGAGACCAATCTTGGTTTCTGGCAGTGGTCAGCTTTTTGTCTATGTGGTTGTCTTGCTACTGGTCCAACTTGACTGTGGCTATCTTCTTCCCCAATAATCAGGTTCTTACCTATTTATTGACCAAACCTCTGTCATAAGCCCTAGTTTTCTCCTAAGCTGCTTCTCTGTCTTGTGTATTCATCTTCAATGATTGAGATCCAGGCTTGTTTCCCATCCTCCCTGGGGAAACTTCCTTGAAGCCCAGTCTCATTAGCAGCTGAGATGCCCTGTCCTTGACCTCTTAATTCAGTCCCTGCCAGGCCATCCAAAGCCAGCTTTCTGCCTATTCTTACTGATGGCCTCTCCCTTGAACCTCCAGTAATCAAGGTATCATTCCTGCCTGAAAAGACTGTCTGGATATGAGTATTGGTGTCCACTTCAGCCAATGGTGTTCCTACTCTCTTGCCTTTTGGAATAACATCAGATTCATAAATGTTTATCTCTTGACACAGACTCCTGGCCTTGCTCTCTGTTCAGATATATTGAGTTTCTCCAATGAAGATTCTACCTGGGGTTCTGATCCCAGCTTTACTTAGGTTTGCCCATTGCACTAGCCAATGCCTAAGATATAACAGAGAAAACACTGTAACAACGTTGTCTTCCACTTCTCAGGTGCTCAGTCACTACAGGACCAAGATCATCTGATCTGGACACCAGACACAAAATCCTAAATTTTAAATTCTAAAAGTTATTTGTCTCTCTGATTTTTTTTTATGTGGAATTGACTTGAATGAAAAGGAAAAAAATGCTTACAATTCCTGGAATTTTTTGGAAAGAGGTTGTATGAAAACTCTCAGGACCCCATAGAAATTCTAGGTTAGAAAGAAAGGCTAAGAAATAAGCAGGAAGAAAGGATCAAGGTATCAATCCTCGTGGTTCTGTTGCTGTGACAGTCCTGTGACTTGCAGAATTCCCTTCCTTCATGTGTGCGGTGGATCTAGTGAGTATCCTTCAATAAATAGAATATGGAAAAAAGTGATGGGATATGACTTCTGAGATTAGGTTAAGGAAAAGACTTTGGCTTCTGTCTTGTACTCCTTTACCTTCTCCCTTGCTTGTTTGTTCTAATGGAAACCAATTCCCCTTTTAGGAGCTGCCTTATGGAGAGGTCCACATTGCAAAGAACTGAAGGAGACCCCTGATCAATAGGAAACAAAGAACCCTCAGTCCAAAGGTCCATGAGGAACTTGAGTCCTGCAGCAACCGTGTGAGTGAGTTTGGGGTCTATGTTTCAGATGAGACCACAACCCCAGCCAAAACCTGGTTTGCCGCCTATGAGAGAGCTTAAGGAAGGGGTACCCAGCTAAGAGGTACCTGGATTCCTGACCCACATAAAGTGTAAGATAACAAATATTTGTTCTTTTTTTTAAAATTCTTTATTGGAGTAAAATTGCTTTACAATGGTGTGTTAATTTCTGCTTTATAACAAAGTGAATCAGTTATACATATACATATGTTCCCATATCTCTTCCCTCTTGCATCTCCCTCCCTCCCACCCTCTCTATCCCACCCCTCTAGGTTTTAAAGTAATTTGTTACCCAGCCATAGATATCTAATGCAAGCTTCAGAGAATTGGAGACAAAGAAGACAGAAATCTTTGACTACTAACAATTAGATCATTTTCATCCACCCTAAATCCTCCAGTTCTCCATTTAGTTAGACTTAGAGGAAATCCAGATTTATTTCATTAACATATACTTAGTGTGTGTGCCCTCTCTGTGCCCAGCACAGTGACACATACTATGCAGGATTCAGAAGTTAGGGCTCTCAGGGAATTGGGATGACAAGCATAAGCTGCAAGAAATAAAAAGGACCCTCAGCATCACTTTGTGTCACTAGTTTTTCTGCCCCCAAACTCATGAAAATCCTTCTTAAATTCCATGGAAAACAATGTTTTTTTAATGGCAGAAAAGAATTTCTATGACAGAGTAGACTGTTATGGGGGAGCCTGAATTTCATTAGTGTAGAGACAAAAAATTGGCAAGGAGGACCCTATCTGCAAGCATGTTCTATTTTGTCAACTGTATTAATTGTTTTAATTGATCACCAACATATCACATCAGGATATTTTACATAAATACCAACTTTCTGTCTTGTCTTGAAACATCTCAAGATCTGGCCTCACTGGATGTACACTCCTCCCGGAGCCAACGTCTAGTACAAAGAAGGCCCTTTCCTCCCCTCTAGATTGGACATGTGCTATTCATTTTGCCATGGTCCCCACCCAGCCCACTTTCCTAATTTAAGCTGCCTTTTCACAAGCAGGCACAAAGTTCATAAACAATGCTTTAAGTCCTCTCTCTGATTCTTGCTGAGCTGCAGAGTTCTTCAAGTCTTCAGTGGTCACTGTGGCCCCAGAAAACAATAGCTCTGATTCTCTGTCTCTGTGAAAATCCCTTGGATGAAAGTCCAAGAGTTATCCATAGTAGGTTTTCAGTAAATTTTCCCTTACTTTTCCACCATTCTCTAAATAGAGACAACACAATTCTTTTTGAACAGTATGTGTGAGCTTTTTGAAAATAACAAGTACTTTTCTACATTTGCTCATTGTATTGTTGGAATCTTGGGGTGACTCCAGACCTCTCCTCCCACCTTCCAAGCTCAACCTGGGATACAGCATTAAACAGAAGAAACCAAGCACAGCTCTTACAGGGCATACAGTCCCCTGGTAAACTTAAGAAGATAAATGCTGTTTGAATAAATGTAGTGAACCAACTGAGATGACCTTTCTAGTCCCTTGCAGGTATAGGAGCCTATAATGCACCCCCTTAAGAAATCCCTCTTCCTTTACTATCTTTTCTCTTCCTCTCCTTCCTTCCAACATAAGCGGGTCTTCTTGGCCTTTTTAGGAAGCACAATACCCCGGATTCTGGATGAATCCAGGGCCCACCAGAGCTTTGGAAAAGCAGAATGAGGTGGAGAAGTAGTCCAAGGAAATGTTTGTCTTATCTCTGTTTCTTTGAAGAAGTTCCTCATAACTTACCTCAGAGAAATTTACCACTCGAGCTCTCAAAGACCAGGGAAGAAGGAAGAGAGAAAAGAGACATCCAACTTCTCCAAGATGAAGGACAATGTCTGGATTAACAAGGCCCCCTTGTCTCCAAGGCTAATTTATGCTGTGGTCATGCACATTGGACTCATGGTCTGGCTCTGACCTCTGAAGGATGGCTTTCGACTAATGCTCTCTAGAGGAAGCAGAGGCTGAAGCCTGGGAGGATCTTGGCCAGGACCACAGCCATGACCTCAGACCCTTCAACTGCACCTGAGTACACACTTCCAGGGGAGATGTGCTCTCCATGGAGAAATGACAGCTCTGGCTCATGGGGTCCCTGTGAGATCACCCCAGCTGGTCTAAATTAGTGTGTGTCACACACACATACACACACACACACACACACACACACACACACTTTTTTAAAGCCCAGAACATAGAATATCCTTTTTGCATTCTTGATTCTGTACTCTGACCTTCTGCTACATCAACTTTTTAAAATATAATTTTCTCTTCTGCTTATCTAAAATGTTTCTGTACGGAATTTGCTGAGCAGCCAACACATTTGTAAAAGCACACAGGCAAGCTAAACTCACTTCCTAAGCCAACTTCACACCTGAGTATGAAGAAGGCATCTGGCCTTCAAAAATGAACTGCTTTCCTGACAAAGGAATGACTTCCCATCGCCAAGGGAGAATGTGCTCCATCTCCCACTCCCCTCTCCTTTGTCCCCCTCCATCCCCTTTCTTCTTTCTGTCCCTTGAATTTCAGCTCCCAAATGAGGTCAGATCCCAAAGCCCAAATAAGTGGAGGAGGGTTCACGTCTTCTCAGATGAATAATTCCAGCTCACCCAAGCACACAGTGTTCACAAATAATGTTTGCACACTAGGTTTGCTGCCTGCTGGGCTGATTTCTCTCTCCCTCACCCTCTCTCTCTCTCTCTCCTTCCAAACCAAGGGCTGGAGATAGAAGTGAAAGTTTGAATCATATTCAAAACACAGAGTGAAAAATACTGATTTCTAAAGAAAGAGGAGAAAACAAGAGACTTAGCCATCTTTACTTCTTTTTCTTCTTAAACTTCTTTACTCTTAAAGGCCCTTTACTTTGAAAAGACCTTTTGGTGTTTTGCTTCATAAAACTCTGGTGTGAGAAAAAAATAAAAGCATACACATTTTCACAACTGTGTAGCCTTATAGAGATGAGCCCATATTTATTATGCTGTGTCTTCTGCTGATAAGGGGAAACAAAAATTGACACAAAGAAAATGCTCACATAGCTTTTTAAGACAAATCTCTCTGTATCAGTCAATGTCCAACCCAAAATAATGAAAGTCACATTTGAGTATCTAAAACAGAGGGATTTTAGTACCGGGAATTACTCAGGTGATGGAAGAGCTGAGAAGTCAGACAGGAGATAATGAGGCAAATCAGAAGGTAGCAATGGCAAGATGCAGCTACTGCCTGTAGGCTGCGGGGACAAAGGAGGAGATAGGACTATCAGAACCCAAGGGCTGGGGCCACCAAACAGAAGCTGGAACCATAGCACACCTGTCTAGTAGGATCTGGAGTCCAGGAAGACAGGCAGCTGCTACTGGAGAGACCCCCAAGGTGAAGAAGGTGAAAGAGAAATAACATGGCTCCTCTCTTCCTCCCTCCCTCCCATCTGTATCAAGTGCCTTCTACTGGCTGAACCCAGCTGGAAGCCACCTGATTCTGGGAGCCTGGGAAATGCAACCTGAAAATGGTCAGTCCCTTGAGGCACCAAGCAGAGCTGAGAAGCATGAGAGATGTGGCTGAAGTTCAGGTTTAGGTTCCACACGCACCCCCCCACCACCACTTCTCCCTCCGCTCTGTCCCCACTGCCAACAGCCCCACCTGGCCATTGAACAAGCTTGATGTGGGATCTGGATGAGCTGGAGATTGGGATTGCAAGGAAAAATGCCTTGGAAGTAAAGCTCAAGTTCATACCCAAATTCAGCTCTATCAGGCTTTCATCCAGGGCACCTTTCCCTTAATTGCTAGGGCTGTCACCCTGTCTAGTTTGTGTGTCCAATTCTAGGATGTGGGAAATGCCATGAGTTCCAGACAGAGCATGGATGGAAAATTACTCCAGACCCATGTCAGGGAGCATTCAAATGAAGGTGAGCTAGAAGTACATGGAGGCACAGGGTATTTAGTCCCATTCTCTACTGAGAGCAATGACCAACCACAGGAGAGGATACTGTGTCAGAGAAGAGATATTGCAAGATCTTCCTGGATGTCCCCTGAAGGCTTCTTTTAAGCTTTTCAGCAGCCAGGCCTTGCTAAACATGTGCCCCCCTGCCAAGCTCACTCCCCACCCTCCAAGGCTGACACAAAGCCCTTAGAGACAGAAGTGTCAGAAGACTGCTTTGTTCAGAAAATAAAGGAAAATTCAGGGCTCATAAAAGAGCCCTGAATTCACTCTTAAATATTCCACTCAGGATGGAATTCAACAAATCACAACTAAATCCTCCTTTTGGCAAAATGCTTCCATCTTAATTATAACTATTATTGCTTGTGTTATTGAACATGTCTTTCTCTGCCCTTAAAAATGGAGGAGGGGGCTTCCCTGGTGGCGCAGTGGTTAAGAATCCTCCTGCCATGCAGGGTACATGGGTTCGAGCCCTGGTCCAGGAAGATCCCACATGCCACGGAGCAACTAAACCCGTGCACCACAACTACTGAGCTTGTGAGCCACAACTCCTAAAGCCCGTGCTCCACAACAAGAGAAGCCACCGCAATGAGAAGCCCACGCACCGCAACGAAGAGTAGCCCCCGCTCGCCGCAACTAGAGAAAGCCCGCACACAGCAGCGAAGACCCAACGCAGCCAAAAATAAATAAAATAAATTTATAAAAAAAAAAAAAGTGGAGGAGGAAGAGAGAAGCAAAAGTACAATATAAACAGAGGAATGGAAAATTACCCTAGCAGAGTGTCATGGCTAAACAATGACTAAGGGGGCTGTGATATGCATCAACACAGGTCCATGTGCGTAAACAGTGTGGTGGGAAGGGAGATGATGTGGATGATCTCGACAGAGAGGGGGCATTCAAGCTGACACAGCGTTTCCTTTCCCTGGGGGCAGGAGGGGGAAAGCAAGGTCAGCATTAGGAAGATGGCTGAGAGAGCGGGGTCCTTTTTCTTTGGTCTGGGAGGCTCTGAATGGACAGAGGATGGACACAGACCATGCAGCCCAAGCACCTTGGGATGTACTTAAAAAGGCTGAGAGAGAACACTGAAGCAGGATCTGAGGCTGGGGCTCCTGAGTCAAACTGCCTTGGTTCATGGCTCTGTCCCACCTATTGCCTGTTTTATCACCTGAGGCAAATGATTTACTCCTTCAGAAACCCGGGTTCCTCCTCTGTAAAATTAGATGTGCCAGGCACTGTTCTAGGTACTGGAAATACAGTGGGTGGGGGGGTGGGGGGTGGGCAAGACATCCTTGCTGTCAAGGAGTTCATATTCTGGTGGGAGGAGAAAGACCATCCACAGATTAGCAAACATAGAATATAATGATGGTGAGGGCTATAAAGAAAAATAAGACCAGGTAAGAGGGAGGAAGAGTGATAGCAGAAGGGTTTGAGACACTTATAGTGGTAGGAAACAGCTCTTTGAACGTGTGTAACATTCAAAGAGACATGGACAAGGAGTGAAGGGGAGAGAGCCACAAGGTATATATGGAGAAGGTGTTCCAGGCAGAGGGAACAGCAAGGGCAAATACCCTGTGGCTTCTGAGGCTTTTTATACGGGTATAATATAAAGCATTAGTGCAGCTCCCAGTCCATAGTCAGCACCTAATAAAGGTTAGCTATTAGTTTTAATTATAAATGGAGTATCCATAAAATACACTTTTGCTCAAGGTAGAACAGCAAGAGCAATGAGAGGATCAGCGACTCGCTCCAACTTCAGAACCTTGCTCTTCCCCCACCCTATGTAACATTCTTCTGTTTATCAAGACTGATGGTGCCCTCACAGTTCAGTTACCTGCAAAGTAAAAAGAGGCACAATACATGATAACCCAAACCAGCAGATAACCCAAGAGGTCCTGTCCATGCTTTTAACAGATGACTTTGGGAAGACATACTTGCCTAGTTCTGTTTTATTCACTCTAGTATCAACAGGAGGGTCATGTGGTGCAGAAGTTGGCATCACATGCCAAGCCATCAATTCCTGGTTGTGTGATATCAGACAAGTCCCTTTGCCTTTCTGAGCTCACAAGGTTGTTTTGAGGATCAGATACGATGACAACTATGGGGGCCCTTTGTGAGCCATAAACCTGGGCTTGATTATTGCTTCATGATGAAAGTTGAGTGAATCTTCTGAGCTCACAACCACGGTTGTGGTGGGACATGACCCACCCACACTTTGGATGACTAGCAGACACAAGCCTGAGACCAACACTTGTCCCAAGAAAGTCACAAAGCCACTCAGAGTCACAAAGGAATTCTTCTGTTTTTAATACTCTCTAGGATGAGGGTTGATGACGCTTGTTTAGATCGGCGTTGAAGGGGAATCATTCTGTTGTGAACCCAAGCTGCTTAGAAAAGAGTTGATGACACTGCCAACAGCTTGATTAGAACAGGCACACACTGCAGGAGATAAAGTGGGTGAGCCGGGGGGATTGCTCACACTTGTCTACTGAGATATAGACTACAAAAGTAAATCCCTAGGCATGACATGGCTTCACAGGAGATTCAGTCCAATACTAAGCTGAATAAGGATTTCAAGAGCTGCAACTGAGATTCTTAAGATAGAGATTCAGAGAAACCAGTATGTTCACTTCAGTCATCTTTCATTATTTCAGAATCACTGAACTTTAGAGCTAAAAGAAATGAAGAGGTCTCTGCAAGTGAATCCTTCTAAATGCTGGGGCTAAAAAAAAAAAGCAAATAGAAGTTAAGGAAAGACTCCCTGGTGTTCTACACTTTAAGGATAGGATAGTAACAGCCCAGTGCCAGCCCAGGCTGTTATTGAGCATAGGGCATTGGGCCAGATAGAAACTGTCCTTGAAACTCAATTTAGTAATAAACACTGGCAGAAAGGGGGGACAGAGAAGGATAAAGAGGACTCATTTAAAATTCCTGACACTTTCCTCAAGATTCTTTCACAACAACAAACATCTGGTTGGGTTCAGCTGGGTCAGGTTGGATTGGGATGGTCACCTGCCTATTTGTTCATTGTCAGAAGTTCAAAGAGAGGCTCAATTGGTATCTAAAGTTGCAAGCAAGCTCTCCACTCAAGCTTGATATCAACTTAAAAGTCAGTGGGGTTGGGGGAAGACATGGTGGAGTAGAGAAGGCACATACAAGTCTTCCAAGAATAGTGCTTTCAGGAATTCTGGAGTTTTCCCAATGCTCCTGAAAATGCATGTTCTCAAATTAAATTCCAATTCCCATAACTCTCAGGCAAGAACCCAGCCCTCACTCTATTGCTCAGAGGGAGATACTTATGTTACAAAGCCCAAATTTCAACCCAACTTGGAGCAAGCACTAGATGAGAAGGAGGAGAGATGATGCCAGGAAATATGCCCATATATGCTCCAGGGACCAGGTACAATCAAGGCTAGTTGTACTGGACAGGCAATGTGTCCATAGCATGCCTACCATGAATATGTTCTTTGAAGGAAACCAGTGTCATCGAGACCTTTCCTACCTAACCTTCCCACCATTCTAGGAGCATCTCTAGTAGCTAATAATTGGCATTGGCAACTTTAGTAAGCATGGCCATTCTGTATTATTTACTTATTGAGGAGAAAATATAGGGAAGAGAAACTAGAAGAGTAAAGAGAAATAAAGAGGGAGAGAGAGAGAGGAAGGAAGGAGAAAAGGGATAGGAAAAAATAAGGTAGAGAATGATGAAGAGGCTGCCTGATGTTGCATAAAAACATGAGATTAGAAATCTGAACTGGGTTCAAATTTTATTTTAGTGTCTAAATAGTTTTTATTCCAACCCAGTCATGGTGGGGGAAAAAAAGTTGAATAAATAAATAAAGCAAGTGGAATACCATAGTGATGTAAGCAAGTTTTCATAAGGTTTTTGGCTTCCTTCCCACCCCTTCCCAGGGGCTGTCCCTCTCTCTACCTTCATCACGGTTCACTCATTTCTTTCCAGTTCTACATCAAGTCTAAGAGAGACCTGTACATCCATACTGAGCCAGGCTTCCAAAGAACTTAGACACTTTTGGACTCTCCTGATCTGGGATATTTGGGATCTTGAAGGCTAGGGGCTGTGACTCTTATGGAATGATTGATTGGATGCCTGATAGCAGGAGGTTTAAGTTGATTCCTGAGAAACACTAAACATTATTGAAAAAAGGGTTGGGAGGAAAATGGGTTTTCCAACCATGAACTAGTGCTCACTGAAGCTTATTTCTTCCAACTACCCATGTTTAGGGGTCAGCTGCGGAGCCTAAGGGTATTAACATCACATAGGAGCATGATCCCAGAAGCCGAGAGCAGAGACTTGGAGTTCTGAGCTCCATGGAAGGCCCTTCATTGGCGGCCAAAGTTTTAAAATGTGCTTGACAAGCAGATAGGAAAATTGGCTGTATATGTCTCTACTGTAACAGAACTATTTGCTTTGAAGACTGTGCCTGGAGTCATTGCTTTGAGGGAAAAAAATGCATAACTTTGGAAAAGGATGACTTACTTCTGCAAAGAACCCTGGTCTGTGGGTCTTACCTTTGGAGACTGCATGGGCTTCCTTCCATAGTTATATCCCTGTATTCACATTATTCAAAGGCACTCACCAGGGCCTCCTGGGATCTGGTCCAGGGAAGAGGCACCATTCCAAGAGACACGCAGGATAGGTCTAAGTCCTTTTGTATCTAAGGTAGACGTGCAGATAGAAAAGAATATTTGGAAGGGAGAGGTCACTGAAAGAAAACTACTGATTGACCGAATATTGGGGTGTCTCATAACTTAAATGTATGAAAGGGGCAGTCCCCATTATTTATCAGTTAATTGAAATGAGTTTATTTTACCTCAAAGTTGTTGTTGGTTTGCTTTTAATAACCAATCACTTTGGAAACTAAAGGATACAGAAAAAGTATATTCTTTAGGATTCATCTCCACTCCATAGATTTTCATAAAAAACAAATTTGGGTTGGAATTCCTGCTTCACCATTTCCTTACCATATGACTTTGGACAAAGAATCTGGAAAATGGGGCTAATAAGTCACTTCTCACAGGATTCTAGGTGTGTGCTACTGAATAGGCATGTAGTAAGTGGGAGCTGTAACTATTATTGCTGTGATTTGGGTGAACTGATGGATAATTATCTCACAAACAGACCATGGGGTTCACAGGACTCTTAACAAAAGCACATTCTACTAGTTGAGTGAGCCCCCATGAAATCAGCTCCACCGTACTGCAGATGGTGGAGTGGTTGAGAACACAGCTTCAGGGCAAATGCCAGGACTCAAATGCTAGCCACCTTACTAGCAGTAGGAATTGGTAAATTCCTTAACCTTTCTGTGCCTCAGTTTCCTCATCTTTAAAATGGGGGCAATAATACCATCTACTTCATAGAGCTAGACTGAGGATTAAATGAGATAATCCACATAAAATGTGCTTGAAACAAATTCCTGGTACATAGTAAACACTGAATAAAGGTGAGTTATTTATTATTACATGGTCTAACTTTTACCCAAGCTCTAGCTCGAAGAATGGAGCTGGGTTTTTTTTTTGTTTTTTGTAATGTAAAGACCATGCAGTCTACTTCATCTAATTTTTTTTCACTTGTAGGGGGAGGGGTAAGGTATGAGTTCAATGGATCAGACTGGAGAAACTACCTGTGTCTTATGATCAGCTATAGAAACTGGTGATATAGTGAGAAAAACCCGGTACTGATCTCACCTGGGGATCGGAGGCTGGGTCACTCATTACCTAACATATATTAAGTTTCTTGATCTCTAAAAAGAGGGCAATAACATCTACTTTAAGAGCTATTGGGAAAAGAAAAAGAAAAAAGACCTTTTGGAAAATGATGGGAGTACCACATGAAGATTTGGGCACAGACTCGGTACATACATGTTTGTTTAATTGATTTTATTGGGAAGACTCAGACAACTGGAGAGCAGTGGGATTCTAGGAAGGAGAAGGCCAGGTTGAAAGGCCAATGAGTGGTAAGAATACCGCCTCTCTTCATTCTACACATGGCAGGTGCTCTGGCAAGGAGAGAGAGGTTGTGTGCTAGGAACTCATTTTTGCATAAAATAACTAGGTTTTTCTAGTGCAATTGCCCTATGATCCATATTCAATGTGGTGTATATTGCTATAGATTAAAAATACACGAAGAATTCTCAGTAGCCCTCCCACAAGGAGATAGCTTACTATGGTGAAAGAAGATTTGATTCAATATGGAAACCTTTTCTTTCTCTGGCCTCCATTTCTCCTACTTTCTATTCTGGTTCAGCTACCATTTGCATACCCATCACCAGAAAACAGTGAGTTAGATACACCCCTCATCCCATTTTATAGAAAAGGGAACCCAAACTCAGAGAGACTGAGGAAGGAACCCCAAAGCCCAAAGCTAGTGAGCATGAAAGCTGGGCTTTCAATCTGTACCTTGAGATGCTGTGTCTTTGGCTCACTCCACTAGGTACTGCAGCCTCTGGTACCCCAGCCCTGCCTGTGGATCTGTATGGTGGGGCTGCTTCAAGAAGCCAGCACTGAGGCCATGCCAGAAAAGTTGTGGCCGTGGCCTATAGTTTTTCTCCCACTGTGACTTTTTGTTCATTCTCAAAACTATTTCAAAGGGAGCTGAAGTAGCAAAATGGGGCTCTGCCTCACTATGTCTGAATTCTATAAATTAGGGCTTTATGTGAAGCAAGAGTATTGTTTTTTCCAAAAAAACAAAAATAATTAAAAAGCCATTCTAGAGGATCTTAGCACCCTTTGTTGATGTTTTTTTTGGAAGCTTATAATGAGCTCATAAATGCTAATGAGGAATGGTCTGTGGCTCCCAGCCGTGCTGAGTCAAACAAGCCACGTTAGAGGACAGGATTCCACTGGGGCTTGGGATGTGAGGGCCGCCCCACCGCCGCCGGGCTGGCCTGCTCGTGGCAGAAGGAGCACCTCTGTCTGCTTAGCCAGCTCCTGCACTTGCCTGCTTGCACCCTCTCCATTAGCAGTCTCTCTGACCTAGATTATTTCCCCGGGGGTGATGGCTCCAAAGGCCTCTTTTGCAAGTCAGCCCTAGGAGTTTTGAGTTCTCCATAGGATTGGTCATGTGCTGAGTACCCATGACTGTGCCCAGAACACAGCGAGGAGAGAAGTGGCTCCCCGTGTGCTGCCGCCAGTCTCATCATTTAGTAACCTCAGCCATGTGGCCCTAAAGTCTCTGTATCAACCACCATCTGCTAGGAAGAAAGGGTGTGTGGGCTGAAACACAGTACAGAATTTAAGGAAGAGATTATCTACAAGGTAGAACAAGGGTTAAAGGAAATCAGCAAGGGATGGTGAAGCCTCTTGCTCTCTCTGACGATATCCAACATCAGAGACATTGCCGCTCCTGGGTGAAGAGGGACAGGAGCAGCTATGAGTGTCCTGGCTGTAAGAGAGCATTTCTGTCCCAGCAGCCTGGCAAGAGGGGAACCTAGGGAAGATATCCCCGGGCCCCTCCTCCTCCCTCAGCCCCCAGCAGGAGCCAGCAGGCAAGGGAGCACATCGGTGCAGCCCAGAGGCAGCATCGGGAGCACAGAGCAGGGTAAAGAAGAGTGGAGAGCCAGACTAGAGGGGCTGAAGGAAATCCCCAGCTAAACATCCCTCCAGCCTCACCTCCTAAGACTTGCTGAAGGGACTTGAGGATTCAGGCAAGCATGTTCCCTCATCCCTGCAACCAGCTGTTCCCTCTGCCTGGTGCTTCCTCAAACATGTCTATCCATACCCGTATCAACACGTTACTCACTTTTCAGACTTGACAGTACATGCCAGGTTCTCCTTGAAATGTTCTCTGAGTAGCCCAGTTTCCGAGTCAACCTTGTATTGTAGGCATTTTGGTGCTTCTCTAAGGCTGTCATTCATCTCTGAGAGTGAGTTGAAGAGAAGCACCATGTCCAGTATTTCCTGTGCTGTGTACAGAGCAGATCCTTCTCGAGGGATGTGAGGGTGAAGGAGCAAGGTCATCTCCTGCCCTTGAGGTCATTAGACTGTCTATTCATGTGGTTAGTTAACTGCAGACGACTCAAACCAGGAAAAAGATGCACCCACGACAAATTTATGGCCCTGGGTTTAATGAGAAATATCTTCTCTCCTCTGCCTGGTGGTTTGAGGGATGGAAGGAATATAGAGTTGGGAACAGGGAAGTTGATCTAAGTCCCTGGGGATCTGGAAGGACACACTTTTTACATTGACCAACACAACTTTTTCACTTTGTAGGGTACGTAAAAATACGAAGGTATTCATCATAGAACACTGTTTAGAAATCATTAAAGGTCTTGATCTACTGCCCCCTCTCTTGAAAGCCTTTGCAGCAGTTATTCAAAGAGGGAGAAGGCAGGGAAAGGAAAAGAAATAAATGTAAATAAAAGCACCTTGAGTACCTTGCTGGCCCCCTGGTACATTCTGCTAAAAATATCCTGTTTATGGGCTTCCCTGGTAGCGCAGTGGTTAAGTATCCACCTGCCAATGCAGGGGACGCGGGTTCGAGCCCTGGTCCGGGAAGATCCCACATGCCGCGGAGCAACTAAGCCTGTGCGCCACAACTACTGAGCCCACGTGCCACAACTACTGAGCCCACGTGCCACAACTACTGAGCCCGCATACCACAACTACTGCGTGCCTGGAGCCCTTGCTCCACAACAAGAGAAGCCACCACAATGAGAATCCGTGCACCACAACAAAGAGTAGCCCTCGCTTGCCACAACGAGAGAAAATCCACGCACAGCAACGAAGACCCAACGCAGCCAAAAATAAAATAAATTAATTAAAAAAATAAAAATATCCTGTTTCAATGTAAGCCTGACAATCCTGTGAGGTGGTGTTCTCAATTTATGGATGAAGAAATTGAGACTCAAGAGAAGTCCTTTCCCAAAGTCACTGGTCACCCAGCTAAGCCAAAATGAATGAGGAGTCTGATGCCTGCAGGTGCACAGCACACCTTAGACACTGGCCCAGGCTCTTCTGTGGGGCAAGGTCTCAGCTCTTCAAGACTGCCATGTGTATCTTCTGTGTTTCCCGATGGTCACCAATGTTAGGCCCTGGGCTTAAGACGTGAAGAGCCCTCTCTGCTTCTACAGACTGGACTTTACACACAGGAGCTGATGCTTGTCGGTGGACAGCGAGCCCTGCTGAAGTGAGACGCCGACCCGGATCCAGGAGGAAATCTAGGGCTTTGGGGATCTGTGTTGTCAATGGCATGAAGGTCCCTTTACCAGTGAGGTAAAGAGGCTGAGGTGCCCTAAGTTTCTGGACACTTGGATTCCTGGAAACGCTCCAACTTCCTTAGGAGTGGAGGGCTAAGCTTTTGGACCTGTGCTTTCTGAGAAAGGCCTGGAAATTTTTCACGGGCTTCTAGGAAATCCTTACATTTTCACCTCTTTCTTCCACTTTCCTGTATAGTATCCTTGCTTCTGGCAAAGCCTTTCTCCCAAGCTGGAGTCTGGATACCAAACAAAAAAAAAGGTCTGCATATATTTAAGGTACTGATAAGCAAATCATAGGCAAAGCATTATGCAAAAGTCTTCCTTTGCAGGGACCTGCTGCCTCTGCCCACTCTCCCCACTCCTGGGATCCATGACTTGGGAATGTCTTACTAACGTGAAAACAAGTCTGGCTTGGTCTACTGCGAGTGAAGATCAAGGCCAAAACTTCACTGTACTGAAGTGAAAAAGTCATGTGTACCATCTGGCCAGAGCTAATTAATGGGGTTCTTTGTTTTTGTTTTTTAAAAGCCAAGAAGATATGGGAGAAAGAGAGTGGAAGCATTTCCAGGAAGAGAGAGCTATGTGTGAGATGGTGTCTGAAGTGTGTGCCTCCCACTGGGACGTGTGATGGGTGTGGGTGCCTGAGTGTGTACACATGCTCACGCGTGGGCATGCATGCTACGCCCGCGTGTCCGCACGTGTGTTTGTGCACGTCAGTGGAGGGGTTGCTAGGGGAGAAAGTGCACGGGTGCAGTAAGAAGTGTTGACAAATTGAAGCACAAAACTGCCAACCCCTAGGAAAGGGGGATCCTCCAAACCCCCTCCTGGCCTGCTTCCACTTCACTTTCTTCTCAGTTGCCTTCATTTCAGGCTTAGGTTTCCATGAACACTGCAGTTATTTATTTTATTTTTGTTTGAAATGTTAAACAAGTCCCGAAAGAAAAAGCTGTGGAGGCAACTTGTGCCGTCTCCAGGGAGCAGTTGCACCACAAGCATTTTCTGCCGGCGTTTGGCGAGGCTGCCCCTCCCCTGCAGCTTCACCCCCCGCCCCGGTCTCTGGAGAAGCTCCCAGGCACCTCTGCCTGGTTCAGGAGAATCCCAGGTTCCCTAATCTGACCCATATGTCTGTCCTCCCCAGGATGTAGCTCTCCCCCTCCCCCTCCCCGGAGACCTCCTCTGGAAGGGTCTCTCTTCAGGCTGGTAGAATGATTAGCAATTGTAACGACACCGTCAGCGACACCCAGAATGATGGCTAACGTTCACTGGGTGCTTATTAGTTTCAAGGAGCTGTTGAAGATGAAGATGAGGCACCGGTATCAACACATTTCACCCTCAGCCCAGGCCTATCTGGTAGGTGCTGATACTATTCCCATTTTACAGATGAAGAGCCTGAGACACGGAGAATTCAGAGACTTGATTATAAAAAACAAGGTCAGTCAGGAGCCTCAGGCACAAAGTTTAAGGGATTCACACACAAACTCAGTAATCAAGATAAATAATATTTTAATGCCATATTTTAAAATCCATATTAATGCAAAAGTCCCATGATGAACAACATATCAAATTTAAAATAAAGACAGGACCAGTAGATTCCAGTCCAGTCTGTGTGGCTGCGGCTCTCCAGCCCCATGCTGTGCTGCCCTGTTCAGCATTCATTTAGAGCTCAGGATGTGCCGAGCAGGGTGCTTGCTTTTGCCGGACGTACATCTCACTCATTCTCGTAGCCTGGTGGGGTTGTATTCCTCACTGTAGAGATGGGAAAACTGACCCTGAGGGCCAAGGGTTTTCTCACTTTCTGTCCATTGTTTGCTTATGTGTGTGTCTGCCTTCAAAGAACAACAAACCCCAATGGAATCTCTAGCAGGACTGGATTCCAAGTTCCCTCTGAGTCCACTGCTCTTTCCATGAGTTCACAGCTGCCCTTGGTGACCAGGCCTCCTCTCCTTCCTTGGCCAGGAAAGGAAGCTGATGGGCAGGAGGGGGAACCTCTTTGGGAGGCACAGGTCTCAGTGTGGGGTGCAGAGAGCAGGGAAGTTATGATTCCAGCAAGTCAGTTCTGACAAGCAACCTTCTGCTGCCTGCACCAAAGCTCCCCCGAGACACCTCAGGCTCAGCTTAAGTGGTCATCCTGCTCCAGCAGGATGCAAATGTACGAAAGACCCTTCTCCTCTCCAGTTCCTCACCAGCCTGCCCAGGACCACCTTGCCCACCAAGTCTCCCCCGCCGCTCCTTCTTGACTCAACAGCACACAAGACACAGGCGTGCATGTGCACACGCCTCCAACCCCATGTTTTGTTTTGTTTTGTTTTTTTGGCGGAACGCGGACCTCTCACTGTTGTGGCCTCTCCCATTGCAGAGCACAGGCTCCGGACGCGCAGGCTCAGCGGCCATGGCTCACGGGCCCAGCCGCTCCGCGGCATGTGGGATCTTCCCGGACCGGGGCACGAACCCGTGTCCCCTGCATCGTTAGGCGGACTCTCAGCCACTGCGCCACCAGGGAAGCCCCATCCCTACTTTTATCCCAGCTCCTCTAAGGAGGGGTCCCGAGCTTGCAGGGGGATGCAGGGAAATGTAGAGGGAGGTGGAAGCCCCCAGAGCCAGAAGGCAGCTCTTGAAGAAAGAAAATAGAACAGCTCTGTTGTCATGCCCACATCCAGGTCCCTGGAACAACCACAGTGTGGCACACACACCTGCTTGACTGTGCTCTCATTTGCCAGGAGCAACATTTTGGCACATTTAAGGCAGATGCGGAAGGAATTCTAAACGGGTCAAGGAGGTGGGGTCAGGTGAAGTCATCTCCATCCATCCCTGTCTCTAAGAAGCCCAGACACCATGGTCTCCCTCCTACTCCTGAGGCCCCATTGTAACATCTCTCCTGCTTACTCTGTGGCTGCCCCTTGACTTCTAACCACTGCTTCAACCTCACCTGTCCTCTAGGATGGGAGAAAGAACAGGGGCTTTGCAGCCAGGCAGGGGTAGTTTCAAATCCAGACTTTCCTTCCTACTCACTGTGCGGACTGGGACAAGCTGCTTGTACTCTCTCACTTGTTAAGTAAAATAGAATAATGGTGTCTATGTAAAGAACCTGGAACAGTTCTCAGCAAAATGAATACTAACCCCCTTGCCTGGCTTCTTTAAGGCCCTTTCAGCACGGCTTCATCTTGCTTGCTCTTAGAGTGATAGAGGTCGTTTCAGAAACTTGTAAAGATCATCTTTAGTATTCAGCCTTCACAGCAACTTCTTAGGTTCCCCCACCTGCACCCTGCCCCCAACATGCAGGATCCAACACCCCTCTTTTAGTGAGTTATCAAGATGTGGACAAAACCAAGTGTAGATTGTTTTAGAATCTTCACTCGAACTCACTTTGCCTCTTCTCTCCTATTAACTGCTCATGATGGAGGGTGAGGGGTAGGATGGTGGTATCCACTTTCATACCCACAATGAAGAGGAAAACCAAACTCAGGAGGCAAGAGATATGTTTTGAACACTCGAGGGTGGGGGTCATACCGCTCACTCACACTGCCCCACACCTGAGTCATTGAGCATAAGGAGTGATGGAGATCTTACAAGGCACGATGCTAGGGCATAAGGGCCACTCCATAAATAGCACCCCTTCTCCCACTAGAATTCTGAGCCAACAGAGGAATAAGAAGGAAGAAGAAAGCAGATGGAGAGCAAAATATTACCTTTGTTATGGTTAATGCTGGTGAATGGGACTTAGTCTGGGGACAAGTGGGTTTTCTCATTCTGAATCCCAGAATTGTGGGGAATTACCCACTTGTTACTGACCTTGCTGGGCCGAGGCAGGGTCCCCTGCAGGACAGATTCTGCCCCTGTAAAACTTGAGACCTAGAGGGGCAAGAGAGAGCATGTGTTTCCCACATGTGGACTCACTCCAAGAGAAACAAGACAAAGAAGGGACCAGGCTACACTTTCCCTTCCAAATTCACCAGATTAGGTCACTTCTCGTCCAGGGAAGGAGTGAGCAGATGAAGAGATGCCAGGAGTGTTACTCTAGTGGAGAACCCTTCACTTAGAAGGAAATATCAGGAACGAGGAAGATGCACTCAATGTCCCCCCAACCCCAATACAATTTTTTTCTTTCAATTTGATTGCAAGAGCAAAAGCAACAAATATATATGTGTGTGTGTGTGTGTGTGTGTGTGTGTGTATCTATTGATATGTAATCTGTTAGGCATATATATGTATACATATACATATATGTATATATATACACACACATATGTTATCTAAAAATTAGAAAATAATAGTAACTATCTTTTAATAGTTTTGTGAACAATAAATGCACTTAGCACTTAATAAATGCATTTAATAAATTCTAATCATAACAACTAGAACAGTAACTAAACACAGGAATAGGAGGCATTTATTCAGTCACATTGATTCAGTCACATTTACTAGGCAATGGAGGTTGACACAAATACACAGGTACACTTAAATCAAAGCAAAGTAAGAGAAGTACCAAAAAGAAGAGCTCAGCAGAGAGAGACTGATCCAGAAATTTCCCATGGCCATGGTGACATGTGCAATAGATGTTCTGGAAAGATGTTCTTAGTCAAAGAAGTTGGAGCAGAAAGAGTAGTCCAGTCTGAATGAGCTGTTATATTCTTGAAGAAAGTAATGGGAAGCAAATTTTCACATTTTCATCCACATCCCACCGGTCTCTCTTTGGACTTGTTTCCCCCCTCAGGTATAGGAAAAATAGCAGCGGAGGTGAGTTCGGCACATCCTTTCAATTAGGGACACTTTCAAACAGGGACACCCTTCCAAACCACTCTTCCTAATGTCCGTGTTCTTGCCCCTGCATAGGATGCTATTTAGAGCTGAGAGTTCATCTCTGTCTGGTTCTAGCACCTCCCTGCTAACGCCCATCCCTTAGTGGACAATTCTGTCTTCTCGCTGGTTTGTGTTTGCCTCTGTTCCTCTCCGATGCAGTCCCTCCAGGCCACAGCAACAATCTACTCCCTCTCCCAGAGCCCACACCCTACCACGGCTGGCACCTTTTTATCAAAATGCATCTCTGGGTGTTGGTGGTGCAGAGCAAGCTAATGTCAGCCCTTCCAGCTCCCAAGCCAGTCCCTCTGGCCCCTTAACCACACACCATGCCTTCTCCTGACTTTCGCCCTGTGTGTCAGCACATTCTCAGTTTAAGCTAACCCAGCCACACTCCCCTGGAGACACATGAGAGCACCTCCCTAGCCTAGATGCATACATTTTCTCATGGTTCAACAGAAACTGTGGCCACTGAGCTGTAGAAGGCTACAAGCCACGTTAGAAAAACCAAAACAAAACCCTGTGAACCTGCACGAGTAAGGAGTAAGCAGTCCTTGCTGGGTTCTCTGTTTTGAGGTCCCCGGGCCCATGGAGGACACAAATTGGATATCCCAATGTCCAAGTCAGTTGAAGGTTGGCCGCTCACATCCAATTCCTGTTTTATTCTAGTTGTGGCCTGGCAGAAACTTCAGCAGCTGCCTTTGACTGTGCCTTAAACACAGCTACCAACACTGTCATCTGAGTCCTCTTTTCAGGTGTGAAATGGAATCTTCTTATCAAGGACCAAACTCAGCTTATTGATTTTCCAATATTAGGGGAGTGCTAGAAACAACTCCTTGACTTTGAATCTGCTCCAGGCAGACAGACAGGTCAATACAGAAAGTCGTTTGAGAGAGAAGACACCCACATGGTTTGTTATTTGGGTTAATACCACTCCTGCTCAGGGACAATGGTTCTAGGTCCAGAGAGAACTTGACTAAGGCAAAAGCATTAGAAAATCAGTCCTTAGAAATAAACAGTGTTCTCTATATCTTTTAGTGCAAACTGCTTTGGCTGGACACACCCATGAGAGATGACACTAGTTCTACCCAGAACGGCCATGCTGCTCACAACTAGTCACCCAGGCTCAACATTCAGCATCATTCTGACTCCCTCCCCTCACTCATTTTCCACGTTCAGTTGGACAAACTCAGTTTGGCTGCACAGTATTCTTCCTTTCCAGTTCCATGGTGACCACCCAGCTGAGACCCTCCCGTTGACCTTCACCTGGATTATTGGAATAGCCTCCTCTTCCTCTGATTCTTCATTTCTTCCATCTCAACCCACCCAGCACTCTGAAACCAAATTTATTTTCCTGACTTTAATTCACTGTTAAATTATTTTAATTGTCCCACATGTGCCCTCTGAAAGATCAAACATGTCCATTAACAGATGAATGGATAAAGAAGATGTGATATATATATGTGTATATACATATATATATATACATACACACACACAAACTCATGGACAGTGGAATACTACTCAACCATAAAAAAGAATAATAATTTGCCATTTGCAGCAATATGGATAGACTTGGAGGGTATTATGTTAAGTGAAATAAGTCAGACAGAGAAAGACAAATACTGTATGATATCGCTTGTATGTGGAATCTATAAAAGTACAACAAAATAGTGAATAAAACAAAAAAGAAGCAGATTCACAGATATAGAGAACAAACTAGTGGTTACCAGTGGGGAGAAGGAAGGGGGAGGGGAAACATAGGGGTAGGGGGCAGAAAGGATATTATGGAATTATATGAAATCATGTGTGTGAAAGTTTTGAAAATTGTAAAGCACTATAGAATTTAAAGAATCTTTCATTCAATAAAAAACAAAAAAGACCAAACTCTTTAATTGGCATCCAATGCTTTCTAAAACCCTGCCATGCCCTTTCAGTCATGTGATGCTTCTCCTCTCCCTGGACCCCAAGATACAGTCAAGACCCATAACTCACCATTGCCCAAATTCCATCTTCCTGTGCCCTGACTTTCTTTTGTAGAAACCATCTTATTCTTCACCCCATCTTGCCCATATTATCTATCTATTGACTAAAAACCATCCCTTCAGATCTATTCTACAGTAGGAGCTATTTGTGATTGGCTGGCCCAGTACCCGTTTACTTGGGGATTTCACTTTTCTTCCACGTGCCTTTCACATGGTAGGCACCTGACCCCGCATGGCCAATGCAAGTATTCCATCTGCAAGCCAGAGTGATTGGTCTAGATTTGATGATGAGAGACATCCAGGAGTAATCATGGTCTTCTGGAAGGTTGGACAGACGGGTGTTGGAGACGAGGCAGTCTGTGGGATAAGTGCTCCCAGCAGCCATCTTTCTTGGCACCTGGACAGAGTTGTGCCACTCAGCTCCAGGCTCTGCTCTACATGTTGGCTTCACCCTCAGGCAGAGTCCTGGTACCATTACAAGCCTTTGTATACATCTGTATGTGAGGTCAGATCTGCCTTTGGACTTACCAGTTGCATGAAGCAATAAAGGTTCCTGTTTCCTTTCAATAATTTTTTTTAATAAATATTTCCCTTTAAAAAAAATAATTCTCTTTTTGCTTAAGTTGAAGTTTGGTTTCTGCCTCTGATAAGTTAAAAGAGCCCTGAGAAGGACATTCCCCACATTTTGTGACAGATACGAAGAGACATACACATATTCTGCCTTGTAGTATTTACCGGAGTGTATCATTTCTCCAGAGTACGCTGTAAACCACTCCAGGGCAGTATATCTTACACACATCTGTGTCCTCTGCGGTACCTAGTACATAACAGGACTTCAAACATACTGTTCACTTGGTTGAGTGAACAAGAAGATAAATATTAGACAAGCATAACCTGTTCCCCAACATGATTCTCACTAACCACACTCATCCAGCCATAAACTCTGGAAATATCAAATACACATTTTGTTGCCAAGGACATTTCCAATCCGTAAAAATAAAATAAAATATCTATGTTTCCAGACTTTATGGACACCCTGTAGAATTCTAAGGAAAACATGACTTAGGGGTTTCATGGATTCAGCCTTTCCCACAAGCTCTGGGTCTGAGCTGAGTTAGCTGAGAGATGCTGTCTCAGCTCCAAGGGCCCTAGTAATTAATGCTCAGACTCTGCTGGACTTGGGAACCATATAACGGCTGAAAGAGGCTTTTAAAGATGAGAGGGAAGAGGTCAGACCTCTTGAGGAGCACCCTGAAAAGGGAGTTAGCATCAGAATATCCACGTGAGGGGAAAACTAGCCAGACACAAGGGCCTGCCCGCCATATTTCCTACTCGCTGGGGCAAGGTTTCTAGCTCATTCTACGAGAAGATGATCTGTTTATCTAAGGGGGTTTTAAGGAGTGCTTCAGCTTTTTTAGTGCGTGTGTCTTTTTCTAATTTCCTGTTTCTTCTCCCCACATTTGGGGTGGTCGGCCCGTGCCTCTCGATGGGGCTCTTCTTTGGTGCTGGAAATACTGGGCCGGTGTTCGCTTCTGACTTTCTTGCCCAACCAGGCCCCATCTACCCCAAACCACCATTCTTCCCTGTTCTTCAGAAAGAATCCAACAGCCCAGTAGTACCTGTTTCCAGTCAACTAGCCAAGTGGAAACTGGGTCAGAGCCCCAACATGCTGTGCTCCCTGGTGCCACTGAGGGCGGTGGGCAGACAGCACTCCAACTGCCATTCTCCCCTCCCCTTCCCATGCTTGGTGGGAGAGCCCTTGATTCTCCCCATCTGGCAGTACAGACCCCTCATTCGTTGAGCGCACCTAGGAGATTAGGAAGATGATGCCACACCTGACCAAACCTGTCCTCTTGCTTCATGGCAGCGAGGGGGCAGAGGCTCCCCAGTTGGGAGCAGACATCATTGGTTGGGCGGGTGGGCGGCATGTCTTTCTCCCTGAGGTCAGACGTCTTCCTACAAGAATGTCTTGCCTGCTCCTCAACAGGGTTACAATCTGGAAACTGGAATAATGTGATTTGAATAAAATTATTTCAGTCTTGTTCGTGTGAGTGCACACGGGTCCACCATGGATATTTGTGCATACAAGTGGGTGCACACACAGGTGAACGTGCACATGTGCCAGCCCTTATTTGCACACTACCTTGCACAGAAATGTGAAAGAAGAAGGAAAGTGGAAGAAAAGGATAGAAGGACCAATTCAGAAGAAAGACAAAGGTAGATAAAGACAAAGATCAAAAGAGGCATCCCTTCCCCCACCCTATCCTAGGCCCTTTTGCCTCCTTGAGAATCTCACACTAGAAAACTTTTCCTCCCTCTCTTCTGTTTACAATCTCTATTTTCTACTTCTTCCCTCTGTATATAAATATTCTTAAGTCTTGCTCTCAAAAGAAAGCAGAAAAAAAAAAGACAGGAGAGAGAGAGAGAGAAAGGAGGGAGGGAAGGAAGGAAGAAAGGGAGAGAGGGAGGGAGGGAGGGAGGGGGGGATCTTAATGCCCCTCTACCCTTGCTGGGCTGTGATTGCAGGTCTCTGCTGTACTTTCTAGCCAACCTTCCAGAGAGCAGTCTGCACTCACTGATTCCTTGCGCTTACCCACTCTTGCCTCTCCAATCCATAGTAATCTACCTTTAGTCCCTACCATTACACTGAAAGGGTTCCAGCCAAGGGCACTGTAATGAACTGAATTGTGTCCCCCAAACAAAATTCTATTATTTGTTTTACTGGAATGTACTGGAACATCTCCGTTCCTCAGAATGTGGCTGTATTTGGAGATAGGGCCTTCCAAGGGGTGATTAAGTTAAAATGAAATCATAAAGGTAGGGCCCTAACCCAGTAGGACTGGTGTCCTTATAAGAAGAGGAGGAAGCGTCAGGAGTGCCTGCGCCCAGAGGAAAGGACATGCAAGAGTATGGCCAAGAAATGGCCATCTGCAAGCCAAAGAGAGAGGCTTCAGGAGAAACCAGCCCTGCCAGTGCCTTGATCTTGGACTTCCCACCTCCAGAACTATAAGACAATGAATTTCTGTTGTTTACCACCCAGTCTGTGGTACTTTGTATGGCAGCCTTAGCACACTAATACAGGCAGTAATGATGTACTTATCAAATTCAAAGAGTGCTTTGAGTCCTTGCCCACTGAGCCTCTCTGGAGCCTGTGACACCGTTAGGACTCATGACCCCTGAAACTCTCCTCTGTTGGCTCTTGTGAGGTATCTCACCCCCTGATTTTTCTTCCACCACTGGCTACACTTTTCAGTTCCCTATACATGCTCATCACTTTCCCTACATTTGCATGGCTTCCTGGGGCTCTAACCTCAGCCACCTTCTCTCCTTACTATGTATTTTGCACTGAATCACCCAACCAAATCCATGACTGCAACTGCTTCCGTGTGCGATGACCATGACGTCTAAATCTCCCACCCAGACCACTCTCCTCCTGTGTGCACAAGCATCTCCTGAAAATCACCACTGGATGACATGAGGTTAAACTTCACATGACAAATAGCAAACTTATTGTGTATCCCTCCTGTCCCTCAAATTTTATTCCCCTCCTATTGCTGTAGCCAGTAGATTTATAACTGCCCCAAATGGGAATCCTTGTCTTTTCCTAAACTTCCTTCTTAACGCCCCATATTTAATTGGTAAACAAATCTTATTGCATCTCCCTCTTTGCTATGGGCTGAATGTTTGTGTCCCTCCAAAATGCATATTGAAACCTTAATCCTCAATATGGTGGTATTTGGAGATGTGGCCTTTGGGAGGTAATTAGATTATGAAGGTGGAGCCCTCATGATGAAATCAGTGCCCTTCTAAGGAGAAGAAAATCAGCCTTCTCTCACTCTCCTTCATGTAAGGACACAGTGAGAAGGCAACAACCAGGAAGCAGGCTCTCACCAGACTCCAGATCCGCGGGCTCCTTGACTTCCCAGCCTTCAAAACTATGAGAAATAAATGTTTATTGCTTAAGCCATCCAGTCTATGGTAATTTGTTATAACAGCCTGGACTAAGATACTCTTAAATGTCTCTCAAATTGTTTTTTTCACCCACCCTTATCTCTATTTCTCTGCTCACTTTAGGGTTCTTATCTTTTTTTACTGGGATTATTGGAACAATTTCTAATAATTATTGGAATAATAATAATATTGGTCCCATGTCTTCACTCTCATTTCCTTTATTTTATCTTCACTCTTGGACCAAAAGAGTGAACTCTATAAAATATAAAGATAATCTTAACAATAGGCTGCTTAAAAATCTTTCAGAGGCTCTACAAAGTCAAAGTTAGCCCTTCTGCATGGAAAAACAGCCCTTTGCAAGGTGGCCCTGCCAACCTCTCCAGCCTGTGCTCCCAGATTTCTCTGTGTTTCTCCCAAACCCAGCTCCTCCAAGTGCCTGAACTCACTGTGCTCTGTCACAGGCTGTCTCACACCTAAAGGCTTCATACATGATGTCTCCTCTCTCTGGAGTGTCCTACCTCCATCGTCCAGAAGACTTCTCATCCTCCATCAGATCTACACCTAAATGCTATCTCTTCTGTGAAGACTTTCCTACCATTCTTGGAACTGACTTTAAGGATACCCTTTTGTCATACATGATACCTGGCACATTTCTTTAATAATATTGTTTTATAATTGTGTGTATGTCTGGCTTCCAAACTACACTGTAATCTCTTTGGAGGCAGGAATTTTGTCTTTCCTCCCTCTTTGTACACCCATTACCAGAACAGTGTCTGCTAAGCCAGTGGGCTTGCAACCCATAGCAAATATTTGTTAAGTGGATGAGTGAGCAAAAAGAAAACCAGATAAACAGTGATTCGAGCAAGAGAGAAAAGGGCCACAAACCCAAAGGCATTAGATGCACTGTGGCTTTGAGGTAAATGAGTCAGAAAACAGAAAAATTGCCAGGTTGCTGCAGCATCAGTACTCAGCATAATATCTCTAGGGGTTGGGGGTAGAATCAGGGAGAAAGAAAGCAGTGAACTAGAGAGGAAAGTCTGTATGGACCCATAATTGTGGTGAAAATGGTAGCAGCCTGAACTATAATTACAATAAGGAATTACTGGCTGTTAAACTAACTTGACGCAATTTAACTCATTAATTGGTTTTTCAATAATGAAAGACTTGGTCTCTGTGGCCTGGGAGAGTGGAGTTAGTTCCAAAAGGAAAGTAAGGAGAGAAACATTTCATTGCAACATCAAGATCTTTCTAGCAATAAATCTGCCTCTTACAAGCTCTGCAACCTTGAATAAGTTACTTAACCTCTCTGAGCCCAGTTTCCTCACTGTAAAATGTGCACCATAACAATATATACCTGAACATAAATATTATAATGATATCATGTATTTAGTGGATTATAAGCCCTCAATGCATATTGACTTTTATTAGGAGTGAAAGTTCTCCATAACTGAAACTTTTAAAACAATTGTGGACTAACAACTAAGTGCAGATATTTTTCTTTTTGCTTTCTCTCTCGCATTACAATTATTTGTTTATCTTATCCCTGGTAGATTATTAATTTTTGAGGGCATGGTATACATATGTTTTATTTTGGTAATCTCCAGATTCCTTGGACATAGGAAGCATTTGATAAATATGGATTGGGGGATGGAGACCATTTAAGCATCAGAGAAAAGACTGGATTAGGTCACCTTCAAAGTTTGCTTAGATGCTAAAACTCTCTGATTCATTCATTTATTCATTCATTGACTCAACAAATGTCATTGAGTGGCAGCCATGTGCCATGCAAAGCCTAGCTGCTGGGGATACGATGGATTACAAACGCAGACATGGTCTCTGTCTATTGATTCTACTTCCCTGTTAGGTTAAAGAGCTGAATGTTACCTAACCTTCACTCTTTATCCCTTGAGCTGTCTAAATGCTAGTACTGCAGTTCTTTGTTTTGTTCCCACAAACTGCTCGCTCACTTTATGTTATCCTGGAAAATCGCTTAGGAGGAGAGATACCAAAGAGGAACAAAGTGGGAGTGGCTATTTTCCAAAGCACACAGTTGTTTTCAGAAATGCAAATCCAGACCTCTTAGGTAATAAGGAAAGAAACCTTTGTAGTAGCAAAAAGTCTAGGAAGGTCTCCAATTAGTGCTAACCTCTTCCTTTATACTTTGATAGTCCACCCTCAAAGCCTCAATGCAAGACAGAGTTTGAGAGGTGGACACATGACCTTAGAAAGGGTGACCTTCTGGTACATAGAATTTAAACTCAAGGGTGGAAAATCCAAGTGGAAATGAAGAAACATAGAACCATATGCTCAGATGTAGGGGCCCTTCCATGTAAAGGTAATGTAACAAATTCCATGAGTTAATAAAGGATGCAAGCCATTCTCTGGAGAATCCCAGGGGCTGTGCATAATTTGTTTTTTGTTTTTTTACTTAGAACACAAGTCTTTAACCCCTGCGGGTCATAAATGGCCTTTGGGGATCTGTGAAGTCCTAAAATTGCATGCAGAATTAAGCATGTGGTTTTTCTTAGGGAGAAGCTTTATAGCTTACATGAGATTCCCAAAGTGATTTGTGGCCCTCCAAAATCTCATGTTAATAGCAGACTTATTACTGAGCAGTTATTCTGAGTTGGAGGCAAATGGAAGGTTCAGGAATGCATTCCCATGGTGTTCACAACAACCAGGTCAATCAAACTCTCACCTGCTTCTTAGCACATCTCCCATAATTCTTCCAGGAAGTTTTATTCAAAGAACCCTGAGTATTCCGTAGCACTCAGTGTATCATAGCACTGAGAGAGCTGTGTGGAGAGGTTGACTTACTAGAAATTGACCTTCTGCCAAAGGACACAAATGGCTCATGTTGACCCACAAGGAGGGGATATCACAGGAACAAATACTACAACTCCTCTCTATCCTTCAGTCACTCACCGAGGTTCCCTATTGCCTGAATTTAATGGAAGCCAGAGGACAGGGGAGCCCATTGATGTAGGCCATAAGGTCAGCTTCCATAAATTGTAGAATAGATCTGGAAGGGGAAACTGAAGATGTTCCAGCACTGTTTGTGTGTGTGTGTGTGTGTGTGTGTGTGTGTGTGTGTGTGTGTGTGACCTACATGTAGGGGGTAAGTAATCTAAATTTAGATCTACTAATCTTTACCTCTGACAAGTTAAGCCACAGGAAATGGGATAAATAAGGGACTCAGTTTCTTTCTCACCTCACAGTGTCAAAGTCACTGCAATTAGGAGCTTCCCCATGTGTTCGTCCCTAAGACTGGCAACAACCCCATAGATTAAAAAATGGGTAGAGCCAGGAATGGAAACCAGATCAGTGGGATTCCAAACCCATGCACTTTTCACTACATCTTGACACCTCAAAATGGGAAAGATACTTGGAGAGCTTGTGCAGAAGGTGCTCTTGGAGCTGGGTTCTTCTCCTCGGGGGGAGGTAGATGGGTGAGTGATGGAGGGCACAGACTCCAGGGCCAAATTTTATAGGACTGAGCCAAGTGTGGGTACTGTTTGAACAAAAACTGTTTTCATGTCAGCTATGTGTATGAACACTAGCTCATGCTCACACACATAACACAGTCACAAACACACAGCCTGCTGCAAGACATGCATTGAGAATGGGTAAGGACAGGGCCAGAGAGAAGAGCATGATGGGCTAGTGGGAAAATTATAGAGGAAACCCTAGTATTGAACAACTCCAACAATATTCACCAAAGAGAAAGGTAAGAATAATATGAACAGAATTTTAAGTCATCACACACATATATAATAATTCAGGCTCTGCAGATGCAAAGACCAATACAGTTGATGTCTAGCATAGTACCCAGTTCTTTTAAAAGCTCAGTAATTGCATTCAATGTCGAGAGGTTAACAGTGATGGCCTGTTTTCTTCTAGTTGGATTATTTTGGCCCATACCAAAACAGCACCCTGGTTGGTAGAATCCACGTCTTTCGAGGCTTTGTTGGTCCTATCTATGGTAGCAACAACTCCCGAGCCCTCCCCATATCCTGTCTCTTTGTCCTGCAGTTCCTCCTCCATCCCGGGTAGTGAAAATGGGAGTAATGTACCTAAAAGGCAAATCTCACTACCTAGCCATGTGTTTGTCTTTGTTATGCCATGAGCTGGCTGTGTAACATTGGGCCAGGCCAGTCTCACTGTGGACCTCAGTTTCCTCATCTGTAAATAAAAGGGTTGGACTAATGCTCTCTGTCTCCATCTTTGGTCACTCTATGTCTTATATCTCTCCTAACATTTTGGTTCCCTAAGGCCTACACACATGTGTAATGGCTTCACATAATGGGCACCCTATAAACACTTGGAAACTATAGGGCTCATCTCAGTTCAACAAATATCTCTCCAGTCAAATTCTCACTGTGTACTTAGCTCTTGTATTGCTCCATTCAAGTTTATCCCACCAAAGTTCATTTCCAATAACAATCTTCAATTTGATTACTGCCAGGAAATACTTAAGGCTTTCTAATCCTTTCTAGGACTTTTAGTCTCCTGGATTCCTGTGTGTATTTTTTATGCCACTCCCACGTTCCAGCCTCAGTAAGAGTGTAGGTAACTCCGTGTACAAAAACTTAGTTATTTCCAAGTTATTGAATATTCTGTCTCCATTTCAAAAATTCCCTTCTCACCCTTCTCGGCCAATCATATTCTGGGTTTCTCTGGCAAACGCAGTCATGAACCTGTCCACACATGCTGCCTTCTTGAAACATTCCAAGACTAGCCCTAGATGACTCCGGCCACTTCTGTTTCTTCTATCACTTTGCTAACCAGATATTTTATTATCTCTCCCCTCTTGCTCCTCTGTGATGCGTCGAGTTTATGCCTGTCATGTTGGTTATATCTGTGGGACTGAGGCAAGTTTTATTTTATTTTTTATTAAGTTTTCTGCTTGAGCTATATTTCTCCATTAGACAATGAGTTGCTTAAAAACTCAACCACATAGTTTCCTTCCTCCGTGATTCTGAAGAATGCCAAGAGCATAGCCCTGTCCTTTGGGAGGGAAAAAGAAACTGCAACCTGGAGAAAACCAAGGACAGGGTCAAAGGACACACATACAGTGGTGTGCTCATCCCTCAGTGTGATGATGTTGTTCATTTATAATATCATTACATTTTATTTAGCATGTAAGTTAGCGTGGTTCCAAAAGCAAAAACTAAACAAAAGGTGTACTCAGAAGAGTGCCATTCCCTACATCACTATGCATCCTTTCCACTCCATTCCCCATATCCCTTACAGGTAACACATTTTATTCATTTTGGCTTTATCTTTCCTCTGTTTCTTTGGCAAAATTAAACAGATATTGTATATATGTATATTTTCTTCTTTCTTACACAAAAAGTAGCATGATATACATTGCATGTGTACTCTTGCTCCTTGCTTTTTTTGCTTAATAATGTATCATGAAAGTCACTCCATACTAGGCATAGAGATCTTCCCCCTTTCTTTTACAGCTCCGTAGCCCGTAGTTTACTCAGTCTACTATGTATAGACACTTAGGTTGTTTCCAGTATTTTGGAATTATAAACAATGCTGCAGTGAAGAACTGTGTGCATATGTATTTTCATATTGTTTGATGTATACCTTCAGTCCCAGAGGATGGATAGCTAGATCAAGAGATAAACACATATGCAGTCTTGTCAGGTATTGTCAACTTCCCCTTCAAAGTGCTGTATCATTTTTCATTCCTACTAGCAATGGGAGCGTTTGTTTCCTCTGAGCTTTGTCAATAGAGTATGTCAAGTGTTTTTAATTTTTTTTCCTATTTTGATAGGTAAAAACGGTATCTTGTATATTTAAATTTTTTCTCTTATTTTGAGAAAAGCTGAACATCTTTTTATATATTTCAGGACCATTTACAAACTCTTTTGGACATATATTTTGTTCATTACAATGATTTTTTTCCCTCAATTTTAAAAGTTCTTTATATTTTGGAGATATTAACTCTTTATCTGTTATATATATAGATATGTTTTCTCCCAGTTTGTCACTTGGCTTTTGAATTTGTTGCTTATGGTTTTGACCACACAAAGTTGTTGTTTTTAAATTTAATATACTCAATTTATTATTATTATTATTACTATTACAGCAGGATTTTAAGTAATAGTTAGACTCAGATCAGATCTGTGTTAGAAATTAATTTACTCATGTTTTCTTCTAACTAGAACTATAACTAATTTTATTTTTTATACTTTTTAATCTCTGATACATTTGAAGTTTTTTTAGTATATGTTTTAAGGTATAGATTTCATCTTATCTTTTTTTCAAATGCTTATCAATGATCAGAGCTTTTACCATATACCAAAATTTTGTGTGTATACGGTGTGTTCCTGGATTATATTTTATTTCACTGATTGGTCTGTCTACTTAAGTAGCAGGTCCACACTGGTGTAATTACAGAAACTTTAGAATATATTTAGAATTGGGGCAGAGCTAATCCTTCATAGTAGCTCATTTTTATTTCCTAACACTTTTCTAGTTATTGTTTTATGTTCATTTTTTCTATACAAACTTTAGTATCAATTTCTCTCTGAATTTTTTTAAATACGATATTTTTATTAGGATTGTATTCAATGTGTAAATTAAGTAAGGGAGAAATGACATCTTTAAGATACTGAGACACCCTAAGCAAAAATAAAGGCTGCCTTTCTATTTGTTCAAGTCTACTTTCATATCTTTAAGGCAGGTTTAAAGTCTCTCCTTTGAATTTTGAACTTCCTGCATGTGTTGATTTGAACCCGTTTCTATTTTCACCAAGGAAAATGGAAAACAACTATGCTCATGAAACCAAGCTGATTCAACTGACCCTACCATTAAAACCAGAAGTAATCATGGATAGTTCCTAGGGCATGTGTATTAAGAGTGTACGAAGTTCCCATACCCTCTTCCAGTACAGCTGAGAGATCTAACCAAAACCTTGGTTAAATCATCCCTTAGCCTCTTCTACTGCAAACCAAAACCTTCTCTGCTTCAGAGGAAGAAGTGGAAATTTCTTAAGCCCTCAGATTTGGGGTCAAAGTCTAAAACTATTCAAAGTCCAGACATTTATTTACACAAAGTCCCTGACTGCTTAATTCATACTTCCAACAAAAGAGCAGGTTGTTATAGTGGAAAACCTTGGAGTTTTCTTCAATTAATCCCTCTCCCTTCCCAACAGCATTCCCACCTACCTTATCACTCCCATCCAGTGACGTATCCAATCCCACATTAAGTACTACTGATTCTATCACCAAAATAAATTTCCAAAATATATTTCCTTCTCTCAATCTCCCTAGTCTCCACCTAAGTCATCATAGTATTATCTATACTACTAGATTCTGTGCTTTCTACTTTTACATTACTTTTTTTTTTTTAAAGATCTCTCTGAGTGTCGTCTGGAGAATAGGTTGTGGTCGGAGGCTAATCATGTTTATCACGGTTTGAAGGTTCTTATTGTGATTGTCTCTGCCTAGTGTATCACTGCATCCTCATCCCTTACTGTTCACATGACTGGCTTCTTCTCAATATGTAGGTCCCTGCATACGTACTAAAGTGCCACCTTCTCGGAGAAGCCTTCCCTGACCACCCTAGATGAAGAGGTACCTGCTATTCTCTGTCCTTGAATTTTGTTTCTTTCTTTCATGATATTTTATGAAGTTAAAATTAATTAATTAACTGTGCCCTCTACTGAATGATAAATTCCAGGAAGACAGAGGCCATGTTTGATTTGTTCACCTCTGACACAGTATCTCAGCACCATAGTGTCTAGTAAGTAGTACCATGTGCTCACTAAATATTTATCAAATGAATAAATGATTCTGGGTGGGAAAGAAAGCATTGAACTATCGGATCTTTCCAGTTGTAGAGTGTTTGGTCCCACCATTGAGGGTAGAGTTGGTAAAATTGTTTCTCCTATCTTGAGACTTCCGGGAAAGCTAAGCCTGGTCGAAGGTTTGGGCGCCCTTTCAAGCACTCCAGTGCAACCCTAACAGGAGCGTACTTCCTCATGCCTAGGGAACTTGCAAGACATTCCCATACTCACAGCTCTGAACAGATTCTTCCTGGGAAAATTTAAGTCCAGCACAAGTCAGTAGCTGCTCTGTTGTATTTTTCTCTCTTTTACTCTCTTTGAAAAAGTAGTTGTTTTCATTTAAAAAGGGAAAACACAAACAAGAAGATAACATAAAGGGCAAAACTTCAGACCCTGGACTTAATTGCTTGGAGTAAAAAGAAAAGCATTTGACTATAGCAGCAGTGAGCTCTCGTGTGTGGGGGGGCGGGGGCGGAGGGTGTGATGCCCCACCTCTCAGTTCTCCCTGACAACCACTTTCAATAAATTCATGTGGCCTCAATCAAAGATGCTGTAGACCATTTTCTTTCTCACTCACTGTGTAACTAAGGATCAGATAATTTAGGAGATTCCTTTTGAAGAAACATCTGGAACCCTGGAACTGGCCCATTAAGTTCTCACTCATTCCCTCTCTCTCTCTCTCTCATCCTCATCTTCCTTTGAAGAGGCTGTTCTGGCTTGAAGCTTTCTAACCCAGAATTTTTGGCTCTGAGACATTTCGCTCAGTTCTCCGGAGTCATTTACAAATAAACCCACTAGGCAAAATCTCATTGCTGGGAACCCATGGTGGCTTCAGTCATCTGTTTATGGGGATCTGGTATCCTTAGGGAAGGAACTGGCTCAAAGGAAAACTTGTGTGGGGCCGAATGTGACTTGAGAGTGGAATGGTCTCAGGTAAGACTTCTACAGTCATATGTTGTGTGTATCGTATCAGCTTCTCAGGAACTCACAGGATTCTAAAGGAATCCTAGAAAGCAGGTGGGAAAGAATGTCATGATATTTTTCCACTGATGTGAAAGCAATATACTTGGGAAAGAAAAGAATGGCTCTGAATTCATACAAAAAGGCAATGGGTAGGACTAGAAGCATAGACCAAACTTCACGATGCTCACTTTACGTTGTTCACTGTCTCATCCTAAGCTTGGGTCCTAAAGCCAATCAGCCATGGCAGAGGTGATGAGCTCTGTCTCTCCACCTGAGCCCAGGATCCTTGTTGGCAAGAATACTGAGGTTCCACTGGGTCTCCAGAAAATCGTGTTCCAGCACTGGACAAGAAATACAGTGCGGCAGATTTGCATTAATGTCCCCAATTGTCACCCTTCCCTATACCTAGGCCCCTTCTCATGAAACTTTGAAAAATTCTCCCACAGTGGGTGGTGCAAAATCCCTACTCCTGAGGTCAGCCATGTGAATTGCTTGGTCAGCAGCAGTGATGATGTGCCAATCACAAGCCTAGGCTTCAAGAGGCCATGCATGTTTTCATTTGCTTTCTCATGCTTCCGCCATGACCCTGAGAAAGACAAAGACGCACTTGAGCTAGCCCACTAATCCTGGGAAGAGGATGAGAAACATGTGAAACCAAACTGACTCAGCCAAGCTCTGCCTGGTCAGCCAAACTCCAGCCACCTCCCAGACGTAGGAGCAAGCCCAGCCTACATCAGCTGAACTCCACAGATGTGTGAGAAATAAATGTTTATTGTTGCATGCCACTGAGAATTTGCGGTTGTTTGCTCCATATCAAAAGTTAACTGATTACAGAGCTAAAAATTAAAGCTCATAAGAAGCTCTGTATTTGAATGACAATACCTCATAGTCATAGAGCATTCCTAGGTTTTCTAAATAGTTAATACAGCATATCTTATTGGGCTTTCATGATAGCCCTGTGAAGTGGGTAGGAAAGGTCTTATTATTTCCATTTTATAGCTGAGGATACTAAGGTGCGAAAAAGTAAAATTAGTTTGGCCCAAGTGACATAGATAAAGGAGTAGAAGCCACAGCTTCCTCATCGTTATCTCATCATTCCTCTCCCCGCTTGTACGTAAGGGAAAAAGATGAACATACACGTAACTGGCTGGCAGCATATAATCAGAAGAGTATGCTGAAAGGAAATTTGGGTGAAAAAAAATTGGCTGCTTGTTTAATGGAGTGGATTCCTCTGGCAAAAAAAGTCCTGGGACAAGTGGGTCACAAGTAACATTTCAAAAAGAATAGAATTATGGCGCAGAAGGGGGCAGAAGAGACAAAAGTCTCTGAGTTCGAGAAGGTTGTATAGCCAGTATATATATAGTCTCTTGGTGTTTGCAATATGCGAGGAACCCTGCTAGAAATCTGACATGCACTATCTCATTAACCTTCACAGTAACACCAAGAAGATTGTAACATAACACAATATAACATAACATAATATAATACAATCCCCAGAAATTAAGCAATAAAACAGCATGCCAAAACTCACACAGCAAGTGGCAGTGGGTTGAAGCCCAAGTCTGTCTGCCTCCTGCATTGGATCCTCTGTCTCTGGTTGAGAGTGAGAGAAGCGGGAAAAAAGCCAACCCAAATAAGCCGAGAAGAGGAAAGAAGTAAGAGAGCTGGAGTGGAAGAGTGGCTGGAGGCTGGAAAAGCTTTCTGAAGATAATGAACTGCAAAGGGAACCTACTTTCTGCCCACATGTTGACTCCTGATTACATCGTTAGAAACTCAGTGGCTCATGGGACCCCCTTCCAAGTCAGTTGAACTTGTATGTACCACACACCCCTCTCCAAAGAGTAAAAAGCCCATCGTTGAGCAGCATCCCCTTTCTCTCTCCTCTTTGTCCCTCTCAGCCTGCTGCAGCACTTGAGTGGCTTTTCTTCCATGGTGCTGTTATAACTCGAGACTACATGGTATAATGGAAAAAGCAGTTTAAGCAATTTAACATTCCTGGGTTCAAAACCTAGCTGGATTTAGTAGCCATGTATCCTTGAGTGGGTGACTTAACTTCTCTGAGCCTCAGGAGTAATAATAGTGTCTGCCTCATAGGAGCCTAGGGGAACTCAAAGAGATTCCCCACGTTTATGCTGTTCTCTTTAGAAGGACGCCCCTATGTGCAGCGCACACTTAAAGGGCAGGGAGTTATGCTCTACTTTCTGGATCCTGGGGAGAGTATCTGCATAAATTATTTGAAGTTTTTATGCATGGGAAATTTGTCTATTCTCCCCATTTCTTTATTTATTCAATCATTTATTTACAGTATAGATTCATGGATGTTTATCTTATGCTTTGGTTTATAATCTGATACTACTTTATTTATTTTATGCTCAAATTGTTCCAGCTTTGGATGTTGAGAGTTTTTCAGTTGACCTTTGTGTCCCTTTCATAAACCCCCATTTGTTTGGGGATTTGGGTTTTTTTTTAATTGAGGCTTTATTAGAGGGCATTATAAGATGCTCTAGACTCTTCTTGTATACTGCTTGCCCCTCGCTCTGGAAGTAGCCATTCCTCCAAGGACTCCTGGTTCTACTTATTAGAAATCAAAATCCGGGTGTTGGGTATGCTCATTGCTACTTGAACGTCATTGCTTCTAGGTCGATCCTCTCGGTGGACAGAGCTAGGAAGTGCGTATTTGTGTACTAACATGTGCTTACACACATATCTATAATTACAAATATGTATAAAGCTAAACATAAGTTCATACTGATGGCACCATCTCTCACCCAGTACCACATCGTTTGTTCAAATCTTCTCTGTTGCTTATCCATAAACTCTCACTGCAATAGTGAGAAACCTGGCTCTTGCCGTCCTCCATCCATTTATTTATTTGTTTAATCTCAGTACATGCATTATCTGAAGATAAAGACATTTTATTCTTTCCAATTTGGGTGTCTTTCATCTCTTTTTCTTGCCTTTTAATATTTTGTTAGAATAAATTATTTTTTAAGATAAGTACAAGATGAACAAGTTTTGTTATAATGTGTGACTTAATAAAACACTTACAAGAAGCCAGGCCATTTAAATTTGTATCTGGAATCCAATCATTACTGAAATTTCAAGTAAAGTGCCCAGGAGTTAGAGCTTTACAGACCCATTTATGTGCCAGATTTATCAACTTGAGCTTATAATACAGTGGTAAATACCATCAGATCCCAAGACCCTGGATCAGCGAACATATAAGCTCCAAAAGGAAGCATTTCCCAATTTCATTTTGTCCATTCTCATTTTCTTTGCTTTCTTTCTCACTTTTTTTCATGCATCTCCATCTGTCTCCTTTCCCCTCACTCTCCATCTCTCCACTCCTTCCATTTTTTCCTTTTTTGCTTCTTTTCCCTTTTCTCCTGTTTTCTCTGCTTCTCTGTCATTCTTTCCCAGACGACCACTTTCCCTAATCTCTCCATTTTCCAACTCTTGCTCATACCTCAGCTTGCAGACGTGTCACGTCATTTCTCTTTCCACTGCTGATTCCTTTCCTTTTTAATGCCACACCCAAGGGGCTGTCCAATCTTTGCTGTCCTAACCAACTCTCTGTTGCTCTCTCCCAACCTAGTCTTCTCAACTTCTGGGCAGGCTGGGATAAAATATTCTTATTCTGCTGCAAAGTCTTCCACAGGCTTAAGTCCCACTGATGTGAACCCAATCAACCTAAAATTTCTTCCCCTCATTCTCTTAAATCTCACCATTTTAGCCATAGAAGGAAGTGATTCTCAGGTCTTGGAGAGCATAAGAGGATCCATTATGTCTTGGTAGAGCTTAGGAATCTACTTATTTAACAAGTCTGTCCCAGGTAAGTTTGATACAGATGGAATGCAGACCCCACGTAGAGAATCACTGCTATGAGAAAGGGTGGGGGAAGGGAGGAGTGTGCGCTTTTCAATATGCTGCAAAATGAGTTCCAAGGTCTGGCATCTAGTCCCAGATCCATTCCATTAGCAGATGACCCAGCTTACTTAATCATGCCTCAGATCCTCATAGATAATGGGGCTAATACCATCTACCTTATATGTTTCATGGAGTTATGAGACATCAATGAGTTAAGTACTCTGAAAGTCTTTTGAAAAACATAAACTGTTCAACACATGCAATAGTAATATAAAAATCTCAAAGCACACAATAACTTCAGAACTTCCTTCATTACTTGAAAAAGCTTTTGAAGCTACTATAAATTCTGAAGGAAGTCAAAATGGCATTGCATGCCTCTTAATATTGGCTATAGGCTATATTAATCTTTCTCAAACTAATCATATACAAATCACCATCTTATGAAAGGCAGATTTGACTCAGAGATATGGGCTGTGTCCTGAGACTCTGCAGTTCTAAGAAGCTCCCAGGTGAGCCTGATGCTATGGGCTGATGAACTACACTTTGAACAGTGAAAGGGTTTATGCTCTAACTAGAGAAGGCGGGAACAGGTTGCCAAAAAGATGGTGTAATTCAATTTGGCTCTTGAGAGAAGGAGGAGGGGAAGAAAAGAGTAAGAGCTCAGACTCTCTCCAGAGTCCCATTCTTGAGGCACTGGTGTCAGAGAAAGAACAGCCTTTCCTTAGACCAGGCTCCCCAGGGAACTTGGTGCAGGAGGAAAATGTAACGGGCTGTGCTTCCCTGCCTTCCTGAGGAGGAGCTAATGTCAACAGACAGGGTACAGAGGTGACAGAGCTGTGAAGTCCCCAGAGAACACAGCACTGGAAGCCCACAGGATTTAGTTCTTAGAGAAACCTTTGTAGTGACCCAGCTGTGCAAAAGCTCAAATGTAGCAGATCTGTCCTAGTTGACAGGAGATCATCCTTTACTAAATCCACAGAAAGAGGCTATAGACCTTGCTGTGCACTGAAGTGAGATGTCCATAAAAGCAAGCATGAGGTCTTTACATCAGAAAGAAATACAAACATCTATGCTGGCTGTTTAATTTTTTACCCCACTGTCTATATCAGGTCCACTCTCTACTCTTCCTTACCCTGCCTATTCCTTGGCATGCTAAGCTTTACGGAACTGTCTCATTGGCTTCCCTTGTCTTCTGGCTCTGGTTGGGTTCTACCAATGAGAGGCTCCAACAGGAGATCACAGGAGGGAGGAGAGAGGTTGGGATATTTATTTCCTGGGCACCGCCCTGCTGAGCTATGGGTTGGCAGTGACTGCCTTCTCTACTGAAGGCCACAGCTCCTGCCAGGCTCTTCTCTACTACAGCTATGGCTGTCATCTCTGGGTTCTGGAAATCACTGCTCTCCCTGAGCCCCTTCAGGCCTTGGTATGTTAATAGCACCCCACCATTGCCAGCCCTGGGCTGATTCACCATCTCTGGTAGATTTCCCGTAAACCTCCCCAAATCTTATAAATAGTGCCTTTATTTAAACTCTCCTTTTTACTCTGTTTGTGTGTTTCATTTCCAGACCTATTCTGGTGCAATATCCATAACCAGAACAATCTCACAATATGGTGACTGGGAAGTTCCCTGTATTTAAATGGCTCTCATGGAGGTAGGAATACCAGAGAGAGGAAAAAATCGAGGCTATCAGCGTTAGTGTAGAGAGAGTGAAATGGGGAGAAGAAGCTGAGGCTTGGGAGAGCTTCAGGATTCATGAGAGGAAGCAAGATGGTGCAATGACCTATGAATGCACCATTAAGAATTTAAGCCTTTTTTCTTCTGCTGTTTTCACATTTGCTAGCCCCCCATTTCCTATGTTCATCTTTAGAGGACTGAATTAGGCTCTCTTGAAGGCTGAGGGAATCAGCCTCCTGGTTTCTTTGTCCTTCACATCAAAAGCCCAAGCTCTGGGCCAGAGCTCCCTAGGTTCAAGCCCATATTCACATGAGTTGGAAGAAGGATCAGGTGTATAAGTGAATGGGATGCTCTTTGGAAGCAGTGGACGCAAAAGATGGCTGGAGGCGACTGGACACTCAGAGGGCCCCAGATACAATAATTGGGATCTTGAACTTCTGTGCTTAACTGCCTGAGTTTTCATTTTAGTTCTGCTGCTTCTTGCTGTTTGACCTTCAGCTCCTCACTTCACCTTTTTGAACATCGGCAACCACATCTGTGAAAAGCTGATAATAATTTAACCTAGATCCCACACTGGGAATTAAACGATATAATCCATGCACAGAACTTGCTGCAGTGCCTGGCACCTAGCACACACTCAGTAGACTTCAGCTTGTACTCATGTTATTATCACACTGTCATTATCATCATCAACATCATTATTAACATTACAATCATTGAAATGGCATAGAGGATTACTAAGATGAAGATAGAAGAGCTTCCCGTAAATCCCACCTAAATTCCACAATCCCATTTACCCATTTTGTCAAAATTGGAAGGTTTTTTTTTTTCATTTTATTCTGCCCCTGAGTCTCCAAGGCAAAGTAGTCATGACCTGTTCTGTGCCTCGATTTCCTCAAGTTTCTGCAGAAGTTTAGGACTAGAGTGGAAAGATGGCAGATAGGGGCCTTGAGTTGCCTGAGAAGGGTTTCCCAAGGACACAACAAGGGCAGCAAAGGAGGAAGAAGCACACAGGTACGGAAGGAAAGGTATAGAAGAAAACATTTTTTAAGTTGGTGACAGGGTATGTACCCTGTTCTTTCTAGGAGCAAAACCATATATTTTTCTCTTATTAAGGTATTCCATGTATATCTGCAATAGTTCCCTTACTTTATGAGTCTTTACACCAAAGAAGTTGGACCCAGGCCTTGGACTCTTCAAATTTTAGCCCCCACCCTAAGGTCAAGACACCAGGGTGAGTAAGTGAAAGAAACTCCCAGCAGAGACCTTTTCTTTGGGGTGAGAATGCTTCTCATAGGCTGAGCCAGCTGCCCTGCTTAGCCCCGGATTCATCTTGGCTCACCCTCTAGTCTGTACATCTGCACATCTATACATCTGGGAAGCTGAGAAAAGAACTCAAGCGGGACAAGATGCAAGGAGACACCAGAAGAATCTAGACTTCTGGTGGCCTTTTCTTGCCTCTCCCAATCTGATGGAAATGCTTGCCTCCCTCAGTGGCAATGGAGGAGTGGCAATGGAGATAAATGGGCTGCATAATGAAATCCTTAGGTTTTTGTTTTGTTTTTTTTTTGTATGTACATGAACAGTTAATACTTGACTCTACACCTCAGTCCCTTTAGGAGTGCAAGAATTTCTAAACTCAGAGATCTCTTCCTTTTTATTGAACCATAGAAACTCAATTTTGACAATAATGTAGTTGACCACAAGGAAACAGTATTTGGTGTGTAAACAGTATTCGGTGTGTTTCTACCAAACACCAATATTATGTTGCAGGTAAAAAGCAAAGTTTCATTTATGGAAAAGCGATGTATCCAAGTGAAAACTCATTGATCTATTCCAGGCAAATTTGGGGGGTTGGGAGGGGGTTACCAAGATTGTTCAATGGAAGTCTTCATTTCCCACAAATACAACAATGACAACTAACAAACAAGCACCAAGAAATCCTGTGAACAGACCTAAGCAATGTTTTGAAAATTATTGAGTTGAAGTGATTGCCTCCTAGCTCCACAGACGAAAAAGCCTGGTTGATACTGGCTAATGACTCTCTCGATCCTGCAGACCAGGACAGAATCTCAGATCACAACATAACTAACCTGTTCAACATGATGCTGTGTCTCACTGCTCCTTGTCACTTCCTTTTTAAAATATAAATAAATAAAATATGGTAACTGACATCAAATGCCTAGAGTTAGAATTTCCTCATTCTGGCTTTGATAGATTAACATTGATTAGGTAAGATGGAGAGGACTTGAATTCTAAAAATAGTTTCCAATGGTTTTTGTGAAAACAGCTCAAGTCTTTCTTAGCTACAATGAGCCCAAAACATGACTTGGCTGCTAGAAAGGAAATCCAGTCGCAGGCAGTACTAATAAAAGCGTAATTATATGTTGGAGGGAAGTGATAGGTTTAGCACTGCCTAGTTCCATCTAGTGTTAAGTCAGAGGTGCCTCATTTGGGTGTGTGGGGGGGGCGGGTGCGGAGAAGGACATAAACAAGCCTGAACATATCTGTAGAGGATGGCTAGTCGCGTAATGATAGCAAAAGAAAGAAATTGAAGAACACAGGAATGTTTAACAGAAAGCCTGATGGTATCTTCAAACATTGTAAGGGCAAAAATAATTAGGTTGTAATGATAATAACTATATCTACCAAGAATAAGACCTTCTGCCTCATGAGACGTGAGTTCCTGTCACTGGTAAGTACTTAACAGATATGAGCTCCTAAAATATAACACATTTCCTTTATTTTATACATTATATTATATAACAACAGCAACAGCAATAGCTGATGCTACGTCCCAGGCACTCTTTAAGTAGTAACCCGTTTAATTCCCATGACATCCTGTAATCGCCTTGTTTTTAAAATTTTTATGTTTTAAATTGGAGTATAGTTGATTAACAATGTTGTGTTAGTTTCAGATGTACAGCAAGTGAGTCCCAGAGAGGTTAATAACTTGTCTAAGTTCCATGCCAAGTCAGAGGAGGAGCTGAGTATAGCTCCTTATATCTATTCCCTTACATCTACTCTTGGGAAATTATTTTAGGAGATAAGCTTTATTCTCTCTAATTTTCCGAGGAAAAACTAAAGCTAAAGTAGCATGTTCTCAGACAAAATGACTACTAAAGTATGAAGATCCCTGATAGACTGGTTAGTTTGGAGAAGATATAATCAAATATAGAGAAAGAAATCAACCCAGAGACATTCCTAACGTCACTCAGCTAGTTAATTTTTGAGCCAGGATTAGAACCAGAATTTTAAAATTCCCAGGGCAGTGCTCTTACACTGCTTCAGGCTGAGTCCCGTGGAGAAGAACATGAGGCAGAGGATCCCTATAAAAGCAGAGGGGACCAGCCAATGGGTCTGACCTTGCCGTTCCATCAGGCCAACATCTGGGCATCCAGAGGGAGACAGTGTATTAGAAAACACGGCAGCTTTATCGTATATAACACATACTGCTGCGCAGTGGGGGAGATACAGACCCAATAGACAGGAACCCCAAATGCTTCATTTGTACTCCACCGGGCTTCAGTACATGCTTTGTGGGCTGCAAGGTGATGAAGGTACAGTAGGGAGGGTTGGTGTAATCTAGATATAGACAGAAGAAGGACAGAGGCATGGAGAGGAACAAATATGAATTCTGAGCAAATTACATCCCCATGTGACAATTTACTTCCAAAGCCCAACATCTTTCTGGCAACACCCCAGTATCATTTGTATGTTCCAGAGACTTAATTAGTTTGTGCAAGGTGAAGGGTGATCCCGGACTCACCTAGAGTGGAATGAAAAATCTTCCCACGCTGTCCACCTACCATCACCTGCAGTGACATAGATTGTTGTGCCTGCCCGGCATCTCCTCCCCTGGGAACAGCCTTTTTTCCCTTAGATGAGCCATCATGTGGTTTGGAAGAGGCTGCCCTTAACCCTTGGTTCTAGGGCTGGAAACCTTGATGAGACTGGCCTAATAAAAAGGCCCTATTCCACTGACTGCTGTGATTATCTCACAGGAGGCACTACAAGCCAAAGTGTGCCACTGAGAGCTCCTCCCACCGCCAGGACTTTGGCTGGACCTCTTGGAAAAGAGACACTCTCTCAGTGCTTAGGGTTTTTGAAGCTATCAGGTGATGCTGCTGGAAGGCACTTTGCCTTCACTTGAATAAAGTCTGCCTGAGAATGGAGCCAAAACACAGGAAAGCAAAACAAAGAGAAAGAATGTTGAAAATCTGCAGTTGTGTGCCCAGTTGCTCCTGGACTTTCCAGTTTCAGTGGCTATTAAATATCCTATTAGGCTTAAACTAGTTTGAGTTGGGTATCTATCACTTGCAATCCAATGAATCCTGAACATTTCAGTTTTCCACTATTAAATCCTGAAGTGAGGGATTGGGAGCTAGGGGTAGCAACGGGTCAGAGCATGGAAGCGTTCCCAGGATAGCCCTAGCTGCCTCCAATCCTTCTTAATCCTCACCATCAAATGATTCAAAGCCTCCATTTTCCCAATAATATCAGGGCTTGAGAAAGTCTTCTAAATCATCCTTCTGACTTTATGTGAATTTGTAACTAAACCTACTCAAACAGATGAGTCTCTTTGCTCTCTCTTTTAATGAAAACACCTCCAAAAGGAATATTTCTAATATCACCAGAACTGGATACTATGAAGTGTGTTTTGAATTTGGCGATTATGTGTCAACCCTGTAGCCAAGGAGCTTATGAAGAGAAAAATAATAAAAGTTTAAGACATTATGCAAAATAGACAGAATTCGTCTAAATTTTCACATATGATGTTGGGTCTGGCAGGGCGTGAGCTTGAGAAAGTCAGATGGAACATTTTCTTGTTTGGTGTTAACTTGGGAAGAGTTTTGAACTATGTCTTAAAGGAAGGGAGGGTCACTGTGACAAATGGGAGGGTGGAGGCAAGTGGGGGGAAGTATGCAGACAGCAGGCTAAATCATGTGCACTTTCTGAACTAGAGGCTCTGTGATCTAGGTGTTTTCACCACCAACCGCTAACTCTTATAATTCCAAGTTTTCTATTCCCCTCAGCAGGGAAGAAACATAATGCAAACTGGACTCAAGATTGATATCAGCACACTCAAGGATGTTGATTAAAAAAATAAATAAAATTAATAGCCTCTGAGAAAACATTCTCAGGGAAGGAACCAGCAGGGTGGCCAGTTGACATTAACCAAGTCATCTGAGAAGTCTCTGCTGACTCTTTGTCCTAATAGCATTGGGGTTTTCCTGGAGCCCCTCAGAACATGTGTGGGGAGAGAAGGGTGTGTTAGATTTCATTTTGTTTCCTTAATTAAAACAAATTCTAACCTCAAAAGAACACAGGGTACACCCTCAGTGGTTCAGACACGATGAACTTAGATGACTTGAGTGTCTTTTTCCATGAGCAGATGTCAGTCTGAGCTCTACCTCCTTGAAAAGGAAGAGTCCAGGAGGTTGTGTAGTGACCCATGGTTAGCAAGTGACCCCTACGAAGGACTTTGACTTCAGTCAGAGCAGCAGCTGACATCCTGCTTTGTAAAGAGGGTGGATGACCCAGTGAGCCAAGCACAATGGCTTTCCTCTCTTTGCAGAGTATTGTATGCCCACTGAAACTACTTGGTCCCCACACTGCCCACCAAGAAGAAAAGCAACTGTATCTGCATCAGGAAGAAATAACCCAAACCACAACCAGACTCCCTGGGCCACTTCCCTGTACAGTGATAAACAACTGGTCAACGCAGAAAATTCCTCTTGATCCCAGAGATATCTTACTCACCTACTATGTGTGCACTGCTCTAGAGCCTAGAGATTTTAAGGTAAATGTTTATAAATGAAACCCAGTTAACTGGTCAGCTAGTCTCAACCAAATTTCCAATTGAATATGTTAAATATTCCATTATTTAACTAAATTCTTCAGTTTATACCCAAATTTTGGCATTAGTTATGTTAGTGATAACTCATTTTACTGCCACTCCATCTCATCATACTTTCCATCCATGTTAACGACCATACATAATTCAAGCTGGATTGATACGGTATAATTGTGCTATTCAGACTTCTTGATGAAAAGTTTCCTCTGATGATGTCAACAGTGGACTGGATTAAATGGGTGTGGAAACTGGAAGGAATAGGAGAGTTTATTTAATAAACAGTGTGAGAGACAATTGATAATACAAGGGAAAAAAATAGCTTCTTACTTTACACCATATACCAAAATAAATCGCTATAGATTAAGAGAAAAATAGGTAACCGTTGTATGTGAAATTATCTGTTTGTGAGTGGAGAAGGTGCTTTAGAAGTATAAAAGTAAGGAGGTGGGTGTTTTTTAATAAGATTGATAAACATGACCATTTAAAAGGTTAATATCTATAAGTTAAAAGTAACTTATGCACAAAATTAAAAGATAAGTCACGGAGGCTTCCCTGGTGGCGTAGTGGTTGAGAGTCCACCTGCCGATGCAGGGGACGCGGGTTCGTGCCCCGGTCCAGGAAGACCCCACATGCCATGGAGCGGCTGGGCCCGTGAGCCATGGCCGCTGAGCCTGCGTGTCCAGAGCCTGTGCTCCACAACGGGAGAGGCCACAACAGTGAGAGGCCCGCGTACCGCAAAAAAAACAAAAAAACAAAAAGATAAGTCACAAACTGGAAAAAAAAATTTGCAAGAAAGGGTTGCAAATCTGTAACAAGAAAGGGTTAACATATTTAAATACAAAGAGCTCTCATTAAGCCAAAAAACACTCAAGAAAACAGGGCAACGGATGCAAGCAGTCAATTCCTTAGAGATAAAATGAAAGTTGCCAATTAACATATGAGGGAAAAGTTTAATGTCATTTATAATCACAAAGGAGCAAATTGAAATACTAATGAGATGCTTTTTATGCCCTGATAGGTCCTCTCATACAGGGTGGTGAGAGTACAGATTAGTACAGAGCGCCCTCCATATCTGTGGGTTCCTCATCGGCAGTTCAACCAACCCACAGATGTAGAGACAACTACTACGCCGTTTTGCATAAGGGACTTGAGCATGAGTGGATTTTGGACTTTGGTATCCGTGGCAGGGCTGGGGGATGGCTGTGAGGAATGATTCACCCTATGACTTGGAATGGATTCATAGTAGGGTTCAGTAAGTGTCCCAGCCTCCTCACTCCTGACCTAGGCTCCTGCCATTCTTCAACCCTGTAAGTTCAGTACCAGCTAGTTAACCTTCTGCTTTATGTGGTCTGTGGTCTATCATCTAGTTTTCATTAATAACCAGCTAGCTGGGTGCTTGGTAATGATCTGTCATCGTGTCCATGGCTGTGTTTTTTGACCCTGGTCACTTCTGGTGTGAAATAACAGAGTCCTGACCAGCAGAGGTCTGAAGGTGTCACTGCAGAGCAGAATGCACTTGGGCAGGTCGCCCCATAGAAAATGACATTCAAAGCAACAATTTCAGATATTCTTTTCAAATCTATCTTTCTAATTTAAGTATTTTTGGAAAGTCTTGCTATTAAAAAAAAAAAGCATGTGGGTTGCAAAGACTAGAAAGGCATGCAAGAAAATTCAAAGATCCCAAAACAACTGTCATCCAAGCATAGATTCAGAGTCTAACTCAAAGAATAAAACTGAAGGTTAACAGATTTTCTTCAGCTAAAGAGGTTCGATTTCAAACCCTTGAACCCTGTCGTAGGGATAGCTGATGGTATTTGGCTGGATCCAGGAAGTGGTCATGAAGTAAGGCAGTGGTAACGTTAGATGGGTTTTGTTCAATAGAAACAGTATGAGCCACATTTATAATTTTCAGTGTTTCAGTAGCTACATTAAAAAAGGAAAAAGAAATATGTGAAATTAACTTTAATAACATATTTTATTATTTCACTCAGTATTTCCAAAATATTATTTCAGCATGTAACCAATATAAAAATTATTAATGAAATATTTTACATTCCTTTATTCTTATTAATCTTCAAGATCTGGTGTGTATATTATATTTAGAGTACATCTCCATTCAAATGCTAAAGATCTTTTTAGAAATACTTGATATATATTTAGAGCTCATAAAACTTACAGTTGAAACATAATCAAGTTGTTTCAAACATACTTAAAAGTTCTCCAATAACTGAAAGGCATATCTGTTTTTAAAATTTAAATTTAATTAAATATTTACTTCTCAGTTTCATTCACCACATTTCAAGGGTTAAATAGCCACATGTGGCTAGTGCTACCATATTGAACAGCCTTAGACAGAGTCCTATGATGATCTCTGAGTCGTCTGATCGCTCACCTACTTCCTTAGGAGAATATTTAGCTCTTTAGCCCAAAGCATCAGATTAGTCTAGTGTAGAGACACCAGTGCATAGGGAAAGGTCATAAGAGTAAGAGAGAATATCAGTTTCGTTGGGGTGGGGGTAAGGGTGGGGGGTACTGGAAAGAAAGGGTGAGGCTGGCATGGCCTGGGAATGAACAGGGAGAAGTGAAAGATCAGCCATCTTTCTAACCCCAGGAAAGTTATTGTCCCATCTTCATAATAATAAAAAAAAAAGATATAAAATAATTGATAAATATAAAATTCCTAAAGTCCCAGGTCCCTGTGACTAACTCATAAATCCTTTATCTGTAGGCAATATACATCAACATGATATGTTTCTGCTTCCAAGAAATTGCAAAGAAAACCTGTCTTCAAAAAGAAAAATGATCTTTAAAACTCTTAGAGGACTTCGCAATGAGATCAACTACATCATTTCCTTAAATATCAAGCCTACCTCTTATATTTAGACTGTGATTGGATTCATGGGGAAAAAAATATTGACGCCCAACTTTTCAAGAACATACCCACAACAGAGAGCAAAGAACACCTGCTGTTGATCTTATCTTTTGAATCTTAATTTCAAAAGTTGTTTTCATAGCTAAGTCTTTGCTTACAGAATGGTTCCGCCCAATGCTTTTGGGTTTAAGACTTTGGACATGTGGGTGATTGCTTAAAAGCATCTTGCCTTGGGCCTCAGTATCTGAACAATTACCCTGATTCTCTACTCTCTAGGCCCATTTCAATATTAGTAAGTATCTATTCTGGGAGATAAATAATTTCATTCACCAAATGTTGACATTGTGTCATTTTGACTTAAGTCTTCTAAGTATACTGAAACTTTCCAAACTTGTAGAATTTTGTGTTCGAGTTTTAAAAGTCTATTATTTGCACATTTCCTTCATATTCATCTGCATCTAGACCGTCTATTGAGATGAACCTCAAAAGGTCAAGGACCTTTGGCTCATGGAACCCCTGGTACTCTACTGCATGCCAATGGTACTTTAAGAAAGGCTTCTTTATGGAATGGGAGAGTGAGAAGGAAGTGTTAAAAAGAGGGCTTAGCCTAGCAGAACCTCATTTGTTAAATAAAAGAAGCTGAAGAAGGAAACCAGAAGAAAAGTAGATGAATTCAGAGGACAATGTTTAGGAAAGTAAGATGGACAGAAGCTGCCTAATCTATCTTATGTCTTCAGCTGTCTTCAGATCAATGCTTTCAGTCCCACATCAACCAAAGAGCAGCAGCAAAGCCAGGAGTGGTGGGCAAGGCAGAGGGAAAATTAGCCCTCACACCTCCATCCCTTAGGAGACTATTCAGTTCTCTAGCCCAAAGCTCCAGGTCATTCTGTCATACATTGCGTTAGGTAAGTCATAAAAAGCAAGCAATTGAGGAAGTGAGTTGTCAGATGGCTTCCAGATATGGGTACTGTGTATTTTCACGATCCCCAAAACATAACCTGGAAAAGCCATACATGCTTCTTATAGGGGACTGGGGACTCCTTCTGCTAAACTCGTACAAGGTGGTGAGTTAATGGTACAGCAGGTGGCGATAAAATGCAGCAGGTGCCAAAAGCAGGAGACCCATAGCTCCAAATCCTGCTGATATGCCACCTCACCCCGCCCCATAAGTCTTTGCTAGGCCCCCCTGCATAGATACTGGCAGAAGAATAGAATGATCAGACCAGGGTTGGAGTAGCAGTAATTGGAGATGGTTGCTAACTGGGGTAAAGGTCAAGGAGGAATGAAAAGTGACTTAATAGTTATCCTCCAATCTAGGTGGAGTTTCCATAAGGAAAATGTCATTGTTGTCTATCAATGTAGTCAGCTCTACAACAAGAAATGGAACTCTTTGTAGCAAGAAGAAAGAAAGGATAGACAGGCAGTTTGGGGAAAAGAAAGACAATTTAGCCGGGAGTGAAAAGAGCCATATTTTGTTCTGGCCATGTTACTGACCAGCTCTGTGGCCTTCAGCAAATCATTTCCTGTCCTGACTTCAAAAGCCTATAACATAATAGTGTAATAGCTACAATAATATTAGAGCTATACCTAATAGCACTTAAAACTGAAAGGCATCACTCTATACATTATACAAATATTCACTCAGCTAATCCTCATAACAAAACTGTGGGGTACATAGTATTCTTACCCCCATTTTACAGATGAAGAAACTGAAGCACAGAAAGGTGTAGAAACTTGCCCCAGGTCACTCAGCTAGGAACTGGCAGAGCCAGAATTCAAGCCCGCTGTGTCTCTAGGCCCATGCTCTTCTTGCCAGGGCACCACTACCTGCTTCTCAAGTCAAAGGACAGGCTGCTCAGGGGACACAACTCTGCTGAGGTTTTAATGAAGGCCCAGCTCAGGGACCCATGCTGAGTGCCAAATGCTCAAAGTGCAGAAGAGCTGTCCCCCTGTGTTCCTGGAAGCAGAGGTCAAGGGGAAGGGTATGGGATTTCTCAAAGCGTCCTCCATGGGCCACCTCCCCCAGAATCATCTGCAGAGTCTTAAACAAGCAGATTCCTGGGTGAGCCTAGATATACTGTATCACACTGTCTGGAGGGTGGGGCTCAGCACCCTTCATTTAGGCAGGTCCCCCGGGGTCTTTGATGTGTACTTGAGTGTGAGAACCACTGGTCTGGTGTCTGAGAAGAGAGCAGACTTCACCTTAATCTTGTTTTTCCCAAAAAAAGCACCCTGAGAAAACAGTTGAGCCTTGAACTTGACCACAACAACTAGGTCAAATGAATAGAAAGGACAGTGTACAGCAAGGTTGGTGCCCAGAGAAGCCTATGGTCCAGGTGGACACTGAAGTCAGGAAGAGACCATTTAGTCAGGCCCCCTAGCTTGGATTAAGCCACTCCCTACTGGGGTACCCATGTGTAATTCACACCTGCTGTAAAGCAAAGGGAACTCAGGTGATAAAAGTCTTTGTGGCTGGATGTGCTGGATATAAAATCCCAACCAAGAAGTGAAAGCTGGCAGATTCCAAATCCAAGAGGTCCCAGCTCCAGGAGAGAAGTCTCTCCTCCTTCCCCAGGTTATTTTATTCTTCCCAGGAGTTATTGGTTGACACTTACTGAAAAAAGCAGCAGCAGGAAGGGTCTGATTGAGGTCTGACCTGCTGGGCATTATTTCTCAACAGCCTGACTTTCCATCTCATGCTGTAAGGACAAAGGGGCTTCGTGCCTCAGGGCAGTGAATAGAGCCTTGCATTTTAACTCTAGAGGAGAAACCCCGATGCTAATTTCAGTTCTGACAATGATTGTGGAATCCCAGCAAATCACTTCATCCTTCTAGGCCTCTGGTTTCCCATATGTAAAATGAAAGCGCTAGGGGTGGTTTTCTCTAAGTTTCTTTCATCTCTAATACCATATAGGTCTAAATGGGCTGAGCCTCCAGCAGGAATAATACCACTGTCCAACACGGAGGAATTCAATCCAACAGATATTTCGTGAATTCCTGCTATGGCAAAGCAGTATGTGCATGAGGCCTTGGGATGTGCAGGGATGTGGGCCAAGAAAACTGCACAAGACTTTCAGATGTACCCCTTTCTTCCGTGTTTCAGGGTAATTACCGTTAGGACTTTGGGAGGAGGGGCAGTGCTAATGGCAAAGACTTTCATTCTTATTGGGATGGAAGTGAAGTCAGGCACTGTCGAGGAAGGGGCACTGTAACTCGAGGAGTTCTCTAGGATTCTTGCCTCCATACACAGCAGCTCCAGAGAACAGGTCAAGGGACACGTGAGAGTTTCCAAGACACCTGGGAATGGCCTGGGAATCTGTGAAGTGTGGTGTCATGGCTTGAGAAACAGAAAGCAAAATTCTGTGGAATCTCAAACTGTTTAGTCTATACTGAGCTTCCTATCCACACACAGCAGAGGTTAAGGGGAAACAAGACATACAAATGAGGAAAAGCAAAACACCTTTCACACAGGAAAATGACAGTCCAAGAAAGAATTACCCCCTTTACCCCAGGCCCCCAAGTCTGAAATGTCAGGGTGAGGGAGTAAACATGATCATCCCACCAGAGAAAGGACTGTCCTCTTCCAGCTCTGCCCACCTGCCTACAGCCCTCACCTACTGGAGTATGGTCCAATGCCTTTGGCCTTGAGGCTTAAAGGGAAGAGGGAAAGGGGCCCTGCTTTGGATCATCAGGCCATGGGATGCTGTCTCTGCGTAATTACTTCAATCTTCAACTTTTTGAAAAATTTCTCCATGGCAGGTTGAGACAGTACCAGAGAAGCAACTTCATTTACCAAATATTGTCAAAATTCTGATGGAGTCCTTCTTTACACACTAGACCTTCTTGTCTTGGAGGGTAACATCTGAAATAAAAACCTTGTTTGAAATCCTGAGCGCCTCTGAACTTCTCTCAGTGCCCCCTCCTACCCCTTTAGATGTCCCCACTTGCTTCACTCTCCTTTTTCATACAGAGGGCCAGGAGTTCTCCCTAGGAGGTACTTTTATGCCCCCTCTTTCTTTCACCATGTGTGGTTAGGGTAATTCTGCTTACACCAAAGACTCCAACTTCCTAATCCCTCTTCCTGAAACAATGACAAATCTCTGGACCCCTAGGATGCACCCATCTCCAACTCAGGCTGACTCCTCAGGGGTCTGCTGTGTGGTCTACTTTGCAAAAGAGTCCCAACCTCTCAGCAGATGACAAAAGAGACAGGCCACAAGTGGGAAAACTGTGTCCTAACAGAACTCTGTTGGGGCCCTGAAGAGGCTTCCTGTCCTTTAGTGGGCTGAGACTGGGAAATCCTTCCTAAAAAGTGGACTAAGAACAGTCAGGGGTTAAGTCTAGAACATTGAAGTGAGAGAAAAAGGTAGACGGACGCGGTGTAAAAGGTAAATGAAAGAAAAGAAGAGGCATTTTCGAACCCAAGTCAAGGAAGACAGAAGGGTTGACTCCTCTGTTCACTTAAGTCGCTAGAAAAAGGAGCATGTGTAATTGCACATGTCTGTGCTCTGGGAAGTCTGTCCTCAGTACGGCAGAGAGTTATGCAACTCTCTAATGCACAGAGCCAATCTGCACTCTGGAAGCCAAAATCAATTAATCAGACAATCAATATAAATCATTTTGTTCCACTATAGTTGGATTTAGACCTGAAACACCAGAGCATCGGTCACAAGGCTCTAAATCTTTTGGCATCTGGGTCAACACCATCATAGACCTGTACCGCCTCTCACTTTACATCTACGTTTTGTATCCCATTATAACCGAAGATTCCTCCAGCTCAGGCAACTACACAGCTGGACCACCACTGTGGTCTGGACAGCATCCAGTCTTTACCCACAGAGGCCCATGATCATATCTGACTCCCCAGAAATCCCGGCTGACCCAGGAAGAGGATACTTAGACATACACCTGCTTGAAGAAAGCTCAACCTTTTTTGCCAAGTCATGACAGCCTCTATGATGGGCATACATTATATGTATTATATACATTAGATATATGGTGTAGGTCCCTACGAAACAACCCTGAATGGAAGAAAGGAACCCTTTTAACAGATGAAATTAATAAATAAGACCCCAAGGAGCTAAACCCAGAGATGCTTACATGAGAAGGTGTGGAAACTGCTGAGAGTCTAAAGACAGAAGAGCGAGTCCTTTACCTGGGCAGGCATGGCTGCTGCCTGCAAGCAAAAGTCTGGACTGTAGGTCCTCCCAAGGCCCCTTCTTGTCCTGGGATTGTAGTTCTCTAATTTTCCAGAAGAGAGGCAATAGGGAAAGGATAAGTGGGGAGTGTTCATGAAGAAGTGTGGTAGAGAAAGTGAAAAGGAAAATAAAATAAAACAAAATAAAATAAAATAAAGCACTTCCTGATCCGACAAGAAGCATGTGTGTTGGGGTGTGGTGGGCAAGGAGAAAACGTGTCATCTGAGTGCTGAGCAAAGGTTCAAGGTCATTTCTGAACTCGTCCAAACAACCTCTCCCAGCACTTGTTGGCTCATGGCAGATCTGGGCTTTTGGGTTTTGGCAAGGAAGAGAGCATCAGGAATTCAGCACAAAACCTTTCCAGTTTCTGAGAGAGAGAAGATGAAGAAGGCTGAATTTCTTGGCGTGGCTGCCAAGGGTGAGGCTGACGCAGAGCAGTGAAAGGAGGGGACCTGGGAGAAGGAGCCTGTGAAAGCAGGAAGGTCACCAAAGCTCCAGAGGCGTGAGGGCAGTCCCGAGCCTCAGGGAACATTGGGAAGAACAGCCTTAGCCTCAGCACTGAGTCAGCCTGGGCTGAGGTCCAGCTGTCAGAATGGATGCTGGACTGGGGGACCAGCAGGTTCCAGGACAGGCAATAGGCCCTGCAGGCTAGAGGATCACGCATTGGAATCTTGATAGAAAAGCAGCCCAGTGTACGGCCCTGGACCCTGGACAGCTTCACACGTTCACCACTACCCCAAACCTTTCAGGAACTCTATCCATGAGAAAAGGAGAGCAATCCTTGTTTTGAAAGGCAGCATGAAGTGATTTGCCAACTTACTTGAACTTAGTGGAACAGCACAACTATTTCTGAGCATAACCCCAATCTGTAAAACAGGTAAAAGGAAAACTGGTTGAAACAGCGTCTGGAGTACCAAGAACAAACCCACCTCCCTCCTACCGCCCACTACATACTCACATGGGCCCAGAGGTACCAGCAGGCCCCTGGGGCATATTCTGGACATTGTCTGAAGACTCGTGAGGTAGAAGAAGTACCACAGAGCAGATTTAGACGAGCCTGGGTTTAAATGTCAACGTTATCATTTAATTTCCTGTGTGACTCCAGCTTCATTGCTCAACCTCTTTTTACCTTAGTTTCCCCAGCTATAAAGCAGAGCAGGTAGGGAATTCCCTGGTGGTCCAGTGGTTAGGACTCCATGCTTCCACTGCAGGGGTCACAGGTTCAGTCCCTGGTGAGGGAATTAAGATCTCACGCGCCTTGCAGCACGGCCAAAAAATAAAAATAAAGTAGAACAGGTAATGCCCACCTCATGGGCTTCTTGTGGAAATTAAATATTTTACAAATACAGCTTATATTTTACAAATGTAGCTCATAATAGGTGCTCACAATTGTCAAAGTTCCCCTTTATGTAAATAATCCTATTATCACGGAAGCCCCAATAACCCTGCCTCCAGGTGGCTTATATTCAGTGTAACTATATATGCTTATTAGCTTTAAATCAGCATAAAAATTAATTGTCCTGAATATCTCTGTGTTTGTGCTCTGAATTCTGAAGCTCCATCCCAGGACACTCATTCATGGCAAAAACACAAATAAGTCAACCCAAGCTGATCAATGGATTCAAGATCATCCCAATCAAAACCCAAGGGGACTTTATTGGTAGAAATTGACAAATTGATACTAATTTTCATATGCAAACACAAGGGACCCAGAACAGCCAAAACAACCTAGCAAAAGAGAAACAAAGCTGAAGGACTTATAATATCTGATTTCAAGGTTTACTATAAAGGTACAGTAATAAAGAGAGCAAAGTACGGGTGCAATGACAGGCAAGTAGGTCAATGGAATGAAATATTGAATGCAGAAACAGACCCGACATTTATGATCAGTTGATTTTTGACAAATGTTTAAAGATAACTTGGCATGGGACGATGTCATAAATACGTGTGGAGTAGATGCACTTCTGCCAAAATGCAAGAAAACCCAAGGTCTCATATTTAGTGCTCAGATTAGTTAATCTACACGGACCTCAATTTCATTTTCCTTGCAGTGAAGAGAGCCAACCATGTTTAGGATCTACTGAAGACTCAATGTCATTCTTCAAGGGAACTTGCCCCCGAATTGAAATATTCCACAGGACATTGATGTTGCTGTGTTTGATTCTACACATGATTCTACTACCCTCAGGATGTACGTTCTGAGCTGCTCTTCTGCTCAGGGCTTCGGAACTGAGCTGATTCATCCACACCTTATTCTCCCATCCCCACAGAGACCATATGAGCGTGCCATATGCCTTACAAGACAGAGCGTGCCATATGCCTTACAAGACATCTGGCCAGAATTTAGAGCATGGACTGCGGCCACAGAACAGAGCAAAGCTGAATGACCACACACAGGGTCTGAGCCTCTGACCACAGCCCCTTAGCTCTGCCTGCAAACCAACCCAGACAAATGAAAGCTTCCTTTCTGTCTTGTGCACGTCACATGTGTTCCAAAGGAAGGTTCTCACCACTCACTCCCAAGCTGCTGCCGCGGAAAGGATTCTTCACTTCTTACACAACTCCTTGCTTAAAGAGGACAGCCAAATTAACCACAGCCTGATAGACTGCTAATGGTAACTTTGTACTTCAGAGCTGAGGACAAAGCTGCAGTGGTGACAGGGACTCCATCAAGCACCAGGGCCAAGTAGAAGCCAGTGGACCCAGAAGAGAAACCGATTCTAACTGTGGAGCTAAGCTGCTTGCTGGTTGGTGCTCTCTGCTACCTCACTATCTGTATTCCTTTAAGAACTAATGAATAATGTTTTCCAACATTAGTTGCTCCTGGTTCTTTGCCATGTCCCTGGCTGGCTGCCTTCTGTCCAGGTGTGAGAGGACTTTGCATTCTGGGAGTCCCTGCATTGTGATAGAGAAAAGAAGCTGAGAAGAGCTACCTGTGCAAATCCAGCCACTCCCACCTGCTGGGCAACCCTAAGCAGCTCATTTAATCCCTATTAGCCTCAGCTTCCTCCTCCTCCATAATAGTACCTGCCTCATAGGGTTATTGTGAGGGATAAATGAGATAGTAAGAGAAAGCCTTCAGCACAGCACAGGGGCACAAAGTTGACACTCAGATATTAGCTGGTATCATTATTAGTATCATTATCACCATTGTTGTTGAGATGATGGTATGCTTTTATGTGGATAAAACAGCCCACTCCTCAAAATGTAATTGTGTAGAAGAGATACCAGGGAGGGGCTCCTGACGAGGGGCCGGACTAGCCTACGTCCAAAGCAAAATGTGGGGTGCTAAAAACTTTTACATGTAATGAAGACCATCAGGGAGCTGATCTGAAAAGGCAGGTGCGGGTTGCATAGTCACGAAGGAGCTGCAGAAAGGGTATGTGACGAAGTTCAGGATAGTTAAATCCAGGAGATGAAAATTTACAGCTGGGAAAAGGTGTGGGAGAGTACGGAGGAGTAGTGTCTGGGGGATCATGGGAGAGAAGGAAATAGGGGGTGAGTCAGTGAGAACCCATTCAAATGGAAACAGATGGGAGAGCCTAGGCTCTGAGTTTGCTGAGTGGTTGGTCCAGAGTGTAAGGACTGGGGAGAAACATGATGGGAGAGCCAAAGGCAGGCAAAAGGTAGAGGGCATAACAGGCGACGCTGCCCGTTCGCAGCACATCTTTGCTATCAAGCGCAAGGTAAGAGAGTTAATAGATCCAAGATTTCCTAGGACTAAACCCAGAAGTATACCAGGTGCATAGTCAGCGACTTCCCAAAAGTCTACCAGCTCAATCAAAAGCCAAAAACTGTGGACTCAGACAAACTAGGAAAGGACTTCATCCCAAACCCCAAAATGGTGAAGATGGAAGGTTATTAGAGAAGACAGATCAACTTAGGGTTGACGAAGGAAGAAAGATTGATGAAATGTAAGGAAGTCAGGCAGTTTGGGGAATATTTTATACTAAATCTCAGCAGGGTGGATGAGAATCAATAAGAATATGAGAACTCAGATAATATTTCACAACTATATATGTATGAAATTCCCCAACCTCAATAATTGATGATCAGTTATAGCTGTGCACAGAGCTTATGTGTCTGTGTAACTGTGTGAGTGTTATTGTATCTTGTACTAGGGGACAAGAATGCTACCAGAGATGCTAGAAAGTGTCAGAGGGAAAGATATTTTCTCCTTGTTACTCCTATGGTTGTGCCTGAAAGATAAAGCCTTAAATGTAGGAGAAAATGAAGAACCACCTGCTGGACTGAGTGATGTAATGTCTTTGTTTGTTACAGATTATACAGTCCTTTCCCTGATAATTTTTCAGAGGAATCAAAATTTTGTTTGAAGACCCATCATTGTCCTCTCTAGAGATCATAATGATCAGTGCTCCAGCCTCATACTGTGTAATACTTCCTGAAAATGGAAAATGGGGAAATAACTTTGGTTATTCTATCCTATAGCCATGAAACAATCCGTCTGCCTTGGAGATTGAACAACGCTCAAGAAAGTAAATTTTTATTTAAGCTGCAGTTAAGTATGATGAGGAGGTATATTTGTGGACTGCACAAAAAGAGATTTCATTGCAAATCCAAAAGAAAAGGTTTTTTGAATTACCCATGCACCAGGTTCTACCCTCCTCCCCAGTCCAATTTCATTAACATTGACAGACGAGTGTGGATGGTAACTCACACTGCTAGTGGATATTTTCAGGATGCGTGGAGCCTTCCCCTTGTCGCATCTCTCAGCATAAGACCTACTCTCTCCTTCCCTCCCATGATCTCTTTGACACCATACAATAGGACATCACACAATAGGACATCACGACCTACTTCTCTCTCTTCCCCTCAGTTATATCCTCCGTTTTTAAGTTGCCAGACAAGTGTGATTTGACAGATGGAGAAGTCTGTCAGCAAAGAATTGTGTGATGTTACTTTGTGGCCTGTCTGTTCTTTCTCTAAAATGCCACACAGTCTCCGGTGGATAAGTCCATTTTTCCTCTTCTTATGTCTCTATTTCTTCACCATGTAATCTCTCCACCCTCTATCATATGAGCAACACACACAGAAACTAGCAAAGGAGTCAGGGAATTGTACCAAGAGTCAGAGCTGTCCCTAGAAACCTGTCCAAGGAGGCATGTGTGGAACAGGGCACTCTTCTCTTTATAATAATTATAATGATGTTTTCTATATAGAAGGGCCAGATGTAAGTATGTCTTACTGCCCTTCATGGCTAATACCGAGGGATACTGACAAATGAATGAGGTAGTTAAAGACAGGCAAAGAGCTTACATGATGCAGGGAAGACAATCCTGAGGATTAAAAATGTAAGGAAGAGGGCTTCCCTGGTGGCGCAGTGGTTGAGAGTCCGCCTGCCGATGCAGGGGACACGGGTTCGTGCCCTGGTCCGGGAAGATCCCACATGCCGCGGAGCGGCTGGGCCCGTGAGCCATGGCCGCTGAGCCTGCGCATCCAGAGCCTGTGCCCAGCAACGGGAGAGGCCACAAAAGTGAGAAGCCGGCGTACCGCAAAAAAAAAAAAAAAAAAAAAATGTAAGGAAGAGGAAAAGAAGGAAATGGGGGGAAAGGAAAGAAGAAAGGAAAAGAAAATGAGAATAAATTCAAAAGTGAAGAATGCAATTATCAGTGGAAAGCCCACTTTTCATTCATTCTTTCCATCGTTCATCTAACAAGTGTGTTGGGTGTTGCTATGGGCTAGGTACTCTGGTAGAGGCTTTCAGGCACTTTATTCCATTTAATTCTCATAAAAACTCCGTTGGCTAGACACAATATCCCTTTCATAAGTGATTAAACTAATATACAGAGAGTTTAAGAAGTAAGCTCAGTTAATACAACTAAAGGCAATGGAGTAGGTATTGGGACTCAGATCTGCCTGGCTTCATGACCTCGGCTTTTGTGTCACAGAACTTCCATGCCAGTCATCTTATCTACCAAATATTTTGACTATCTTAGGATAATGGACAGTGAGAAGCCCAGATTTGGGGATCATTAGTTCCAGCTAACCAATCTTGTCTCTTCTTGATACAAACAAGTGACTCTTGGTACCCTCATGACGAGCGTAGCTTTAGATTCTAATTACTAAGACACTTGCCCTCATGACCTGAACACATCACACCTGAGACATTGCATTTTTAGGAGCAGTGAGAGCTGCCTGGCCCACAAATCCATCACCAAGAGCTGTTCAGGAACAGATATCCATCCTGGCCCTCCAAGATCACACAGAATCTTTAGCACACCTGAGTTCTCTATCTTCTTTAAACACCTGAAGCTGGAAGAGCCCCCTGTGTCCTTCCTTTCTCCTCCCACTTTTCCATGTTCCTCAACCCAGAGCTCACTCCCATTTTTCTCCACCTGCACCCCTGAGCCCAGGTTTGTTCCCTTGAGCTTGTGGAAAAGAAAGGTCTACCTCCTATATTCTGCACATCACCAAAGAACTCAGATCACACCAAAATAAAAAGGAGGAAACAGCTATCAAGGGTCTCTCACACACTGTGCCCTGTCTACAGCTCTTGACGTGGGTCATCTTCTTGGACCTCACATTGTGAGGTAAGTATCAGTAACCCTGTTTTGTAGATGAGGAAATTGAGAGGTTAAACACATTTCCAAAGGTCACACAGAACTAGTAGAGTTGGGGCAGGAATCCAGGTGGCCTTGTTCTAACCCATTTTCTTCACTACAAAACCAGACTCTCCCCCAAAAGTAAGCATGAAGATGATGGGTGGGTGGAGAGAAAACCCCTATAGGCTCAGTAGGAGGTAGTTATCATCATCAGGCAACATGCAATTATCCAAGGACAAGAAGGCTTACAGAAGCCTCTGAGAAGCCTCATTATAACAAACTGTAGTGACAACCACATACTGTGGTCTGGGCATCTTCCTCAACAAATTCGACAAATCCTAAAGCAGATACCACTCAGCTTTGCTACCTATCTCAGGCCAATTTCCATCAGATGTTAGAGAAAAAAACTATGTGAAAAGAACAACTGTGATGACCTTTCAGAAAGTAGAAACTAGGGAGGGAGCAAAAGAGAAATAAAGAAAGAAAAAAAAGGGTGTGTGTGTTTTCCTTGAGGCTGGGAAGGGACCCAAGGAGCCTGGAGATGTAATGGGATCCAGTGCAGATTACAAAAGTTTTGTTACAGCTGTAATAGCCTTTCACAAAGGCATGGCCCTCCAGAGAGCCATATTTCATCTCAGCTTTCTCCACCACATAAGACAGAGGGTGAGGAGCTGGAAGGCAAGACTGGAAACTCAAGCCCGAACTGAGCGAGCCCTGACATCCCCGTGACACTCCCATCAAACCAAAACGAACTGGACCCAAATGCTCTTGTTCTAACAGGCTTTGGATTTCAACCCTGTCATCTGTTTATTTATTATTTTTTTCTTCATACTCTCCTTTTTGGAAATGCATTGCCTAGCAACCTGATGTCTTATTCTAAACAGCCATGCGCACAATTGTACGCACACACTTGGAGACACGGGGGTAGTATTTGAGTATCTTTGATGGCCTTGCTAACACCAACGGGTCACTTACTTGGAGGAGTTAGTTCCTAGGATTTGTGTTAGTCAGGGTTGCATCTCAAGCAATCTCTGGGGCAATCTTAGCCCCTCAAGAGAGAGGAAGGGCACATCTTTGCTTAACACTAGGTGAATAGAGATAGCCCCAAAGGGATTCATGAGAGGAAAGCAGGCACCAGCATTGATCTCTTTCATGCAAATAAGTCTTCGGATCAGTCACCTGTCAGCTACACATCAGAGAGAGTGTTCTGAAGGCTTTGGATTCAGAACAGACAGAGCAGAATAAAATACGCTAGTCACTTTCCAGTTCAGAGGGATGGGGGGGCAGACCTGCCCTCTCTTCTGTTCTGCCATGCCATTTGTACCTCTTTTCAAAGGGGCACCCCCTGAATTTAGGCAGAGAGGCTGGTGTCCCAATAAGAGCTGCTACAGTGATACGGTCATGTCAGTGGAAAGTGGCACATGACATGGATCCAGAGCCCAAAGGATCTAGCTGTCCAGCCTCCAGGAAACTGACCAATTATCTTCACCCTTTTATTGTAAAATAAAACACAGGTACAGAAAACCACACAAAACACATGTATATCTTAATGGATTATTATAAGGTGCACTGTATTGTAGTCGACACGGGGGTAAGGAAATAGACCCCCTCCATGTGTCCCGTCTCAATCCTAACCCTCCTCTGACCGGAAAGTGACCTCTCTCCTGGCTTTTAGAGTAATGCTTCCTTGCATCCTTGTAGTTTTAGCACCAGGCAAACATCCCCGGATACCACAGCTTAGTTATGGCCATTTTTTAAAAAGTGATGTATCTTTCTAATCTTTTTTTGTCTCTGGTTCTTTCACCCTTTTCAATTTCTTACAATGTATCTGTTAAAAATATCTGGGGCATTTAAGCTGAGGGCTTGAAATTGAGAAAGGAAAAAAAAAGACCAATAAATGAATAGGCTGGTTTTCTCCTTTGGCTTCCTTCAGAGTTTGTTTTCCAGGACATACTGGGGTGGGAAGAGGAGAATTGAATGAATAGAGTGGAGTGAGTATTAGTAGGGCCAGGGGATGTTTTTTAAGTATGTGACAGTGTTTTCCGAGCTCCGGACCCCCCTCCCCTGCCACTCTGCTGGCAAGGCTGCACTAACAGGTGTGGCTGGGGGGGGGGTCACTGGCCCAGCCCCCTCCCCAGACAGTCCCAGAGCTCCAGCTTCAGCTCGGAGTGGTAGATGGGAAAGCTGCTGCAGTCTCTGGAAGTGAAAAGCCCAGAGGCTTTATCCCTGTCAAGAGCAGGTCTGACAAGACAAAGGCAGCCTGGTAACCAGAGAGGCCAGTGGGGAGTCAGAACACCTGCCTACCCTTCCGGCTCCCTGAAAGCTTTCCCGCCCCACTCTGGGCCTCAGTTTCTCCCTTTGGCAGTGTGCAGATGTGAGCATCCATCTCATGGAAGCATGTGGTCACGCATGTTTGCAAAGCCCCTGCTTCCCTGGGGCGGGAAGGCACCTGTGTAAACAGAGCATGGAGGCGCCATGTGCTCGTTGTTGGCTACGTTCTAAGGGAGGCACCAGTCCCAGGCTGCAGCCCTGATGCTGCAGTGGGAACAATGCAGGCTCTGTTTGCCCAGCTGCAGCTCTTACCTTCCCCTCTGTTGCACCATTCTCGATCCCCACCCAGTTTCTCTGCCAGAGGGGGCCCAGAAAGCATTAGCTCACTTGGAAGCCTCAGTTTGCTGGTAAAAAAAAAACCCTCAAAAACACAAAGTAGATTTTTTTGAATCTCCAGGACCACTCTCACCAGTGTGTGTGCTGCTTTGGAGGAGAGGAGAATTTAGGGAAGACGTGGATGCCCTAATCCTAAACCAGCCTTGTCTTTCCCATTGGTACTTAGGAAAGAGTCATCATAACCCTTTCTTCCTACTGCACACTGACCAAGGAGCTCGTGTTGATAGAAAGGAGTCCTTCAAACTCACTTTTAACTCACGTAAATTTTAGTATGTGTCCTCAGCAAAGAGAAAAAGAAAAATAACTGCCCATCATCTGATTCAGTAAAGCTGCACTTTGGAAAGTATGACGTGGAAATCTGCATTTCCTTCACTCCAGCTCAGAACTGCTTGTCTTTCAAACTATATTTGGCCGAGACATAGTTTTGCTCAAGGTGGTTCCAAACTCAGACACACATAACATTCAATAAGCTCAGAAGATTCTCTTTTCTTTATTTTTTTAATTTAATTTTATTTATTTACTTTTTATACAGCAGGTTCTTATTAGCTATCTGTTTTATACACATTAGTGTATATATGTCAATCCCAATCTCGCAATTCTTCCCACCACCACCCCCACCCACTTTCCCCCCTTGGTGTCCATATGTTTGTTCTCTACATCTCTGTCTCTATTTCTGCCCTGCAAACTGCTTCACCTGTACCATTTTTCTAGGTTCCACATATATGCGTTAATATACGATATTTGTTTTTCTCCTTCTGACTTACTTCACTCTGTAGGACAGTCTCTAGGTCCATCCATGTCTCTAGACATGACCCAATTTTGTTCCTTTTTATGGCTAATACTCCATTGTATATATGTACCACATCTTCTTTATCCATTTGTCTGTCGATGGGCTTACTTTTCTTTAATATTGGAGCAGACCACTGTTTCTTCAGTTGCAACACTTGAAGTAACTGAACAGCAAACTGCTATCTTTCTAAGGAAATTTCAGGAATTCTTTGGATGATATACTGTCAAGCCTAAGTGGCTTGCCCTAAATACTTCTCCTTCACCAGTTGACCCTTGGATAGATTTGCTTGGATCTATTGACTTGGTTAAAGCTCAGTGTATCCAGGACTTCTTAAGTGAATTATCATTACCTATGGACCAAGGTGGTTGGAGACAACTGATATCAGGCCTTGGAGAGTGGACAATAGCTAGCAGGTTATTTCTGGTTGGTGTTAATGGAGATATACTTGATCTATAGAATGAAGAGTGAGAGGGAGATCCAGAGTTTTGAAGTCATGAAGGAGGGTTGGTCTGTGGATTCCTGGGAAGGAGGAGATGAGGTGCTGAAAAAGGGAGAGGGTATTCCACCAGAAAAACATGGCCTTCAAAGCTTTGCTTTTATCATTGCTGACTCCAGACCAGCCATGCCTCCTGCATGACCTGACCAACTCCAGTCTAGACAGGATGGGAAAGTCGACCATTTTCTAGGGGAACCCCACCAGCCCTAGTCTAGACAGAATTGAGACATCTACAATTTCCTTGGGGCCTAAGGGAAACAAGAAGATCCCTGGCCTGAGCATTGTCCTTTGGAAAACCTAAAAGGTGTGATGAATTTAGTGTCCCCATCCCAGCAACAGAGAGCTGAAAGCCAGGGGCTTAATAGGCCAGATTAGGAGAAGTTTTTAGGACTTACACAGTAGGACACTTTCAGGAATCCAACACTGTAAGCTTCAGACTTGACCAAGCATCACAATTTCCAGCTACCTCTCCACTTCATCTCAACCCTCTGCTCCTGGTTGTCTGGCCTCTTTCTGTGCCCTGATTCTCTTTCTTTCCAAGTTTTTCCTACATTTTTCTGAATTATCGTCTTTGCCCTTTTACTACATGCAAGATTGTCTGCTTGGGTTTTCATGGTTCTTTCCATTTTCACTCCCACTTTTTCTGCTGCTGGTCTTGGCTGGGCTCAGTACTTGAATTTCTGTAATTTCCTGGCATTTTCCACTGTTTCCTCTGAGGTGTTGGTTTTCCCTCCATGCCCTCTACCCTTTTCAGATTGCCTATTTCTCATCTCTAGCTCCATCTACATGAACCGAATGAGCCATTTAGACTACAAAGGAGTGGGTGCGATGAGGGCATGAGTTAGCACCCCTGGGAGAAGCTGAGTTCATCTCAGCTGGTGCTTCAGCAGGTTGGCCAAGAGAAGAATTAGAAAGAAGCAATTTAAAAATTCTTTTTAATTTTTAGAAATTAAAAATCAGAGAAAAACAACAGACAGAAGAGATAAAATTAAGAGGGGGAAGAGAGAATGAGGATGGTAAAATGGGAAAATAAAGGGATTTAAGAATAGATTATATAAACCAAATGAATCAAAATTTTCTTAAAGAAAAGTGAAGAAAAGGAGTCACTGGTCTGAGCTTGAGTTTATTTTAAAAACTAAAATTCAGAGTAGATGACCCTGTTCCCTACTGGGTTGACACAGCTTGGGCAGGGTTTTTATTTGGTTAATCACATTTGAAATGTGAACTTTCTCCTGTCTATCAAGGATGTGAATTGGATACACGCTTTCCTGAAGTTCTTTAAAAAGTGAGGAGACCTCTATTTGCCTGGGGTGTATTGCAAGAGGGCTTAAAGCTTGGGATTTCTGGAAGACCTGCCAGTGTGAAGAACCTAAAGGGAGATGTCAGCACCATTGGCCTTCCCACTCACCTAGGACTTTGCCAAACTGGAGAATGGGTGTCATATTCTGAGCTTAAGAGAGCAAAGCAAAGCAAACTATCTCTCTCTAGAACCCGTTCTTCCCTGACAAAGGTGCATTTAAGGTCTGTACTGGAATAAATAGTGTCCCGGCAAAATTTATGTTCACCTAGAACCTGTGAATGTAGCCTTATTTGGAAACAGGATCTTGGTAGAGGTCACACTAGATTTGGGTGGCCCTAAATCCAATATGACTGGTGTCCTTATAAGAAGAGAGAAAATTGGACAAAAAGACATAGACACATAAGGAGAATGCCATGTGAAGACAGAGGCAGAAACTACAGTGATGTGTCCGCAAGCCAAGACACACCAAGGAGCCTGGCAATCACCAGAAGCCAGAACAGACAAAGAAGGATCCTCTGCTAGTTCCTTCAGAGAGAGTGTGGCCCTGTCAACACCTTGATTTCAGACTTCTAGCTTCCAGAACTGTGAGAGAAAATATTATTGTTTTAAGCCATCTACTTCGTGATAACTTTGTTACGGCAGCCCTGAGAAATGAATACAGGGCCCAGTGTCTCAGGATAGCCATACTAAGGTCCACAGAGGGATGTTAAGACTTGCCTGGCCCTGTCTGTGGGCAGCTTTCTGACCTCCCCAGGTCAAGGCTCCTGGGGCCCACCAAGCCGTCATTCTTCTCTGGGTGACCCCCTGACCGCCTCTTCCCGCTGTTTGCATTTCTTTTTTTTTTTTTTCCCACCGCTTGCCTTTCATTAAACATGTATTTGTGGGGGATGACCTGCCTGTGTGTCTGTTGCCTTTTAGTGCTGTGTTTTATTTCTGTTTCACATAAATATAGAAGCCCACTTGGAGAGAAGCCTGCCTTGGCAAGGAGGCCTCTGGTGGTTCTGCCAGCTTTGCATATCTCTCAAATGAGTTATGAGTGGATGGGGATTGGGGACTGGACCTCAGAGGCTGCTTCCCTGAGCCCCATGGTCCTCCCAAGAAAGTGACCCAGCAATTCCCCCAAATCCCTTTTTTTTCCAGGCGCAGAACAGCCACTCAGCCAGAGCATGGGGAGAAAGGAGAGAGTATCACACACATCCCCCTAAGCTCCCTACTCCTCACAAAACATTTGTAAACAGCCGTGGAGCACTTTAAGCTGTTATTCTTTGTTCATAAGCAGATTGTTGAAAAAATCTCCTGGCACAGCCTGGTTTAGGGCTACTGGGTCATGACTTGAGAAGAGGTACATGTCAGGCATGTGCTGGGAAATTTTACCAGGAGGTTGTAGAGACTCTACAGGTAAGTGCAGGGGAGAGTCCCAGACAGATGTGGGTCTGGCCAACTGAGACATGGGACATGGCCTTGAGTTTGTAGTGGAATATATTTCCTCCCTGCACAATGGCCACTGTGCTTTCACTCACCCAAGCACTCAGAAAACTGTTTCTTCTATGAGTAATAATAAGGCTGGGAATGACTAGTACTGTTTCCGAGCTCCAGGTACAGACTTCTAGAATAGCAGGGCTAGAAAGAACCTGGGGGTCCCTGGGAGCCAGTGGTCTCCAAACTGGGGTGTGTGCACTTTAGGAATTGAGCAAGACTCCACTGAGTTTGGGAAGAAAATATTGAACCCTCCAGCTTTATTTATTTTGTCCTTAAATTTTTTAAAAAAACTTTATTCATAGTTAATACAGATTGACAGTAGTGAATGTATACTGTTTATCAATATGCATATATTAGGTGTGAGTCTCCTAAATTAATTTTGGTTCTGACACTGATCAGTAAAAGATATAGCGTCCACTGTTCTAGTTCAGAGATTTTCAACGTATGTGTTGGGGTTGGGGGTTGGGGGGATATATATAGAAAGGGAGAGGATGTCTTGGGTACAGGAGGAGTCTACTTAATACTCTCTGTCCTCATTAGGCAATTTGGCTCTGCTTCTATATGCTCTGCACTCTGAATTTCTGCATGATGATATGTCTGATGAAAGAGTTTTGCTTAAAAAAAAAGTTAAACAAAATGGCTGAACTACTTCAGCTTCCTTATTTTTCAGGTGGGAAAACTAAGGCCTGGAGGAAAAGTGATTGCTCCAAGAAACACATGTCATCAGGACCAACACCAAGGCTACAACTCCCTTTCTTGACTCTTAGTTCACTGTGTTCGCCGACTGAGCCATGCATTCTCCAGGCCAAGCACCCTGTTTGGGCCAAGCACCCTGTTTGGGCCATGCATTCTCCAGGCCAAGCACCCTACATTTAAAAAAAAAAAAAGAAAGAAAGAAAGCCAAGCCAGAAGGAAAGGCAGCAGGCAAGGTGGTCTCTCCCTTGCAATGGTCTGGACTCCCAGGAAGAAGTCTTGGCCACTGAAACTCTTAAACTTAACTTCGCTACCTGCCCAGGACGCTTCCTGAGAGGTGACAGAGCCTGAACACCTGTCTACTAACAGGCTGTCTTGCTTGACCACTTGGTCCCAATGACTTTCTCCATGGCTTCTCAGAAGAAGGTCCTTGTGTTCCTGGAATTCTGGAATGTGGTATGAGCGCACAAATTAGGAGATCCTCAGAGGACTTCTTCATTGATATGTCAGTCTTAATCAGGAAAAGCATCAATCTTTCTCTGATTTTAGACCCCAGTAGTCAAAGTAAGTTGCTTCCTTTAAAGATCATCAAATGTCATATGTTGATCTCTCCTCCCATTTTCTAGACCCTCACACACCTGTTGCGGCCAGCCTACTGCTCTCAGTTACTCTAAAATCCTTTATGTTTTCAGGGAGTTTAATATTAACAAGGCTCTTTGGGGAATTAAAAAAAAAGGCAAGACAAGTTGTCTGCCTTTAAGAAAAATATTTTACAGATTAAACCAAAAAGGAAAAAAAACAGAAAGACACAAAGAATACTACTAGCAATGTAGACCAATAAGATACTGCTACTGAGTGTGTACTATAGAAGCTGAAAATTCTTCCTTTCATATTCAAACTCCTTGAGGGTAGGGAATGTGTCTTAAATCTATATGCCTAGTGCTTGGCAAATAGTAGATGCTTAATAAATAAGTTCAGCAAATGAATATTAATTCAGCAAAAACTAAACATTTGAATAAATGAATTCTTAAACAAATGAACACATAAATGAGAAGAAAGGAGAGTATTGTTGACTGACCTAAGAAACTTCATTGTGCAGGAAGACTTTGAATAATATCTAGAATCAGAGGAAAAGGAGAGCATGTTTCAGATGGTGAAAGACAAGTTTGGAACTAGAGAACCACGCTGCTGGTGTTGGGCGCTAGCAGATTTGTAAGTAAAATAGTTGGGCCGGATTGATAGGCTGAAATGAAAAACTAAGGAGCATTTTTCTTCCCCAAAGATGAATTACTAGAGGTCATTAAACAAGAAGAAGATATAAGAAAAGTGATGTTTTAGGAAGGTGAGTTGGAGGTGATGTGAAAGAAGGATTAGTGAAGGAAGGAAGCAACAGCGCATTGCCTTCCTCTTAAATCCTCTCCCTCCATTAGAACATTTCTCCCTGATCCTCAGCATGACTCTAGCTCAAGATCCAAGACACTCTAAGAAGAGTTTAAGATGTTGCCATCATTTCTCTACCACCTATCCAAAGGCCATCTTCCTTTTCTCTCTAGGTTTTCTGTGTGGCTCTGTATAACACAGTAGTTAGATCTTCCTACTAGAAGCAGTCAATTCAATTTTTAAAATAGTCACATTAGCCCCAAATTCTACCTTTTCAACCAACTTGTCTTCAAATCAAATCAGCTCTAACAATTGACGTTTGCTAATCCAATCTTGGAGAAACAACCTGGACCCCTCGTCTTCATTTTCCCTGACTTTGGTGTCATTGCCTAGTTCTGTTTCCATTTTGGTTGCTTCTTTCTATCACTGTCTACCTCCCTATTTCTTCTCTTTTGCTCAGAAATGTGCCTTTTCTTCAGAATCGAGCTGTAATATGCACATTGAGGAATAGCAAGGCAACGTTCCTTAAAACAACAGTCTCACATCCCCCTGGGAGTCCTTTTGGATCTGCCTAAAAATCCTAGTCCAGAAACATGAATTATAGCCACTCTTTTCTCAAGGCCCAGAGCAATTTCAACTGAACCCAAGGGTTCTGAACATACCCCATTCCTCCCAAATAGTGTTCTAAGAAGGCACATATACCCACCAGAAGGAATCTCTCCAGAAACATCTATTTAACTTGGCCACTATACCCCATATCTTTCATCTATTTTTATTAATAAAGATAAATATTTCTTTCCTTTTTTGCCTGATACCATGCTAAATCAGGAGTCCTATCCCAACAACACTATTATGTCCTTGCAGCACTAATTGTTTTTATGTAGTCTTTGGATATCAACAATAATACTTTGTGCTGAGAGTGATGTGTATTTAAGAAACTACTTTTTGGATTTGGGAGGTCATCTAATTCATGGACAATCAGACTTTGAGTATCTAGAAGGCAGACGCCATGTCATATTTATTTTTGTAGTATGAGTGCTTGACATAAGCTATGGGCTCAATAAATGTCTATTAAGTAAATGGATTAACTAATGAATTATTCCAAAACGTAACTCATGTAACTCTAGTTGTTTTAACTATTCCAGGCCTTTCCAAGTTTAATCTATACCACTCTAGACCAATTCTTATGTCCATAGCCTTATTCAAAATGCACTCTTTTGTGTATTTTTGTTTTGAGGTTCTATGCATTCTTCTCAGAGTACATCACTAACTCTCCCTCCACTGCATGGCAGATTAAGGATGATCACTAATTCTTTGTCTCTCTTCCCATTAAAAGGTGGAAAGTATTTTCTCTCCCCTTGAATCCAGGATGGTCAGTGACTGCTTGACACACAGTGTATAGCAGAAGTGATATTACACCAGTTCAGGCCTCATCTTTAAAAGGACTAATAGCTTCTGCCTTGGTCTCTTGGAGCCCTGAACTGACATCCTGACTATCACACTGGAGAGACCAGGAACCCAGAGAAGCTCTGCCTTCTAACCTTCCCCATGAAGGTGCTGGGCATGCAAGGGAAGCCAGCTTGGACCCTCCATACAACAAAGCCACTATTGTGTGAAAAGTCCATACAACATGAGCCATACAGGGACAGCCCCAGCTGAGGTCCCAGCCAACAGTCAGCATCCACTGACAGCCGTATGAGGGCACGATTTTGGATGACCAGCTCACTCAAACCTTCAGATAACTGCAGCCTCAGCCAATGTCTGACTGCAACTTCATGAGAGAGCCCACAACAACTACCTAGCTGAGCTCAATTCACTCACAGAACTGTGAACCATAATGATAAATTATTGTTTTAAGCCATTAAGTTTTGAGGTAGTCTGTTATACAGAAGTAGATAAGTAGAACACACTGCTATGCAAAAAAAGGCAGGGATCAAGTGCAGGCCTCTCCTCTGAAGTTCTTACAAAGCCTCGTAGAGGGCTTTGCCCTCAGCTGAAGGAGTATAGAGCAACTCATTTAGCAAACAGAAGAATCAAAAATAAATAGGACCTCCTCTCTATAGGGGCTGTGAATAATTTCATGTCAGCTTGGATGGCATGTGTGTGCCACCTGCCTTCATGGTACCCTAGCACAGGGAGAGACCATGGACAGCCACCTAATCCGCCCCCCTGCCTCCCAATACAATGACTGCTTAAAAGAAATCCTGCCAGGGAACTCTGCTGGGTTTTTCTTTTCCTTCCTTTTTCTTTTTAATCCCAAGAAAAGGAGATCTTGCAGCTACCTTTGACAATGCACTCCAGCAGCTCGTAAATCTTAAGTAGAGCATTCTAACAGATGTTTCACCTCATTCCTCCAAATGTGGCTTCAGCCCTTTCTTCTTGCTTCTTCATCTTGTGTTTTGCCTTTATTTTCCTAAATTTTGAGGAGCAGTGAAGAAAATATTACTCACAAACACCTCTTTATTTTTCTTTCATAGATGTGAAAGGATCCATCACTTCATTCCCCTGTGGAAGCTGGGATGTTCTCATTCAGAGACACCTCAGTTTTCTGATCTGAAAAATGCAGGATAAAACCACCTGCCCTGCTTACTCAAAGAAGTTGATGAAAAGTTCAAAATTACAGTGACTATAAGAAGGCACACATAGGATTTAAAGATACTGTAAGTTCATGGCATCTTGAGTTGAGTTGGCTGTTCGTTTGAGAAACCTCACAGAGAAGGTAAATTAGTTGTTGTGTAGGACTGGGGGGATGGGAGGATTGGGAAATGATGACTAAAGTGTACAGGGGTTTGGGGGTGGAGGGGTAGTGAAATGTCCTAAGATTGTTTTGAAACGCAACTCTGTGAATATACTAAAAGCCACTGAATTGTACATTTGAATAGGGAAATGGTATGCTATATGCATTATATCTTAATAAGGCTCTTAAAAAAGAAAAAAAATCATAAATTCAATATCTTTCCTGGATTCACATTAGTCTTTCTTCTTGGGGCCTTCTGTCATCTGTCATTGCCTAAGCCCCATTAGTTATATGCCTTGTCTCCCATCTCCAACACTTGGACCATTTTAGTACTGGGTTTTCTCCGTGAAGGCTTATCTTCTACTAAGAGCAGAAAACAAGAGAAGAAATGGACTAAAATGACCAACAAACATTTACAAGACAACATGAGGCGATTAGGCCCTGAGTTATGACATTATGAAGTAGATTATAGTCTCTAGAAGAGGCTGCTGAAATAAGAACTAAAATGATATTTCATTGATGAAGTCTTGCAGACCTTACAGCTGGGTCACAGAGCTTGGAGACAAGAGACAAGAAGTCCATCTTCATCTTAACTTTAAAGACTTTAAAGACTCTCTCCCTCTCCCTTCCTCACCTTGGACTTCACTGGTGGTGCAGTGGTTAAGAATCTGCCTGCCAATGCAGGGGACACGGGTTCGATCCCTGGTCCAGGAAGATCCCACATGCCGCAGAGCAACTAAGCCTGTGGGCCAAAACTACTGAGCCCGCATGCTGCAACTACTGAAGCCCACATGCTTCAAGCCCATGCTCTGCAACAAGAGAAGCCACCACAATGAGAAGCCCGCACACCACAACGAAGAGTAGCCCCCACTCACCACAACTAGAGAAAGCCCATGTGCAGCAACGAAGACTCGATGCAGCCAAAAATAAATAAATAAATAAAATAATCAATAGGCCTAACTTTATTATACATAAAAAAAAAGAAGTCCATTGTTTCCATCTCCTGGCAGTGCTGGAGAGCAAGGAGAAAGAAGTTTGAGAATACAGTTCACAGCTTGCCTCAATTTCCCCTGCCAGCTTCCCCAGGTCTGTCTTGTTCTGCAGAGAACCTTCTCTGAGGCAACCATGAGAAATGGGTGAGAGGGAGGATGGCCAGGAGGGCAGTAAGGCCTCCGGGAATAAAGGGAGTCCTTAGATCTCCAATGAACTTGGCCAAAGAGCTGCCCTTCCCCCAGCCCCAGCCTGGTGCTTCCAAGTCCCTGACAAAGATGGAGCGCTCCTCAGGGAGGCTCTTCAGGAGAACCCCATGTCCATGGAACCCAAGCTGAAATGCTCTTTTAGGGAATCTCAGCCTTTCTGAGAGCACAATCTGGGCTAGGATCAGCACTCCACAAACTAAAAAAATAAAAATGAATCCCACTCTTGAGAAGCACCTGGGGCAGTGATATCAGTCATTCTGGCTCATGACAGCCAATACCCTGACCCTCAGACCCTCCTCAGCACCCCCTTCCTCCCCCCTGCCACTCTCAGCTCCCATCCAGACCCTGATCCTGCCAGCACCGAATCAACAGAACAGGCTTCGGACAGCTGGAATAATCATCATATCTCACTCAGTGTCTCCAATTCCTGCGGAGTCTGCCCTGTGCCCTCTCCCTCTCACCCTCCTACGGCCTCTCACTCAATTTGTTCTTCTCTTGGCACCAACAGTTATTTTCCACCACCCTGACTGGCCTACCTCCAACCTACCTCCCCAAGGGGTTTTCACTCCCCACTTCATCAGTCTCCTTCGTGCTTCTGCTGCTGGAATTGGATATTCCAGCTCTATTTCTGGATTCTTTCCACTGTTCTTTCTTGGGCTAGGCAGTTTGCTTCTTCAACCTGTCTTGCATCTCCTTGCCCTATAATAAGCGTCTCTAAAATCCTCCAATGGCAGGTGTAGAACCACAGTCAGTAGCTATGTTCTTTTTTCCCAATAGATGCTTCCTCCTCTTTCTTCTCTGCCCTGTCACAGAAACATAGAGCTTTGGTGAAACGAGGGCTTTGTTACTACCTCCTATGTCTAAAAATGTCCTCCAGTCCTCTCTGTGGTCACTGTCATTAGGAAGAAGGGAGGATAATTCCTCTCTTTTCTGGACAGAACCCTGTTTCCACAGCTTTCTAATCCACCCTTTCACCAATTTTCCATTCCCATCCTCTTCCTTGGCTCATACACAGATAAGATAAGCATATTCCTAAACTTTACTATTGTAGTTAATGTTCATTCATATTATTTGGCACTAAAGCTTCCCATAAGTACTAGCCACTGTGGGCTACTGACCCATTTCTACCTTTGGGTGACTCTATAGCCTGAGGCAGAGTCCTCTTTTTCCAAACCTGGGAATGCCAGGTCTTCCATCTTTGGTCCTCTGTACTCAGTTGGCCTTCTGTATTCTTCTCCTGCCATATTATTTTTTTGAGAAGGCTGTGCTCCATTCTGCCTATACTGGACCTTCAGTCTCTCAGAGTCCCACTTCTAAGAATCATGAAAATCATCTTTCTTCAACATCCCCTTATGGAAACCCAAAACAATTTTACCTTCCAAAAATGACACCTATTGTCTCTCCCTTCACTTTTGAAAATAACCCACATTTACAACTGCAAATATATATATTTGACCAAGGAAACAGAAAGTACAAGTTATGGTACTAGCCACAAATAGTACAAATCAGGTATATAATGTTGAACAAACTGAATCAGCTCCCTGAGCTTTATTTCCTGCACCCATAAATTTAGTAAGTTGAATTAGATAATTATCAAAGGGCCTTATAAACTCTAATTTTCTGTTATCCTTATAAGATTTCTTCAAGAGTATTATTATATTCTTAGAAATTATTTATGAATATAACTTTGAAAAGAAGAATTATGATAGATCTTGCTTTTTCTTTCAACATAGAAATTCTTTTAACCTGAGTGGGGTTCAATTCCTGGGCCTTACAGTTCCTGCCTGTGTGGACTTGGGCAAGTACTTAAGCTCTTCAAATCTAAGTTGTCATACCTGTAAAATGAGTATAATACTAGCACTTATGTGATCAGGTTATAATGTAAGTAAAGCACCTCACATGGTGAGTGGCACATAGTGGATGCTCAATTAATGTCAATTATCATCAATGCATTCATCATTCTTTTTAATTTCTTGAATGAGCCCTATGAAACTGAACTAAAAACACCTCTGTAATAAGCAATTTCATCCAAATTCTAAGAGCTAGTATGTTTGGCAATGGAAGTCTACTCCCATTATCTGTGAGTCTACTTGGATAGCTCCCATTCCCAAACTGGGGTTGCAAATGACACCATCAAAGTTGGATGTGTTCACAGATGGATATGTGCCTTTGCCACATTCTCAAACTGAATATTAATGAGTTTGAGATTATCAGTCAAACCTATATTTCCTACACTTACTATGGACAACTGAGAGCTCACCATCTGTATGTAATAAAAAATTGCCTTGGATTTATAGTTTACTTTAAATTATTGGGCTATATAAATGAAACTCTTGGAAATCAACACAAAGAAAAAGATAGAATACCGAATAGAAAAATGGGCAAACATTGTGGACAGGCAATCACAAAAGAAGAAATTCAATTGGCTAAACAATGAAGAAACAAACTCATTTGCAACTGAGACACACAAATAAAACAACAATGAGATATCATTTTACACTCTTCAGATTGACAGACATCAGAAAATTGAATAAGTTAAAGTGTTTGTGAAGATATGGGGACAGAGGTATCTTCACAAACTCTGATGAGAGTATAGGTTAACGTAGTCATTATAAAGAAGAGTCTGGAAATGATGCCAAAAGCTCGGCCTCTCTGCACCAGTGCCAACTCAAATCTTGGAGACAGAGTTTTGGGTGAAGTAGAAAAGAATAGCTTGATTGCTTTGCCAGGCAAAGGGGGACACAGGGGACTCCCACCCTCGAAAACCATATGTTTTCACCTGGGAGGATTTGATGAGGAGTTTTATAGCAACGGTTCAAGGGTGAGTTTGCTGATAAGATTATGGTGTGGGCAGGACCTCCACTCCTGCAATCTGGTCTCAGGTAATCTTCTTGATGAGCTTCTCTGGTTCCTTTAATACAGCCTCAGGTGGTCTTTCTCTGGTATGAAGAATGCTGACATCTTAAAGAGCTTAAAGACATTGTTATGTGTATGAGGTGGAACCAGGACCCTGCCCCAAAGCTGCATTATTGTTTCCTGGCTGCCTCCTCCTTGACTTTGCATCCCTTCCCTTACTGGATTAGTAGCTGTTTGAATCTGCCCTTTGGAACTCAGGGAAGGTTATGCAGGCTGGAGTCAAGAAATGGGGGACAGAAAGGCTTCCAAGCCCAAGAGTCCCACAGGGTCCTGCTTGGTTTCAGTGATACTCAACCAAATTGAGTTTATGTTTAAATATTCTCTATGACCAGTATTCACACTCCTGAGTGATATTGTAGAGAAATTCTCCATAGAATTTTAGTAAAAATCTGTGATTTCACTAGAGTATTGATTTTTATATTAGGGAATTGGAGGCAATTTATTTGCCCATTCATAATGTGGTGGATAAACACTAGATACATAATGCAGCCCATGAGAACCACAGCAGAGAGCCACTACATGCCTTTATCCCCTACCTCCACTCAAAGGTTTGTAAAAAAAATTAAAATTTTCTCTTATTACAAACATAACCCATGCTTACTAGAGATACTTTCTAAAATCATATAAAGAAAACAAGAAAAGGAAAAAGTCATTTTTAACTCTACCACTCAGATATGTATAACTACAAGTGACATTTTGATGTATACATGCCCAGAATTTTTTTCTATGCAATTATATCTACATAACTACCTAGCATACATAATTTGGAGCCTACTGTCACTCTACTTTGTAATCTTCTTTTGTCATGCAACAATATATTTTGAACAGCCTTTTATCCCACGGTATCTGCCAGGAACCCAACAGGAAACAGATGGCACACTCGAAATAGGATGACTCCAGAAGGGTTTATTCACAAAGGACTGCTTACAAAAGTGTCAAGAGGGTGGGGGTGAGTATAGATAAGGTGACCATGCATCCAGGTTTGACTAGGATAATCCTAGGATATATCTGTTGTCTCTGTATCATATCCAGTGTGACATTTCCCAGATTCTCCACTTTTTAATAAGGTCTTATTATTTATTGTTGCACTAAAATCAGGTGGGATGAGTTTAGAAAACGCTTTTATCCTTTCAGCATCTGCCATGGTGTCATCTAGTAGTCGATGAGAAGTGTGTGCATTGAAAATGTGGTTAGATCTGGAAGACTACCCGTGAGAACCCTTTCTCGAGCATTCCAGACCCAATTTGATTAATGCCTACTTTCCAAGAAAACTATTCCACTGACCCACTAATCATAATGTTTTTAAAAGTGTACCTGGACACAAACATCTAGTTACAACATCTCCTGGTCTCAGGCTGTAGTGTTAGAGGTCTTTGGTGCTGCTGTCCCTACTGGTCACTTGAGTCTACAGCCACTTGACAGTGGAATGTGCCAAAATTAAGAAATGTGGTGTCCTGGATGATTTAACTGGTAGCGCCACTCATGTGAGATGCAGGCGGGCACCAGTGTACATGGAGGCCCCTGCTTGCCTGGCAGCCTCCAACTACCCAGTGGCCATGATAGCCGTGTGGCTGACAGGGTCTTGGTACTCTGGTTGGGTGTCAGGCCTGAGCCTCTGAGGTGGGAGACCCGAGGTCAGGACGTTGGTCCACCAGTGACCTCTGGACCCCAAGTAATATCAATTGATCAGAGCTCTCCCAGAGATCTCTGTCTCAGTGGTAAGACTCAGCTAAACTCAACGACCAGCAAGCTCCAGTGCTGGACACCCCATACCAAACAACTATCAAGACAGGAACATACCCCCACCCATTAGCAGAGGGGCTGCCTAAAATCATAATAAGTTCACAGACACCCCAAAACATACCACCAGATGCAGTCCTGCCCAGCAGAAAGAGAAGATCCAGCCTGATCCACCAGAAGAGACACCAGTTCCCTGCACCAGGAAGCCTACACAACCCACTGAACCAACCTTATCCACTAGCGGCAGACACCAAGAACAACGGGAAATACAAACCTGCAGCCTGTGAAAAGGAGACCCCAAACACAGTAAGTTAAGCAATAGGAGAAGAAAGAGACACAGTAGATGAAGGAGCAAGGAAAAATCCACCAGACCAAACAAATGAAGATGAAATAGGCAGTCTACCTGAAAAAGAATTCAGAGTAATGATAGTAAAGATGATCAAAAATCTTGGAAATAGAATGGAGAAAATACAAGAAACGTTTAACAAGTACCTAGAAGAACTAAACAGCAAACAAACAATTATGAACAAAACAATAAATGAAATTAAAAACTCTCTAGAAAGAATCAGTAGCAGAATAATTGAGGCAGAAGAACAGGTAAGTGACCTGGAAGATAAAATAATAGAAATAACTACCTCAGAGCAGAATAAAGAAAAAAAAATGAAAAGAATTTAGGACAGTCTCAGAGACCTCTGGGACAACATTAAACACACAAACATTCGAATTTTAGGGATTCCAGAAGAAGAAGAGAAAAAGAAAGGGGCTGAAAAATATTTGAAGAGATTATAGTTGAAAACTTCCCTAATATGGGAAAGGAAATAATGAATGAAGTCCAGAAAGCACAAAGAGTCCCATACAGGATAAATCCAAAGAGAAACAGGATAAAAAACATATTAATCAAACCATAAAAAAATTAAATACAAAGAAAAAATATTAAAAGCAGCAAGGGAAAAGCAACAAATAACATAAAAGGGAATCCCCATAAGGTTAACAGCTGATCCTTCAGCAGAAATTCTGCAAGCCAGAAGGGAGGGGCAGGACATATTTAAAGTGATGAAAGGAAAAAATCTACAACCAAGATTACTCTACCCAGCAAGGATCTCATTCAGGTTCGACAAAGAAATTAAAACCTTTACAGACAAGCAAAAGCTAACAGAACCCAGCACCACCAAACCAGCTTTACAACAAATGCTATAGGAAATTCTCTAGACAGGAAACACAAGGTCTTTTCCTGCTCTTTTCCACAAGAGAAGGCAAAGACCTACATTAACGAACCCAAAACAATTAAGAAAATGGTAATAGGAACATACATATAAATAATTACCTTAAATGTAAATGGATTAAATGCTCCAACCAAAAGACATAGACTGGCTGAATGGATACAAAAACAAGACCCATATATATGCTGTCTAGAGGAGACCCACTTCAGACCTAGGGAACATACAGACTGAAAGTGAGGGGATGGAAAAAGATATTCCATGCAAATGGAAATCAAAAGAAAGCTGGAGTAGCAATTCTCATATCAGACAAAATAGACTTTAAAATAAAGTCTATTACAAGAGACAAATAAGGACACTACATAATGATCAAGGGATCAATCCAAGAAGAAGACATTACAATTGTAAATATTTATGCATCCACCATAGGAGCACCTCAATATATAAGGCAAATGCTAACAGCCATAAAAGGGGAAATAAACAGTAACACAATCATAGTAGGGGACTTTAACACCCTACTTTCACCAATGGACAGATCAAACAAAATGAAAAAAATAAGGAAAAACAAATCTTAAATGCCACATTAAACAAGATAGACTTAATTGATATTTATAGGACATTCCATCCAAAAAGAACAGAATACACTTTCTTCTCAAATGCTCATGGAACATTCTCAAGAATAGATCATATCTTGGGTCACAAATCAAGCCTTGGTAAATTTAAGAAAATTGAAATCTTATCAAGTATCTTTTCAGACCACAATGTTATAAGACTAGATATCAATTACAGGAAAAAAAACTGTAAAAAATACAAACACATGGAGGCTAAACAATACACTACTAAATAACTAAGAGATCACTTAAGAAACCAAAGAGGAAATCAAATAATACCTAGAAACAAATGACAACGATAACCCAAAACCTATGGGATGCAGCAAAAGAAGTTCTAAGAGGGAAGTTTATAGCAATACAATCCTACCTCAAGAAACAAGAAAAATCTCAAATAAATAACCTAACCTTCCACTTAAAGCAATTAGAGAAAGAAGAAAAAACAAAAAAACCCAAGGTTAGCTGAAGGAAAGAAATCATAAAGATCAGATCAGAAATAAATGAAAAGAAATGAAGGAAATGATAGCAAAAATCAATAAAACTAAAAGCTGGTTCTTTGAGAAGATAAACAAAATTGATAAACCATTAGCGAGACTCATCAAGAAAAAAAGGGAGGAGACTCAAATCAACACAATTAGAAATGAAAAAGGAGAAGTAACAACTGACACTGCAGAAATACAAAGGATCATGAGATATTACTACAAGCAACCATATGCCAATAAAATGGACAACTTGGAAGAAATGGACAGATTTTTAGAAAAGCACAACCTTCCAAGACTGAATCAGGAAGAAATAGAAAATATGAACAGACCCATCACAAGCACTACAGTTGAAACTGTGATTAAAAATCTTCCAACAAACAAAAGCCCAGGACCAGGTGGCTTCACAGGCAAATTCTAACAAACATTTAGAGAGGAGCTAACACCTATCCTTCTCAAACTCTTCCAAAATATAGCAGAGTGGGGAACATTCTCAAACCCATTCTACAAGACCACCAACACCCTGATACCAAAACCAGACAAAGATGTCACAAAACAAGAAAACTACAGGTCAATATCACTGATGAACATAGATGCAAAAGCCCTCAACAAAATACTAGCAAACAGAATCTAACAGCACATTAAAAGGATCATACACCATGATCATATGGGATTTATCCCAGGAATGCAAGGATTCTTCAATATACACAAATCAATCAATGTGATATACCATATTAACAAGTTGAAGGAGAAAAACCATATGATCACCTCAATAGATGCAGAAAATGCTTTTGACAAAAATGAACACCAATTTATGATTAAAAAAAAAAAAACTCCAGAAAGTAGGCATAGAGGGAACTTACCTCAACATAATAAAGGCCATATACAACAAACCCACAGCCAACATCGTTCTCAATGGTGAAAAACTGAAACCATTTCCAGTAAAATCAGGAAGAAGACAAGGATGGCCACTCTCACCACTATTATTCAACATAGTTTTGGAAGTTTTAGCTACAGCAATCAGAAAGGAAAAAGAAATAAAAGGAATCCAAAACGGAAAAGAAGAAGTAAACCTATCACTGTTTGCAGATGACATGATACTATACGTGGAGAATCCTAAAGATGCTACCAGAAAACTACTAGAGCTAATCAATGAACTTGGTAAAGTAGCAGGATACAAAATTAACGCACCAAAATCTCTTGCATTCCTATACACTAATGATGAAAAATCTGAAAGAGAAATTAAGGCAACACTCCCATTTACCATTGCAACAAAAAGAATAAAATATCTGGGAATAAACCTACCTAAGGAGACAAAAGACCTGTATGCAGAAAAATATAAGATGCTGATGAAAGAAATTAAAGATGATACAAACACTTGGAGAGATATACCATGTTCTCGGATTGGAAGAATCAACATTGTGAAAATGACTATACTACCCAAAGCAATCTACAGATTCAATGCAACCCCTATCAAACTACCAAGGCATTTTTCACAGAGGTAGAACCAAATATTTCACAATTTGTATGGAAACACAAAAGACCCCGAATAGCCAAAGCAACCTTGAGAAAGAACAACACAGCTGGAGGAATCAGGCTCCCTGACTTCAGACTATACTACAAAACTACAGTTATCAGGAAAGTATGATACTGGCACAAAAACAGAAATATAGATCAATGGAACAGGATAGAAAGTCCAGAGATAAGCTCACACACGTATGGTCATCTTCTCTTTGATAAAGGAGGCAAGAATATACAATGGAGAAAAGACAGCCTCTTCTATAAGTGGTGCTGGGAAAACTGGACAGCTACATGTAAAAGAATGAAATTAGAACACTTCCTAACACCATACACAAAAATAAACTCAAAATGGATTAAAGACCTAAATGTAAGGCCAGACACTTTAAAAGTCTTAGAGGAAAACATGGGCAGAACACTGTATGACATAAGTCACAGTAAGGTCCTTTTTGACACAGCTCCTAGAGAAATGGAAATAAAATTGAAAATGAACAATGGGACCTAGTGAAACTTAAAATCATTTACACAGCAAAGAAAACCATAAATAAGATGAAAAGACAACCCTCAGAATGGGAGAAAATATTTGTAAATGAAGCAACCGACAAAGGATTAATCTCCAGAATATACAAGCAGCTCATGCAGCTCAATATCAAGAAAACAACCCCAGGGGCTTCCCTGGTGGCACAATGGTTGAGAATATGCTTGCCAATGCAGGGGACATGGGTTCGAGCCCTGGTCTGGGAAGATCCCACATGCCGCGGAGCAACTGGACCCGTGAGCTACAACTACTGAGCCTGCGCATCTGGAGCCTGTGCTCTGCAACAAGAGAGGCTGCGATAGTAAGAGACCCATGCACCATGATGAAGAGTGGCCCCCACTTGCCACAAATAGAGAAAGCCCTCACACAGAAACGAAGATCCAACACAACCAAAAATAAATAAATTTTTTTTTTTTAAAAAAAAGAATCCTTCCTTTAAAAAAAAAAAAAAAATCCCCAAATGGGCAGAAGACCTAAATAGACATTTCTCCAAAGAAGATATACAGATTTCCAAGAAACACATGAAAGAATGCTCAATATCATTAATCATTAGAGAAATGCAAATCAAAACTACAATGAGATATCATCTCACACCAGTCAGAATAGCCATCACCAAAAATCTGGAAACAATAAATGCTGGAGAGGGTGTGGAGAAAAGGGAATACTCTTGCACTGTTGGTGGGAATGTAAATTGATACAGCCACTATGGAGAACAGTATGGAGGTTCCTTAAAAAACTAAAAATAGAACTACCATATAACCCAGAAATCCCTCTACTGGGCATATACCCAGAGAAAACCATAATTCAAAAAGAGTCATGTACCAGAATATTCATTGAAGCACTATTTACAATAGCCAGGACATGGAAGCAACCTAAGTCTCCATCAACAGATGAATGGATAAAGATGTGGCACATATGTACAATGGAATATTACTCAGCCATAAAAAGGAATGAAATTGAGTTATTTGTAGTGAGGTGGATGGACCTAGAGTCTGTCATGCAGAGTGAATTAAGTCAGAAAGAGAAAAACAAATACCGTATGCTAACACACATATATGGAATCTAAAAAAACTGGTCATGAAGAACCTAGGGGCAAGACGGGAATAAAGATGCAGACCTACTAGAGAAAGGACAAAGGAATGGGGAAGGGTACGCTGGGACAAAGAGAGAGAGTGGCATGGACATATACACACTACCAAATGTAAAATAGATAGCTAGTGGGAAGCAGCCGCATAGCACAGGGAGATCAGCTTGGTGCTTTGTGACCACCTAGAGGAGTGGGATAGGGAGGGTAGGAGGGAGGGAGATGCAAGAGGGAAGAGATATGAGGATATATGTATATGTATAACTGATTCACTTTGTTATAAAGCAGAAACTAACACACCATTGTAAAGCAATTGTACTCCAATAAGGATGTTAAAAAAAAAAAAAAAAAAAAGAGTTATGTACCACAATGTTCATTGCAGCACTATTTACAATAGCCAGGACAAGGAAGCAACTTAAGTGTCCATCAACAGATGAATGGATAAAGAAGATGTGGCAGATATATACAATGGAATATTACTCGGCTGTAAAAAGAAATGAAATTGAGTTATTTGTAGTGAGGTGGATGGACCTAGAGTCTGTCATACAGAATGAAGTAAGTCAGAAAGAGAAAAACAAATACCGTATGCTAACACATATATATGGAATCTAAAAAAAAAAAAATGGTTCTGAAGAACCTAGGGGCAGGACAGGAATAAATATACAGACATAGACAATGTACTTGAGGAGGACCTGGGGAGGGGGAAGGGTAAGTTGGGACGAAGTGAGAGAGTGGCATGAACATATATACACTCCCAAATGTAAAATAGATAGCTAGTGGGAAGCAGCCACATAGCACAGGGAGATCAGCTCGGTGCTTCGTGTCCACCTAGAGGCGTGGGATAGGGAGGGTGGGAGGGAGACACGAGAGGGAGGGGATATGAGGATATATGTATATGTACAGCTGATTCACTTTGCTAAACAGCAGAAACTAACACACCATTGTAAAGCAATTATACTCCAATAAAGACGTCAAGAAAAAAAAAGTAACAAATATATGTAAAGCAAAAAAAAACAAACAAAGCTCACAGCTACTAAAAAGCAGTCAGCAAGATTGTTAAGAAGGGTGGGAAATTATAGATTAAATATACACACAATATGTGCAGGAAATATACACCAAGCATCAGAACATTCTATACAGTAGCTTTGTCATTTTGTTTGGGTGTAAAATAACCTGCATTATCTATTTCATTAAGAAGTATTTTTATAAAGACCATGACTCAAAAGAATAATTTTACACATTCAGCTACAGAAAGTACATTTACATCTCTGTGAACCATGGCTCTTCATGACTTTGCATTTTGATCAAATGAGTGTCCTCCCAACGTAATTTTGCTCATTTTTAATTCCAGAATTTCTATATATGAACAAAAAGTGAAATAGCATCTGTTAATCTGTTGACTCTATAAGCTGAAAATGAGCCTGGTAAACAGTTAAATAGTGCCATTTTTGTATCAGTGTCTTTAGATGAGTCAAATAGGAAATGAGTGACCTGAATTCAAAAAAAGTCTCAATTTTTTAATTCTATTCATAGAATCAAACTAAAGCTTTTGAAAATTTAATCTGACATGGTTGTAAATACTTTAAATTCAATTAAAAGATCCAACACTGAAGATAAAATTCGTTGCTTTGGTAACAGCAACGTGAATACAAATTTTGGTAAAGAACAATATCTGGTAAAAACAGTGTACTTACCAAACGAAAAAACTCATGGAGCAAAAATATACTCACACTTGATTGGAGTACACAGATTTCTTCAATATTTCAAAAAGTTCTACAATTCAAATAGAAGATATAGTTGTCAAAATATATCTTCTCTAAGGTAAGAGAGTGGATCTGGGAGGGCAAGTAAAAGGTATCTGGCAACTCCCTAAATGTTCTTCTTTAAGAGTGGTTTCTAAACAACTTTAAACTATGAATTCTTGGCTCAAATTAAACCTTACATGGAAGTCTAGTATATAAAACAGAAAAATACCCATCAGGGATAGGAAACCTAGAACCCCAAATCTCACTCCAGAGGACTCCATGGAGAATTGCTTAAAAACCATGATCTTACATCGTGAGCTTAAATGTCTACAGAATTCAGTAATCCGTGTATCATAATTCATTAAAACAATTATTGGACATCAATTTCAGGTTTCAAGTTTTTTCTTATTGTAAGCAGTGTTGTGATAAACATCCTCATAGCTATATCTTGACATAAAACATTAATTATTCTCTTAGAATGATTACTGGAAGTAGAATAACTGGCTCAAAGTGTAGGAACATTTTTGTTTCTTGATTTGTGTTGTCTCATTATCCTCCCATAATACTGCACATTTTAACACTGCAATTTACAGTGCTTGAAAGTCCCAGTTTCTCCTCATTCTTGTTATCCTTTTTTAAAGATAATTTTGTCACTTTTTTAGACACAGAAGAGTAACATCCTTTTCCTATTTCAATTTGAGAAACCGTCTTCTTTTGTTACCACTCAGGTTGACCTCTTTTCTATGTATATTTATTGGCCATTTAAATTCCTTCCTTAGTTATACATGCTTCTCTTTCTTATTGATTTGTAAGCGCTCTTTATATACAGGATATATGTAATAAATATTTCCTGGATGTGTTTTTTATGTAATACAATTCTTCAGTGTTTATAGAATCATATTTATCAATTTCTGCCCTTGTGGATTTCTTCCCTGATGTCATGCATAGAAAGTCCTTCTATACTTCATGACAGGCTGTTCTTAAATGATTCACTCTGATTTTTTTTTTCTCCTTTACTGATAAGTAGACATGAGAAGCAAAAAGGAAGTAGAAAAAATCTGTGAGAACAAAGACCAATGAAAGGGGTAGGAGAGAGACCTCTCAGTACAGCCAAAAGATGTGGATGAACTTTAGATAGAAGTTTGCTCTCAGTGTTGAGAGCCAGGATAACTTGTGATCTTGAAGTATATATAAAATATTTTCTTCATATTGTCCTTGAATTGTTTAGAGCAAGCCAGACATGAAAGCAGGGGACAGGATAAGATGGCTCCCAAAGGGTAGAGCTTCCCAAAGCAGCAGGTCTCTGGCCCCAGAACTGCAAACTTGCCTACCCCAGGAGGGCCTTCTGCCACTCTCAGACATGGGTGAATCCCATGCAAGAGTGCAAGCAATATTAATATCCTGGCTGAAGGAGCTCTTGCTACCTGATGCCTGGAAAATAACAGTCTGATCAAAAAGAGAAAAAAAGAAGTCCAGAAAAAGAGTTAGGTGGGGCAGGGGGCCCTGTGAAGGGAGGAGAAGAGTCCCTCCCATCCCCAAAGCACCTGTCCAAGCCTCCACCCTCAAGGGACCACTCCTTCCCTGGCCAGCTGGTGTTTTCCCATCCACCCCAGGCCTGGCCCCAGGCCACAAACATGAAGAGTGATGCCTATCCTGGAAGGATCTCTGCAGAGTCTATTTTGATAAGACTCTAATCCTTTCCCCACCCCTTCTCCCCCTTAACCTCTCCACCTCTAGCCAAGGCCTTTGTGTGTTTGTGTGCCTGTGTGTTTGGGGAAGGGGGAGTGGGATGGAGGCAGGGTAGCTTAATAACCAGCAAACATAGGCTCCGGTTTCATGGGGCGGATTAACGCAGTCAAATGGCTGCCTGGTCCCAGCTATTGGAACCAGGCAGAGGCTGGAGAGAGAGATTTCCTTGTCTGGCCCTCAATCCTTTGGAAACATAACACGAGAAGGGGAGTTGGATGGAATACTGCTGTTAATGCATCAAAATTTTCTTCTAGGTATAAATAGAGATTTCATTTTCCTTCCCCTCCTTCTCTGACCCCCATAGAATTGCCAGGTAAAATACAGCAGAGTGAAATTTGTATTGTAGATAAGAAACAAGGCATGGATCATACTTATACTAAATAAATATGTATATGTTTATACGAATGTATAGATAGATAGATAGATAGATAGATATTTGTCATTTATCTGAAATTTAAATTAAACTCAGAGTCCATATTTTTATTTTCCAAATCTGGTAATCCTACGGTTCTCTCCCTCCCCCTTTTACTTCTCTGGCACATACCATGAAGGCAGACATGTTCTTTTGCTCCACTTCCTTTCCAAAAGATTTTAACAATAGTATTACTAACAATAGATCACATTTATTGAGCACTTACCGGGCACTGTCCTACGTGCTCTACCTGTTTTGACTCAAAACAGGTATATAATTATACTCAGTATAAGTATACTCACAACAACCCTATAAGGTAAGAGCTTTTATATTTATCCACATTTTACTAATGAGAAAAATGAAGCTAACAATGATAATGTTAAGTAAACACTTCTACTGAGAGATGGAGTCAGGATGGGTATCCAGGAAGTCCACACTCTTGATCTCTGTTGGTAACTTCAGCTCCCAAATGTCCCTGGTGAACCCAATCCCTCTTCCCTACACTTCTGGCCCATCACATCCTGCTGGCTTCTACCTTGGTCCTCCGCACCCCATTTCTTCTCCTGCTAACCATGATGTGAATTAAGAAGGCTCCCATCTGTGGAGAGGGAACATTATCAAACCTGGCAGCAGCTGCCAGTAGAGGAAACACTTGCTACCTACACATATTCCCACCCGTGGCAACTTCCACTCATTCTTGGAGCTTTTAAAAGCCTAGGTGTTGGGGCTCCTTGTAGGAGGAGAATCTAAAAGATAAAACAAAATCCCTTTGGCAGCCCTCTCAATTCTAGCTTTCTGGGGGAGCTGCCTATGCTAAGGAGGCAGTTCTTGAGGATGAACTTCCATTCAAGAGTAAGAACTCTTGACCATGGGGTCAAGAGTTCTTACTCTTGACCCCATGGCTAAGGGAAAAGTTAGGATAGGTGATATAAGAGGCCCTCATCCTCTGCATCAACAGGACCACCAGGCTGAAGCCAGCAACACCTACTGAAGCTAACAGTGTAGAGAGGAGTAGGCACAGACCCAAACTGGCCAACCATACAGCCTCAACATAGCCCTAGGATAACAGCCCTAACAGACCTTCATTCTTTTCACCTACAAAGTGGGAAGAATTACTGTACCAAGTTCATAGGGTGATGGCGAAGATTAAATGAGATCATGTGAATATCAGCATAGTACAGGGCACGCAGGAACTAAGCTCTGACAGTCTTTGACATTTAGTATAACAACCTTTTTGTTGGATGGTTGGATTCTTTTTCTAATTGTCATTAGAGGTAAAAATGGATCACTCCAGGACCTTATTTTTTTTCACTTTTCCATCTGTTTTTAATAGATGAAAGATTTACAAAATCATAATTAGTCTCATTCAGCAGTTAGTGTGGCCAAGACAAATCACATCAAAAGTACTTGTCAACTTACTTCCTGTAGACCAGAGGATAAACAAGTCTCTCTCTCTTTTTTTTTTAACTTCTCTCTCTTTTTTTTAACTTTTCAAAATAAATAAAGTATACATTATTAGAACTTTTCACAGCTGAAAGTCATTTTTCATTTCATTCCATGTGGAAATTTTTGCTGTGGTTTATGTTTTCACAGCTGTATGATATTCCATAGCTGTTTCACAATGTATTCATCCATTTTTCTCTTGCTGGACATTTAGATTCTAGGTTCTTTTCCTCTTTCAAATAATACTGCAATGTATTCTTCTGTATGTCTCATTATGCACATGTGGGAAAGTCTCTAAAGATGGGTAAGTACTTCCTCAACTTTTTTTTAATAAATGTATTTATTTATTTATTGGTTGCTTTGGGTTTTCATTGCTACACCCAGGCTTTCTCTAGTTGTGGTGAGAAGGGGCTACTCTTTGTTGCAGTACACAGGCTTCTCATTACGGTGGCTTCTCTTGTTGCAGAGCACAGACTCTAGAATGCACGCTCAGTAGTTTTGGAGCATGGGCTTAGTTGCTCTGCAGCATGTGGGATCTTCCCAGACCAGGAATCAAACCCATGTCTCCTGCATTGGTAGGCGGATTCTTAACCACTGTGCCACCAGGGAAGTCCCCTCATCTTTACTAAATGAGTAACTTCTAAACTGCAAAGTGGTCACATGAATTCACCCTCCCACCAACAACACATGTTCCTCTTGCTCCACATCTTCCCCAATACTTCGGCAAATGTTTTTGGTTTTTTCGTTTGTTTGTTTGTTTGTTTATTTATTTTGGTTTTTACCAATCTTATGAGTATGAAATCGTATCTGGTTTCCTGTAATTTACATTTCCCTGACTACTAGTGAGATCAGGCATCTTTTCGTGTATTCATTGGCTTTTTAGATTTCTTCTGTAGACTGCCTGTTTGTATCTTTTGCCTAATTTTCTATTGAGTTATTTGTTTTTATCTCATCAATCTGTAGTTTGTTTGTTTTTACATATACATTCTGGATACTAGTCCTCTGTTATTTATAGGCTATGTCTGTTCAGGTCCTTCAAGAAACAGAGAGCAAGAGGGAATTAGAAGTGCAAGACAATTATTGGGGGTCAATGCTTCTGAAGGGTAATGGGAAAAGGAACAGCAGTGGTTGGGAAGAATCTTCAAACCCCAGTGCAGCTCTTGATACCTGTGATGGGAGAAAAGAGAGGAGGATTGAGTAGGAAGAGCCTTCTTCTGCAGGCAGTTCTGAAAGATCTCAGCCAAGCTAATGCGGAGCCCCAGAAGAAAGATTTTCTTTAAAAGGAGACTAACACTGGGCAGGAATGGCTTAGCTTAGGTTGTCCCACCATGCTCAGTCACTGGCAGATATCGGGCCAGGGAGAATACGGTCTTGACTTGAACACTGGTGGATCTTGAAGGCATGGCATCTACCAGGTTTCAGCTAATCACACACCTGGCAGGTGCTTCTCTCTTGAAGGAAGACGAAGCAGCACACCCCTTATGGCTTCCCCACTGCCAACTTCTCTCAGTTTGTGCTTGTCTATTTTTTATTTTTCCTGTATGGCCTCTTTTTAAATTTTTGAATTTTAATTGATTTATTTTTTTATACATCAGGTTCCTATTAGTTATCTATTTTACACATATTAGTGTATATATGTCAATTCCAATTTCCCAATTCATCCCACCACCACCACCACCCCTGCCACTTTCCCCCCTTTGTGTCCATACGTTTGTTCTCTGCATCTGTGTTTCTATTTCTGCCTAACAAACCTGTTCATCTGTATCATTTTTCTAGATTCCACATATATGTGTTAATATATGATATTTGTTTTTCTCTTTCTGACTTACTTCACTCTGCATGACAGTCTCTAGATCCCTCCATGTCTCTACAAATGACCCAATTTCACTCCTTTTTATGGCTGATTAATATTCCATTGTATATATGTACCACATCTTCCTTATCCATTCGTCTGTTGATGGGCATTTAGGTTGCTTCCATGTCCTGGCTATTGTAAATAGTGCTGCAATGAACCTTGCAGTGCATGTGTCTTTTGGTTTTTTTTTTAATTTTTTAATTTTATTTAATTTTTTTTCTATACAGCAGGTTCTTATTAGTCATCAATTTTATACACATCAGTGTGTACATGTCAATCTCAATCGCCCAATTCAGCACACCACCATCCCCACCCCCCCACAGCTTTCCCCCCTTGATGTCCATACGTTTGTTCTCTACATCTGTGTCTCAACTTCTGCCCTGCAAACTGATTCATCTGTACCATTTTTCTAGGTTCCACATATATGTGTTAATATACGATATTTGTTTTCCTCTTTCTGACTTACTTCACTCTGTATGACAGTCTCTAGATCTAACCATGTCTCAACAAATGACTCAATTTCGTTGCTTTTTATGGCTGAGTAATATTCCATTGTATATACGTACCACATCTTCTTTATCCATTCATCTGTCGATGGGCATTTAGGTTGCTTCCATGACCTGGCTATTGTAAATAGTGCTGCATTGAACGTTGGGGTGCATGTGTCTTTTTGAATTATGGTTTTCTCTAGGTATATGCCCAGTAGTGGGATTGCTGGATCTTATGGTAATTCTATTTTTAGTTTTTTACGGAACCTCCGTACTGTTCTCCATAGTGGCTGTATCAATTTACATTCCCACCAACAGTGCAAGAGGGTTCCATTTTCTCCACACCCTCTCCAGCATTTGTTGTTTGTAGATTTCCCGATGATGCCCATTCTAACAGGTGTGAGGTGATACTTCATTGTAGTTTTGATTTGCATTTCCCTAATAATTAGGGATGTTGAGCAACTTTTCATGTGCTTCTTGGACATCTATATGTCTTCTTTGGAGAAATGTTTATTTAGGTCTTCTGCCCATTTTTTGATTGGGTTGTTTGTTTTTTTAATGTTGAGCTGCATGAGTTGTTTATATATTTTGGAGATTAATCTTTTGTCCGTTGATTCATTTACAAAGATTTTCTCACATTCTGAGGGTTGTCTTTTTGTCTTGTTTGTAGTTTCCTTTGCTGTGCAAAAACTTTTAAGTTTCATTAGGTCCCTTTTTGTTTTGTTTTGTTTTTATTTCCATTACTCTAGGAGGTGGCTCAAAAAAGATCTTGCTGTGATTTATGTCAAAGAGTGTCCTTTCTATGTTTCCCTCTAAGAGTTTTATAGTCTGGCCTTACATTTAGGTCTCTAATCCATTCTGAGTTTACTTTTGTGTATGGTGTTAGTGAGTGTTCTAATTTCATTTTTTACATGTAGCTGTCCAGTTTTCCCAGCACCACTTATTAAAGAGACTGTCTTTTCTCCATTGTATATCCTTGCCTCCTTTGTCACAGATTATTTGACCATAGGTGCATGGGCTTATCTCTGGGCTTTCTATCCTGTTCCATTGAGCTATATTTCTGTTTCTGTGCCAGTACCATATTGTCTTGATTACTGTAGTTTTGTAGCATAGTCTGAAGTCAGGGAGTCTGATTCCTCCAGCTCTGTTTTTTTTCCCCTCAAGACTGCTTTGGCTATTCAGGGTCTTTTGTGTCTCCATACAAATTTTAAGATTTTTTTGTTCTAGTTCTGTAAACAATGCCACTGGTAATTTGATAGGGATTGCATTGAATCTGTAGATTGCTTCGGGTATTATAGTCATTTTCATAATATTGATTCTTCCAATCCAAGAACATGGTATTTCTCTCCATCTCTTTGTGTCATCTTTGATACTTTCATCAGTGTCTTATTGTTTCCTGAGTACAGCTTTTTACCTCCTTAGGTAGGTTTATTCCTAGGTATTTTATTCTTTTTGTTGCAGTAGTGTATGGGATTGTTTCCTTAATTCCTCTTTCTAATCTTTCATTGTCAGTGTATAGGAATGCAAGAGATTTCTGTGCATTAATTTTGTATCCTGCAATTTTACCAAATACATTGATTAGCTCTAGTAGTTTTCTGGTGGCATATTTAGGATTCTCTATGTATAGTATCATGTCATCTGCAAACAGTGACAGTTTTACTTCTTCTTTTCCAATTTATATTCCTTTCATTTTTATTTTTTACTTCTCTGATTCCCGTGACTAGGACTTCCAAAGCTATGTTGAATAACAGTGGTGAGAGTGGAAATCCTTGTCTTGTTCCTGATCTTAGAGAAAATGCTTTCAGTTTTTCACTATTGAAAATGATGTTTGCTGTGTATTTGTCATATATGGCCTTTATTATGTGAGGTAGGTTCCCTCTGTGTCCACTTTCTGGAGAGTTTTTATCATAAATGGGTGCTGAATTTTGTCAAAAGCTTTTTCTGCATCTACTGAGATGATCACATTGTTTTATTCTTCAATTTGTTAATATGGTGTATCACATTGATTGATTTGCATATATTGAAGAATCCTTGCAACACTGGGATAAATCCCACTTGATCATGGCGTATGATCCTTTTAATATTTTGTTGAATTCTGTTTGCTACTGTTTTGTTGAGGATTTTGCATCTATATTCATCATTGATATTGGTGTGTAATTTTCTTTTTTTGTCATATCTTTGTCTGGTTTTGGTATCAGGGTGATGGTGGCCTCGTAGAATGAGTTTGGGAGTGTTCCTTCCTCTGCAATTTTTTGGAAGAGTTTGAGATGGATGGGTGTTAGCTCTTCTCTAAATGTTTGATAGAATTCACCTGTGAAGCCATCTGGTCCTGGACTTTTGTTTGTTGCAAGATTTTTAATCACAGTTTCAATTTCAGTGCTTGTGATGGGTCTGTTCATATTTTCTATTTCTTCCTGGTTCAGTTTTGTAGGGTTATGCCTTTCTGAGAATTTGTCCATTTCTTCCACGTTGTCGATTTTATTTGCATAGGGTTGCTTGTAATAGTGTCTTAGGATGTTTTGCATTTCTGCTGTGTCTGTTGTAACTTCCCCTTTTTCATTTCTAATTTTATTGATTTGAGTCCTCACCCTCTTTTTCTTGATGAGTCTGGCTAAAGGTTTATCAATTTTGTTTATCTTCTCAAAGAACCAGCTTTTAGTTTTACTAATCTTTGCTATTGTTTTCTTTGTTTCTATTTCATTTATTTCTGCTCTGATCTTTATGATTTCTTTCCTTCTACTAACTTTGGGTTTTGTTTGTTCTTCTTTCTCTAGTTCCTTTAGGTGTAAGTTTAGATTGTTTACTTGAGATTTTTCTTGTTTCTTGAGGTAGGATTGTATAGCTACAAACTTTCCTCTTAGGACTGCTTTTGCTGTATCCCGTAAATTTTGGATCATTGTGTTTTTGTTATAATTTTTCTCTAGGTATTTTTTGATTTCCTCTTTGATTTCTTTGGTGATCTCTTGATTATTTAGTAACGTATTGTTTACCCTCCAAATGTTTGTGTTTTTACGTTTTTTTCCCTGTAATTGATTTCTGATCTCATAGTGTTGTGGTTAGAAAAGATGCTTGATATGATTTCAATTTTCTTAAATTTACCAAGGCTTAATCTGTGACCCAAGTTGTGATCTCTCCTGGAGAATGTTCCATGTGCCCTTGAGAAGAAAGTGTAACCTGCTGTTTTTGGATGGAATGTCCTATAAATATCAATTAAATCTATCAGGTCTATTGTGTCATTTAAAGCTTCTGTTTCCATATTAATTTTCTGTCTGGATGATCTGTCCATTGGTGTAAGTGAAGTGTTAGAATCCCCCACTATTATTGTGTTACTGTTGATATCCTCTTTTATAGCTGTTAGCAGTTGCCTTATATATTAAGGTGCTCCTATGTTGGGTGCATATATATTTTTAATTGTTACATCTTCTTGGATTGATCCCTTGATCATTATGTAGTGTCGTTCTTTGTCTCTTGTAGTAGACTTTATTTTAAAGTCTATTTTGTCTGATATGAGAATTACTACTCCAGCTTTCTTTTGATTTCCCTTTCCATGGGATATCTTTATCCATTCCATCACTTTCAGTCTGTATGTGTCCCTAGGTCTGAAGTGGGTCTCTTGGAGACAACATATATATGTGTCTTGTTTCTGTATCCATTCAGTGAGCCTGTGTCTTTTGGTTGGAGCATTTAATTCACTCATGTTTAAGGTAGTTATTGATATGTATGTTCCTATTATCATTTTCTTAATTGTTATGGGTCTGTTTTTGTAGGTCCTTTTCTTATCTTGTGTTTCCCACTTAGAGAAGTTCCTTTAGCATTTGTTGTAGAGCTGGTTTGGTAGTGCTGAATTCTCTTAGCTTTTGCTTGTCTGCAAAGCTTTTAATTTCTCCATTGAATCTGAATGAGATCCTTGCCGGGTAGAGTAATCTTGGTTGTAGGTTCTTCCTTTTCATCACTTTAAATATATCGTACCACTCCTTTCTGGCTTGTAGAGTTTCTGCTGAGAAATCAGCCGTTAACCTTATGGGAGTCCCCTTGTATATTATTTGTCATTTTTCCCTTGTTGCTTTCAATAATTTTTCTTTGTATTTAATTTTTGTCAGTTTGATTACTTTGTGTCTTGGTGTGTTTCCTGGATTTTTCCTGCCTTGGACTCTCTGCACTTCCTGGACTTCAGTGGCTATTTTCTTTCCCATGTTAGGGAAGTTTACAACTATAATCTCTTCAAATATTTTCTTGGGTCCTTTCTCTCTTCTCCTTCTGGGACCCCTATAATGCGAATTTTGTTGCATTTAATGTTGTCCCAGCATTCTCTTAGGCTTTCTTCATTTCTTTTCATTCTTTTTTCTTCATTTTGTTCCACAGCAGTGAATTCCACCATTTGACTTCCAGGTCACTTATTTGTTCTTCTGTCTCAGTTACTCTGCTATTGATTCCTTTTAGTGTATTTTTCATTTCATTTATTGTATTGTTCATCTCTGTTTGTTTGTTCTTTAATTCTTCTAGGTCTTTTTTCAACATTTCTTGCATCTTCTCAATCTTTGCCTACATTCTTTTTCTGAGGTCCTGTATCATCTTCACTATCATTATTCTGAATTGTTTTTCTGGAAGGTTGCCTATCTCCAGTTCATTTAGTTGTTTTTCTGAAGTTTTATCTTGTTCCTTCATCTGGTACAAAGTCTTCTGCCTTTCCATTTTGTCTATCTCTCTGTGAATGTGTTTTTCCTTCCACAGGCTACAGAATTGTAGTTCTTCTTGCTTCTGCTCCAGGACCATTTATTCTTAAGCAGAATTAATAATAATGCTTTACCCCACAAATAGTGTTAAAATTCAGTTAATTGTGGACTAATTTTTTCTTGTATTTTTTCAATAAATATTTATTATCTGTTGTGGGCCGGCACTCCGGGGCAACATGGAAAATTTGTGGAAAAATATGCTTTTTATCAAGTATCAGAGACTCCAAAGGAAGGTGAATTAAGATCCACTGCAACTTGTTCCTTAACACTAAGTGGTAAACCCTGCAGAAAAGCATTTGTCATTAATAATTATTTACCAGTAATCACAACACAATTAACTTCATAATTGTAGCAGTTGTAGTACGCTGAATAAGAGCCCCATAAAGTTGTCCACATCCTAATCTCCAGAATCTGTGAATATGTTATCTTACAAGGCAAAAGGGACTTTGTGGGTGTGATTAAATTAGAGATTTCAAATTGAGAGATTATCCTGTATTATCCAGGTGGGCCCATGGTAATCACAAGTGTCCTTATAAGAGAGGTATAGCATGATCAGAGTCAGAAAGTTACGTGATGATAAAAGTAGAGGGACACAGAGAGAAATTGGAAAATGCCATGTTTTTGGCTTTGAAGATGGAGGATGATGCTATGAGCCAAAGCCATCAGAAACTAGAAAAAGCTGGGAAACAGACTCTTCCTTGGAGCCTCCAGAAGGCACATGGTCCTCCTGACACCCTTATTTTAGGACTTCTGACCTCCAGAACTATGAGAGAATAAATCAATTTTTTAAGCCATTTAATTGTGATAATTTGTCACAGCAGCAATAGGAAGTTAATACAGTGGGGGGAAAAAAGGAAAAATAGAAAATTGTGATCTTATTGAATTTTATAATGGGGATGATATCAAAATATAAGAATTAGAAGAAACAGAAAGGAAAAATATAGTAGTGTGCCTTAACACTTCATATTATTTTAAATATTTTACGAGCATAACAGGTTGTGTGACAGTGGTGCTTAGCAAACACCAAGAAGAATGAATTACCCCCAAGAAATACAGGTTGAAATATAGTTTCTTAAAATTCACTTAAGTCCACAGGTGCTGAGCTCACATAGAACAACAGAGACAGTAGACCTATGATCTCAACCAATTTGGTGACACTTGTATAGGCTCAGACTGAAAGTTAGTGCTCAATCATGTCCATTAGTCCACATGCCCAGGAATCTGTGCCAACAGCAAGAAATATATCCCCCAAAGAAATCATCCTTTCCCCTCTTGCATGGAAAGGAGAGAAGTGATTGAGCATGATGTTGGATTGGTGTCAAGTGCAGAGGTGCATCAGGAAGCCACTGGAACAGGTTGTACAGCAGGTACAAAACCTGCATCTCTTCCTGGCTCCACTTAAGCCTCACAGTCATCATAAGTGCCACAAAATAACTTTTACTGCAAGACAAAGAGATTTACAGGAATGCAAACTGTCCCCAAGTCACAGGCAAAGGCTCACAGAATATTCCAGCATAAAAGATGAGCCTTTTCAGAAATCACTCTTTATCCTCATCCCCTCCCCCTAATCCCCACATTCTAATCCTTTCTGGGTTCTTAACTGGCCAGTCCGTTATCATTTCCTTGATTCCTTCTGCTTTTATCTTTAGTGCAAAGCAAATAATTCTCAAATCCCCTGGCCATTTTGAGTCTGTAGATTCCTTTTGATCATTTTCCTTCTTTCAAACCTCTAGTACCCACTTCACTGTGAAAAACACTAGGACTCCAGACCTAAGTCCCTGAGACAGGGATACTCCTGGAGCAGCCCTGGCCTCATGTATCACAGAAAGTGACATCCTTCTCTTCACCATCAACTTGTTTTCTTTGTAGCTAGCATGTTCTTACAGTCCCTTTTACTGTCACTCAGTCTTCTCTCCTCTCCTCAGTGCCTTTCTACAGAATCACTCTGTCTTTGATCTAATGGTCCAACCCAAAGTCTTGCTCACTTCCCGCCATACCCAAGAAAGTCACATGACTGCCATGTGTCCTGGACAGAGAGATGGAGTCTTGCAAGGATCACTGGAAAGGCTCTCCAAATCGACTCACAGTAACATATCCTCTTTGGTTATCTCAGTTGTTCCAAGCTTCTTTTTAACCAGCAGCTCTCAGTATTTTTTGGCTAGGCAGTTGATATATATAAGCTAATGGAGGCAAATCTGGTCACCAAGGGTGGCCCCATTCTTACAAGTTTGTATACCCCATCTAAGTGTTACAGTAAACACCATGAACTCAATTATTCACGTTTCCATTTATTCAGTACACGTGTAGTCGAGGTCCTGCAATGTACTAATCTCCTGATGGAACTATTAGCATTGCGTGTTTACCCCCATTACTGCTGAAGAAATAACAAGTCTGTGTGGGTCAAAGACACCAATACCATCATGTCCTTTTGTACATCCCGGCTCGCTCATGTCCTTCCCTCTGCCTGAAATTTCTTTTCACCACCCAAGAACTCTAACTTATTCTTCCCAGATTCCCACGCTGAGAGTCCACTAACCTTCTCCACACTCCACCAACCTTGGTTCCACAAAGACTGCCTCATACTAGAGGTAGCTGTGTTTGCATGCACCCACCCCTCTAAGCCGTAAGCTCCTTGAGGTTAAGGACCACATTGGATTAAATGTTGGATTTCCAGTAATTGGCACAGTGCTTGATACACCATGCCCTGATACACAGAGGCTCCATAAATATTTGCTAAACTTTTAGTATTTATATATATATATATATTCTGTGATATATATGTGTATATATATACACATACATATATCCTGTGAGATATATATATATATATATTCTGTAACTTATTAGTTATATGCCCTTGGGTTCTTTGGGCTTCAGATTCTAAGAGAAATAATGGTACCTCTCCATAGGACTTTGGAGAATATGATTAAGATGATGCACACAAAATGCTCTGAAAACCTCCTGACACATGTAATCTCTCAATAAATATAATAATAACGCAACTATCTCTTTTTATGCCAATATGTTTTATTCTCTTAACCCTAGGCTCCTTATTAAAAGTTAAAAATAAACAAGGTCCTTGCCCTGAAGGAGTGTAGGGTCTGTTTCTGCATGTTTGCTATGTTTCCTATTAAACAACTAAAAGAGGTATTCTCAAAACAAAATATCAGAATATCACAGGTGGACAGCTCTTTCTGATTTTGTTTCAGTGGGACTCGCAAATGGCGGCTTGAAACCATGATGACAGAGAAAGGGTGAAGGGACACACTTCTGACCACTGGAGGCTAAGAAAAATGTTGTGGCAGCCCAGTGTGTGGCCTTAGGATTTCTGAGCTCTGGGTACAAAGCAAGTGGTTTTCATATTAGAGGAAAAGCAAGTTCTGCTCTTATTTGTAGTTTCCTGTGACAACTGCCCTTTGCCTGCTCTTTCTCCTGGCCACAAGTTTAGCAGACCTTGACTGTAGAAATGCAAGCATCCCATCCTATGTCTGCCTATATGATTATAGGAGTACTGGGAGATAATAGGAGTCTCAGAGCTGCGAGGGACTGTATGAAACTCTGCTTGGAACCATCCAGGGACTTTGCTGCTGACATGGCAGGCAGGCTGGCCTTATGCCGCCTCCAGCCTGCCCCCTTGTCTGCCCACCATTGTCAGCACCTGAGCCCATGGGCCCATCCCACTGACCCCGCACAGGCCTGACCTGCCCACGACCCTCAAACGACGCCTAGAATAAGGTGCAGAGTGCCTTTTCAGTTGACAGCATATGGAGATAGCGGAGGCAGGGTCAGAAAGGGCAGAGAGGAAGGAGTACAGTGGGATGGGGGGAGGAGGGGGAGGAAAACCTGATGGAAGGTGACAGAGGGTACTTCTGAGAGAAATCTCCCCCATCAGCTCTTATTCCATGGAGACTTTCCATTTAGTCAAAACAGAAATTTGGTTCCAAGGGAGTGAAGGAAACTTGTGGTGGTCAAAGGGACAAAAAAAGAAAAAAGAAAGGAAGTTACTTTCCCATAGCTCTCTCTCCTCTTTCTCTCCCCCACCACTAGCAGATAAAATTTCATTCCAAGTGCTTCTCAGTATGAACCAGGCTGATGGCCCTGATGACTATCTGATGCTTCCAAAGGAAACGCTCCCTGCCTGTGTGAAGCCATTAACATCAAGCATCAAGGTCACTCTGCCTGCACTCTGCTCTCATACACCTGGCCGAGAGCATGGCTTCATGGCCCAGAGCATCCTGCTACGGGTTATTCACTGCACCCAGGGGAGAGCAGCGGAGGGAACCTGCAGCAGGAGGGCTCTGGGTTAGAGAAGAGAACACAGCTCCAGCCAGAAGGGTTAGAAAACCCTGTAGCCTTCCTGCTCCAGGAGATGGAAGGTGTAGGAGGAATCATTCACACCTGCAATTGAGTCTTGGCTCAACAAGTAGAGTCTCCCTCTGTGTTCTCAGTTTCTATAGCTGTAAAATAGGGATAATCATCCAACATGGAAAGAGTTGTTGGTAGCAGTAATTCCAGTTAAATACAGAGGATTGGATACATGTGTTTACCTTCAAAACCTCACCAAAATGAGAATAAAGGTGAAAAGGAATGGAAGAAGCAATCACAGAAGATGAAAGGCATCAAGTAGATGTTCATAGATGGAAAACCAATGGAGGAAGAAAAACTAACACAGCAGAAGGGCACACAGTTGGGGGTGGGGAGAACGATGAGAGGCAAATCCATGTGGCCCCCCAGGAAACCAGATTGGCTCTGAAATGAGAGTACCAAGTACTATGGAAGGAAAAGTGGAGCATGGAGCTGAAAAGGCAGCAGTTGCTCAGAAGTCCCTAAGAAACGAATAAACCCCATGTTCACTCCTCCACACCACACAGCAAGGCAAGTGCTTCTACAAAGAGGAAGAGACAGAGGTGTAGAGATGGAGCAGAATTCTTCATATGCCCCAGCTTTCACCAACATCAGTCCCTTTCCCCCTAGAGCTCTGGATTGCTGGAAGCCAGTTATTCAACCCCCAGGCAAGAGGTTGGAGAATTCCCCGGAAAAATGAATGGACCCTGCAGATGTTGGCATTTGGGGGTCCACCAGTGAAAACTCCAGCTCACAACTTAATCACCCTAGACTCCAGGACCCAGTGAGGTAAAGCCCAACAATCAAAAAGGGTTGCCTCAAAACACAAATTCCAACCAATTTTTCTTACATTGTAAAGTATAATAATGTACATAAAAAGAGCATATATCATGTCCGTAAAGAGTTAAAATAATCCTATTGAAAACACCTGCATGTACCATTTGCCATAGGAAATAGAACCTCACCAATAACTTTGAACTGCAGATGTGTTCCTGCCCTCTTGTATCTTTCTCCATCTCAAAGTAACCACTATGCTGAGTTTTGTTTTAATCATTTTTTTTTGTTTTTCTTTGTAATTTTACCACAAATGTATATATCTCTAAACAATATATTGTTTAGTTCTGCCTGCCTTTGAACTTTACATAAACAGTGTCATACTGCACTTATTCTATGATTTGATTTGTTTGCCCAAAATTATGCTTTGGGGGTTCATCCACATTGAAATGTGCCTGCAGATTTATTCTTTTCATTGATGTATAGAAGTACATTTAAGAAAACCTTGTAATTTATGTATTCCTTCTCTTTTGAGTGGATTTCTGGTTGTTTCTAGGCTGGTATTATTGTGAACAGTGATGTTCTGGGCGATTTCATACAAGACACCTATTGTGCCTGTGCCGTTCTTTAGAGTATACATGTCATAGAGGCAAACTTGCCAGAGCATAAACTTTACTCATGCTCAAATTTACTAGATTATGTAAAATAATTCTCATAGTGGATTTGACCAATTTACATTCTACCATCTGTATGAGGATTCCCTGAACTCCAAATTCTCACCAATGCTTGGTATTGACCATTTAATTTTTGCCTATCTAGGTGATGTGAAATAGGTTGTTTTGGTTTTATGTTGCATTCTTTGATTACTAATGAGGTTGCACATTATTTTAGATTATTTTTAAGTCATAAACACATCCGTTTAGTAAAATGCTCATTCATTTCATTTGCTCATTTTTAAAAGTAGATTTCTTATAGTTTTTATATATTCTAAATAGGAATTTTTTGCTGGTTATATGCATTGAAGACATATTCTTGCATTTATTGACTTAGCTATTTTGAGAAATACAAGTTCTATTGTCAATGTTATCATGTTTTTCCTTTATAGATGGTGTTTTTGTCTTTTGGAAAAAAAGTGATACAGGAGAATATCTTTGTGACCTCAGAGCAGAGAATAACTTGTTAAAGTTTTAAAGCTTTGCACCTCACATTTTAGTTCTAGATTCAACTAGAATTGGTTTTAAGATATATTGTCAGTTTGTTTTCTATTTTTGATAACTGCCACATGAAAAATGATGTTTAGAACCACTCTGTGAAAAGTTTATCCTTTCCTAATAACCTGCCTCTGTCATGCATTGGCTAACAATAATGCATGTGATGCATTTAGAAGAGTGTTTGGTACATGTGGAGCACCCTATAAAAGATGTTTGTGAATTCACTTAATCCTTACCGTAACACTTTGAAGTAGGTGTTATTGTTACTCTTATCATTACTCTTAGCCTTCTGAAGCACAAGAAGATTAAGTAATTTGTTCAAGGTTACATACTTAATAAGCAGTAATCCTGGCTACAGAGCTGACAACCTTAATTTCTATGCCTGCACTATCCAATCCAGTGGCCATTAGTCACATGTGGTCACTGAGCACCTGAAATGAGACTAGTGTGACAGAGGATTTGAAATAGGGTGTACTTAAATGTAAAATTTATACTGGATTTCAAAACATTAGTCCAAAAACTAATGTTAAATATCTCAAATTAATAATTTTATATTGATTACACATTGAAATGATATTTTTGTTATAGTGGGTTAAATAAAACATATTATTAAATTTAATTTTATCTGCTTTTTAAAATGTCCATTAATGTGACTACTAGAAAACTTTAAATTACATATGTGGCTTGTATTACATTTCTACATGGACAACACTGCTCTATACTGATTCTCCTGGTTTTCCTATATGTGTGGGTTTAGTTGAGGGCTTATTAATCTATTTAAGTAATTAAGATAGTATGTTGTTAATTCAGGGTTAAAAAGGCAAATCAATGGCAAAGATTTTTGGTGATATAGGAAGAGCAACTTTTATCACCTGATTCATCTTCATCCGAAGTGTCTTAAACCTTCTTGGATCTTTGCTATTCCATATAAGTTTCCAAATCAGCTTGTTGAGTTCCACTAAAAACACTTTTGGATTATTTTTTGGAATTATATTAAGTAAATCAATCAATTTGGGGAGAATTGACATTGTCACAATACTGAGTCTCCTTATCCATGAATATGTACGCCATTTCATTTATTCTTGTTTTAACAGCTTTCAAAAAATTTTAAGTATTCTCTCCATAATGACTTACACAATTTTTTGTTAGATTTATTTCTAGGCAACTTATATGTTTAATTGTCAGTATAAATTGTATATCATTCGTAACTGTATTTTCTAATTATTTATTGCTGTTATATAAAAATACGCTTGATTTTGTGTATTGATATTATATTTAGCAACCTTGCTAAATTCTTTGATAAATTCTAAGAATTTGTCTGAAGATTCTTTGAGGTTTTCTGCTCACTGGTCAGTCTACTCAAGTGGTAGTATTTCAGTTGCAGGAAAAGAAGTCCCTATCAGCCTCATCCTTAAATAAAAATAGAGAGCAAAGAATCATAAGACATTTAAAGCAAGCCTGTAAATAAAAGACAGAGACTAAATCAAACAACACAAAATGAAACTTAGAGGACACAAAATACAAGAAAGGAACAATAGAAAACAAACAAAAATAGTATTCCCAGGAAGAAATTTTTTTTCTGTTACATTCATGAAATAATGAAAACATATTTCTATTATTAAAAATTGAAGAACAAAAACAGATATTGGATATTGAAGATATAATAAATAGCTAAATATAAAATTAAGTAGGAAGGTTGAAAAAATTTTAAAGACAAGGAAATCCCCTAGAAACTACACAAAAATAAATAAGAGAGAGAGAGAGAAGGACAAATAGAAAAGGGATAAGCTTATTAGATAACCAGTCTGCAAGGTTCATCATCATTAGCTAATAAAAGAGGAGCCATTATAAATAAAAGCAGAGGAAAGGAGAGGAGAGACTCATCAAGAGATAGTACAAGGAAATTTTCCAAATTTGGTGGAAATAAGTTTTCAGAATGAAAGGGCCCATCAAATACTCAGTACAAGGAACACAAAAAGACTCACTTCAAAATCCATCCGGGTGAAGTTTCAGAGTATTAGGAAGAAGATACTAAACATTCTGTGGACTTTAAGGTCACATATCAAGGCTGAGAATAAGAATGACCTCACCATTCTCAACAACAACACTTAACCCTAGAAGACAATGGAGCAATACTTCAAATTTCTGAGTAAGTTATGTCCAACCTTGAATCATATATCTAGTTGGACATTTTTAGATAAACAAGGTCTTAAACATTTTAACTTCCATTCATCCATCCATTTTTAAGTTGTTACTAGATGATCAAAAAATAAGGAAGTAAACTAAGAAAGAGGAGGACATTTAATCCAGGAAATGGGAAAATATCATAGAAGAGTCATGAAGAGAAACAGTCCCAGGAAGAAGGGGAAAGGAGGTCCCAGAGTGACAGCTCTACAGCAGGCCCAGCTGAGACTGGGACAGGAAATAGAAAAAAAAAAAAGCATGAGAAATGGTTATATACTCTAGGAAACAAAAAGATATGCAAGGAGCCATAGTACTTAGATCATCAATGAATGGTATTTATATAGTCATATTAATGTAAACACTGGTCATAATTCAATAAAAAATAATTATAAGTAAGATGGTAGAACAGGTGGGGTGGGATCCAGCATAATAGGCTTTTAATAAATAATGCCTGAAATTGACAAATTGATGATATTTAGAACGATGGAGAGATACTGCCAAGAATTAAACTTGCTTGCCCTTGGGATGTGCAATGACAGTGGTCAAGGAGACAATAGGGGATTATTGTTTGATTATACCATGTTGTGCTATTTGACCTCTAAAACTGTATGTATGTGTTAATTTAATGGAAATTAAAATTAATCTTTATTTTTTAAAAAGATATACAACCTGTTACATCAATGGTGCTCAAAAATATAACTGTCTATTCTTCTTAAAATGCTGACATACATCTGAAATGTGTTCATCGTTTAGCTTTGGTTCTCCTAAAAAGTAGGGTCTGAGACAAGGGCTTGCACGCAAATGGTTTATCTGAGAGAATGACCCCCAGAGTTCAGAAGAGGAGGACCTAGAAGAATGAAATAGGAAAAGAAAAACAATTAAATCAAACGTGTTATTGAGCTGTTTATGTGTCCGTGGGCAATAGGAATGCAGTCCTGCTGAAGATCCTCTGAAGAACTATGTGTGTCATAATTGAAACTGCAAAAGAGAAGTATTTGACCCCCAGCTCTGGTCCCCTGTTGGTCAAGTTTGTCCCACAGAGTGTTAACTCCCTAACACTTTGCCCCCTTCCCACACTATAGCAGGAAGCCCAGGGCAGAAGGCAGCAGATAAGTGATGCAGCTGGGGTGAAGCATGGTCAGGCCATACCTGCATAGCTATTGGCTGAAGCGACAGCCAAAGGAGGAATATAGGTTGAGAGGATGTAAGCTGGGGGATAAAAGATGACCAACATGTATGGTTAAATGAATATACACATGTATATTCCAAGCTACCTCTTGTTTACCCTCCATAGTCCCACTTTCCCCTATACTCCCCAAATCCAAAAATGCCTTTGGTGGGGAAACGGGGTTGGGGAGGAATAAATTTGGAATTGGGAATTAACAGATACATACTACTATAGATAAAATAAACAACAGGACCTACTGCATAGTACAGGGAACTCTATTCAATATCTTGTAATAACCTATAATGGAAAATAATCTGAAAAAGAATATATATATATTATATACAGTAAATCAACTCCACTTCAATAAAAAAATTAAAATTAAAATAATCTTTGGTGAACATAAATCTTTCCTATTCTACTTTGTGCCAGTTAAGCTCTGTCCTTACATGACCACTCGTCTCTAATGCTGTCTGCATCAAGGGCTATATTTCAGGTGGCAGGAGCCACATCAGCGTTTGTCCTCTGGTCTGGCACCCACCATGACTCTGTAGGATGATATTATTCAACAAAGGCTTTGTGCTGGGGACATGGAGGAGGTGATGGTGACCCAGACTGGGGCACAGTAATCTGCAGGCGATCCTCTTTGACACTGCTTCATCCATTCTGATGTGTAGATATAAACAAGCCTCTCTCTGCATCATCATTTTCTACCAGTCATCCCTGAAAAACTGCTTGGAGGGAGGAGACTTACCACCATTTGTTGATCTCAATTGTCCAGACTCTCCCTGTCCCTGGGACCACAAATAGTAGATTTGGCTGTAAAAAGTACCTTATAGTAATCAAAACGCTTACGCAATGCTGAGGTTCTCAGGGAAGCATTGATGGGAAGACTGGGGTAGTCTACTTCTCTCCGTCTTGTAGTCATGTGTACAGAGAAGGCTCCAAATAAATATTTGATTAGAAACTGAAAGAATGAAGTCATCAATCTCCTTCTCTCTCACAGGAAAAAATGTTGATCAGATTATAAACTCTTTAAAGGCAAGGATGACTAATAGGGCTTTAGGGGTAGAGAATTTGAAGGAGTATCTAATCCAGTGGTTCTCAAAGGGTAGTGCTTGGACCAGCAGCAACAGTATCAGTAGAAATATTTAGAAATGCAGAATCTTGGGTCCCATCCACATTTACTGAATCATAACTCTGTGGGTAGAACCCAGTAATCTGAGTTTTAACAAGCCCTCCAAATGGTTCTGATACACGTTCAAGTTTGAGAACCACTGGTCTAAAGTTATCTGGCCTACTTTTTTTGTAGATGAGGAAACTGAGGACAGAAGTGAGAGGCAACACAGCCAAAGCCACAGAGCCAGGAAACAATGGGTCTAAGATGTAAAGCACAATTTTGTGACTTCATCTTATGACCCAGTCTTCTGTCTACTCTTCCATGCCAACACGCTCTCACCTTCCTCCATGTTCCTAGAACAATGAACTTGCATGTAACTTATTAAGTCAATGTGTTGGTGAAGGTAGTTAACAAACCAAGGCCATAAATCTGATCCTCAGTTGGAACCATTTTCATTTTTCCTTCCATGACTACGAACTGTAATCCTACTCCAGTAAACCATCTCACAAATGCATTCCTTTTGTCCTTAGGAGGAATAAGTATAAAAGTATGAAAGGCTTAGTGAAAATTCTATCATCTCTATTAGGGAAATAATATAAAACACATCCTATATGTTGGTCCTGTGACAACATCTTTGTATAGGAACAGCCACATTGTACATTCCCTGCACATAGAGCAGCGTGTGTATTCAGCCAGACGTCACACCAGTAAACCAGTTCTGGTGCCCTCAGCCAGAAATGTTGCAACCATCAACAGCCTACCTCCTACTCATGCTTTAAGCCAGAGGTTCCTAAACTCTGAGGTTTCATGGATCAGTAATATTTCCAAAAATTTTGAAAGGCCGATATGTGATCATCCCCTTTTATTTTATCAAATAAAGACATAGACACAAAAACAACAATTACACCCGCTTCTGTCATCGCCATCTAATGTCACCATCATTTTGTATAAGTAACCAAAAGGGTACAGCATCTCAAAATAAAGACAATATTTTCCCCCAGATCTGAATTCATACAATCATACTACATTGCCCACATTTTTCTCATTTCTCTTGTGACCTCTATAATATTAGCATGAGGTGGCATGGATCTGCAGATCAGGGTTTGGGAACCACCTTTCCTTTAAGCCAAATCATCTTTGGCACAGCCTGGCTTAGGTGTCTCTCTGGATTCCCACAGCACCCTGTGACTATTTCAGTGATTGTACTTTTTATATTCATTTATAGTTATCTGCTTATGAGTATATTTCTCCTACTCTAGTGTAAATTCTAAAAAACAAGAATTAAGACTATTTAAATATTTGATGTTGTTCTTTAGCACTTGTCTGGCACGTGAGAGCCAGGCAATAAGTAACTGTGAAAGGAAGGAAGGATAGAAGTAAAGAAGAAAGGAGGGAAGGAAGGAAGGAGGGAAAGAAGGAAGGAAAGAAGGAAGGAAGGAAGGAAGGGAGGGAGGGAGGGAGGGAGGGAGGAAAAGAGGAAGAGCTGGATTTCGCCACAAAATCTCTCTAATAACCAATATTTCTGCCTTTAATTCTTAGAAGTGAAAGGCAGCCTTAATGTAGGCAACCTGAGCCAGACAGCCCCCATTCTGACCAAGGAAGTAGTATCTAGAACCAAGTAAGCCCACACTTGACTTGCAGTCTTGCCAAATATCAGGTATAACTTCCCTCTGGCTGCTTATTCTCTAAAAACAGCCTGATATCAGAGCCTTGGTTTCCAAGAGGAAAATGGGGGCAGTAGACAGCTCAGGAGAACAAAGAGGTTAGGGAAAGGCTTATGGGAGGTGTCTGAAAGGAAGTTGCAATTCATTAGAGTCATGCTCTGTGGAGCTACCAGGCAGGCCAGGGGATGGTTCAGACATTGAGCCCAGAGTTGATGGGATTCCTCATTCATACTGCTCTTAAAGGCCATGTTGACATTAGACAGTTATAATGTGTCTCTGGAATGGGAACCTCTGGAGAATTTAAGAAGCTGCCATGGTCTCCAAGTTCCTGGTTGATGTACCATGATGCAATGGGGCTTGATATTTCAGAAAGGTCCAAAGACAGGACAAAACCACCTCTGTTCCAGGAGAGGAGACAGGAGGAAGAAGAGGTGGGCCACACGATAACCCCCAGAAGGCAAGGTTGTTTTTAGGTTCCCATAATCACAGGCAAGAGGCAGAAAGGAGCACCTCCCACCAAAACCCCTCGAGGAGGGGGCCAGTGACAGCATCTTTAACCCACCTACTTCTTTGTCCTAGTGTCCAGCGACGCGTCATGGAAGACAGACCAATGTCCTCATGTTTGCAGCCCTGGGACTTTCCTAAAGGGAGAGAGAATTCCTGTTTGGGGAATTTTTAAAGTCCTTGTGTTGTATATCTTCCCTCAGCCCAGCTTCCAAGCTGGAGCAGAAGCTGAATGGGTGTCAGAACTTGCTGAAAGTAAGAGACTGGATTCAGTGACTCCTAAAGGGCCTCATCAGCAGAGGGGCTCAGAAAAGGAGAAGAAAAACAGAAACAAAGGAGGCCAAAGATACAGGAGGCAGTGAGTGGCAGAAGCCAGGAGTGGAGTTTAGAGCTGATCTGAAAGTTCATGCAGGAATATTTGAACAAAGTAGGAAGAGATTAACCAACCCCAGCGATACACTCACTTGAGTACGAAGCAAAGATTTATGGATTTCCTACCACCTACCAGGCATTATGCTGAGCCCCTCCCTCAAGGAGTTTACAGTCTATTAGGGGAGAGAAACACATAAATAGACACCTATAGTAGCAATTCTATCAAATGTTCACAGAGGACCTGCTGATGCCAGGCTGGCTTCTCAGCACTATGCGTTTACTCCTCCCAACAGCCGAAGAAGTAGGTCCTGTTATTAGTGTCACCCTCATTCTACAAACAGGAAATGGAAGCACAGGAAGTTTAAGTAACACGCTCTATAGCATCCAGATAGGAGTGATGGAGCTGGAGTTGAAAGCCTGTGTTCTTATAATATTATGCTGAGAGGCAGTGCTACCACAGTGGCCAATTTCACAAAGAAAAGTAGGAATAGGGTAGTAAGAGTTCAGAGGAGGAGGCTCAGAAGCCCTTTCCTCATAGCAAGGCTGAGTTCTGAAGAATAGTGGACAAATACTAAGAGAAGACTGTTAGTCTTAAGCTGACTTAGGGAGGGAGAAAAGGAACCAAGAAATTTAAACTAAAAGTATAGAAATGAAACAGAAGTTAAGATTTGGAATTTAAAAACCAGGAAGATACAAAACTTCAGACTAACTGGCCAACATTCATTGACCTTGTCTGTCTTCCCAAGGGCCCCCACCAACATTAGCATCCCTGCTTTTCCAGCCCCTGCCCCAAACAAAAAGGGCTACCTGCAATACATCTCTTCAGTTCCCACCTCAAGCTTGCCTTGGTTTGGACATAAACGAAGAGGGGGCTTAAAAATAAATAAGTAAATAAAACAGGAGATGGTCAAAAGACATTGGGAACCGGAGCTACCAAAAAAGTCTTATTTATGTCAAACATTTGAAAAGTTAGGCTGGTAGGAACAGAAAAGCCAAAAAAAGAAAATAAGTTGGACATTTGTTTAGGTTAGTGCTGTTCAGTAGACCTCTCTAAAATGACTGACATGTTCTATCTCTGTGCTAATACAGCAGCTACTAGTCACATGTGGCTATTTAATTTTTTTTACTTAAATTACATTTTAAATTCAGTTCCTTAGTTACTGTAGCTACATTTCAAGTACTCATTAGCCACATGAGGCTAGTGGTTACCAGATTGGACCTCATGGTTGTAGATTATAAAATTTTGTTGAGGCTTAGTACAATAGGAGGAAAATTTGGACGTCCAAATTTGGGATACAGTTTGATAGCTCTATGATACATGGGCTTCCTTTAGGAGAGATAACATTTTTTCTAATTAAAAAAAAAAGCCATAGTGGAAGTGAGAAAATTATGTGGATAAGTAGTCACTTGAGAGGTGTACATTAGATATTTCTTATTTGATAAGGAGACTACACTGTGAGTTAGGAAACCTAATTCCTAGTTTCTCATCCTCAGCCTGACATGTGCTTGGTGTGTGAGCTCACACAAACAAGTTCTCTCCGATCTCCTAGCTTTTCTCTAATGAAGACTTGATCATGATCATGGATGACAAATAGGAAAATAGAAAGCACATACACCACCACTCCCCATACCTGTTCCCACTGCAGACACAGGTAATTAAGCTCAACACCCTTTTCCCTTGAGCTGAGGTCAGCCCTGGGCTTCTTACAATTTAGCACAACAAGCAGGCACCAACGATTAATCAGAATTGTCACAGAAAATGAAACCTCTTTCCTACCTCGGTTTGGGCTAATTATTAAATCAATTTGTGATTGTTGGATAACTCAGATGACCAAAAAAAAAGAATAAAGAGAATGAAATAACACTGAAAAGACCCTTATCTGGACAATTGTCTTCAAGACCATTGGCCACAACCAACCAACTGCCTTTCTGAGGAATCAGGCTGCTTGTCGTGTTGTTTAGAAACACTTTGACAGTATTCAGAGGGTCACTCTGCCATGACAGTTAATTTTATGCGTCCGCTTGGCTATGCTATGGTGCCCAGTTATTTGGTCAGACACCAGTCAAGATGCTGCTGTGAAGATGTGATGTAATGTGTGAATCAGTACACTTTGAGTAAAGTAGGTTGCCCTCTGTATGTGGGTGGGCCTCAACTAATCAGGTGAAGGCCTTAACCGAAAGGACAGAAATCTCTGGAAGTGGAAGGAATTCTGCCTCCAGGCTACCTTCAGATTCCAGACAATATTCTTCCCTGGGTCTTCAGTCTGCTGGCTCTCCCTAAAGATTTCAGACTTTCCAGCATTAAAAATCTTTCTGTCTCAATCAATCCATCTCTCTCTCTCTCTCTCTCTCTCCATATATCTCCAATATATACATATATGTACATATGTGTGTATGTATTTACAGTTGGCCCTTGCATAACACGGGTTTGAACTGTGTGGATCCACTTACACGCAGATACACAGATATTTTTCACTAAATACGTACTACTGTACATGATCTGCAGTTGGTTGAATCCACAGATGCAGAACGGTAGATGTGGAGCATCTGCATACATGGAGGGCCAACTACAAGCTATATGTGGATTTTTGACTGCATGGAGGATTGGTACCCTTAACCCCTGTGCTGTTCAAGGGTCAACTGTATACACACACACACACACACACACACACACACACACATACATCCTATTGGTTCTGTTTCTCTGGGGAATACTGATTAATACACCTGCCAAGAACACAACACAATACATGTATGTACCTACAATCTTATAAGGGTACTGAATACCCAACCACTGATATAAAGATGTGCATTTCACACCAAGTAAATGCTGGTGTGTTTGTATGTTTGTGAAGTAGAAGCTTGGGGCACATCCTAAGCCCTGTTCTCAACTTCGCCTTGGCCTAGAAACTTCAGGCTTCATGAGCTATGGAAAATATTTACCAGTGCCCTTTACTCTCCCTGGATGCGAAAGAGAGGGCAGAAGGAACCCACCCCATCACAAGCCTCCGGTTAACTGCTCAGGGGCAAACAAGGCCTGGGCCCGCACTGAAGATGGGAAATTGTGTCACAACCAGCATGTCCACAAGTACAGAACAACACCTTCCAGGGGCCAGCTCCTTTCGTTCCTTCTCTTTAACCACTCAACAAACTTCAGGAGTTTGCCGGTGCATAGAAAGAAGTGGAAATGTTTTTCACCCTCAGATGAATTTTATTTGGCCAGCATGCCTTTTTAAAAAAATTGGGAAATTTCCAATTAAAATTCAGATTCCAGCTTCTCTTTGGAAAAAGGAGTATTGAACATATTCTGCACACGTTTTTGTGTGGTCGTAACAAGGTGAAGATAAGTAGATGGGGAAGAAGACTCCAAGTTAGCGAATCCCCACTGTCCCTTGTATCTTTCATCGGGCACACTTGGTCACCTACTGTATGTCTAGGCCTTTGAGGTGGGCACCTTAGCTCCTCTGTCCTGGGCCAGGACTTCTTGAAGGAAGACCTTGCTTATGCATGTGGGGGTGCCCCACAGGGCTGGGCAGCACCTGGCAGGTGAAGCTCTCAAGGATCTCTCATTCTGAGTGGCCATAGCACAGGCTCCAATTCGCAGGGTCTAGCTGAAGTCACAGTTTGACTTCTATAGTGGCAGTGACAGGCAGCTCCAAGGGAATCATACAGCCCGGGAAGAAGAGCTCAGGGTGAGAGTGTCAAGGCTAAGAAAGTTGCTTGTGAGATTTTAGATGGCAGCTTGGGCTCACCTGAAGACGGGGCAGGCTGGGTGCTCTGTGCCCTAGCACGTGTTTAAAGTCACAGAGGCGAAGCAGAAAATGCCTAATGTGCTGTCAGCCCCCGGGGACGGCCCCCCAGGCTGGTGAAAGGGAAGGAGCTGGACACATTAGAGCCGGCTCAGAAGGGAGAAGTAGTCGCTTGAGAGGTGTACATCAGATATTTCTTATTTGATAAGGAGACTACACTGTAGTTAGGAAACCTAACTCCTAGTTTCTCATCCTCAGCCTGACATGTGCTTGGCGTGTGAGCTCACACAAACAAGTTCTGGGCAGAACTTTGCTTCTGGGCAGAAGCAAAACAAATGTTACACACCCCCTATCCCAGCCTTTTGTTATTTGGGGGTTTCCTGCTCCCCCCTTGCCCTTGCAGGAACATTGCTTAAGTGAGTTTCTAGAAAAGGTTTCCGAAGGGTTTCCTTAACACAGTGTCCCTTCCTCAAATGGGCAGTTCCCCCCACTTGTGCCTGCAATCTCATCTCCTCGCCCTTTGCCCTCCCTCCATTGCTGACTACCTTCTCCTCAAGACCCATTTCAAATGCCACCTGCCCACTATGGCACTCTCTGGCCACATACGGTGATTTAAATCGAAATTTCCTGAAAATAAATAAAATTCAAAATTCAGTTCCTCAGTCTCGCTAGCCATGTTTCCAGGACTCCATAGCTACGTGTGGCTAGTGGCTACCATACAGAACAGCACAGACACAGAACATTTCCACTCTAGCAAAACGTTCTATGGACGGTGCAGTATTAGAATCTAGAATGGAGCCTGGGGGTCTAGGGGAGCTGGGAAAACAGAAGCCGCTGAGCTTGGGGCTCCTTCGAACACTCCCTGCTCTATTTCTTCTTCTCAGAGATGTGTCTGGGCCTCTTGATCTGGACTGAGAACAGTGTAAATTCCTGGGAGAAAAGCCCAGAACTGTTCTGGCTGCAGCCTGCTCCCATGGGGTGTGGGTTCCAGGAGGGAGGGGGACAGGCAAAGCCAGGAGAGGTTGAAGTGACAGTTAGCGAAAGAATCTCAGACCACCCTTAGCACTGCCCTTGTACTGGCCAGTCTCCCGAACACCCAGGGCTCCTAAAGGGGAGACAGAGAAACCCGAGGCCTCAGGTTCAACCCTCTCCCTAGCCCGGGTCCTGTACTGGTGCAGGGCTTTCAGAATGTGGAGAGGATGGGGGAGGTGTGGACACAGGCATAGCCACATCTCCTTCCAAATGGTAGGAGGGATCGAGTGTGCGAGCGATGGGCCCTCTGTGACCTGGAATGAAGCCCTGGAGCATGGGAGCTTTCACCTTGGCCTTCTCAGGCAGACAACCTATCTGAGGCCTCGCTGGCCTTGAGCCCACTGCTCCAAGCTGACAGTATTGCTCTCAGCTCACACACTGGTGGGTGTTCAACTGCAGTTTTCACCATGAGTGAGTAAGGAGCACCTCCTTCAACCCAGGACTCTTGGGCCAGGAAGATATGACCCCAAGAACCTGACCCCTCTGGTCCTCCTCCTATTAACACCGTGGCTGCATGAAGGCTCTTACCTCTAACTTTGGCCCCTCCCTCTTTCTTTGCCAAACACTGCAAAGGCTGAGAGAAAATAAGGAAAAGGGAGTGGTGGTTAAAGAGGGCGAGATGGGGAGGTGAGAGGAGAAGGGCGCTGGAAAGAGGAAGGGAAGAAGAGCCCAGAAGCTGCATGAATAATGAAGAGCTGGAGGGAGGCGAGGGAGAGAGCAGGAGACTTGGCACAGAGCCCCCCAAATGCATAGTCGCTGCTGTGTCTGTGCTGCTGGCTGATGGCATCTCTCCCGGCCTCACACCATCTGCTGGGCTGACTCGCCCCTGGTGGCAGCTGGTCCCAGTGGTGACCAAGCAAGGTGGAGGGGAGTGGCAGAGGGGGTAGCTTTCTTTCCTCCCTCAGGCCCTGGAATGCCCATTCCTAGCCCTACCTGCCAGGAGCAGAGGCGCTGAGATGTGGTGGTCTCTAGCTGGGCAGCTGTAGGGACCACTCCTCTGCTCAGTCAGCAACTCACTAATCAGGGTTGCTTCTAGAAGATCCTGACTCAGCATCAAGCAAGGGAAGGAGGATGATGATGGGGGCCAGGGAGTGCAGTCAATGCTCTCTGGGGCCCCAGCTCTTTGGTGGTCCATGCAGGGTGAAAGGATGTCCTTGGAGCCCCACACCTGAGCCTCCACAACCCATTCTATGTCGCCTATGTTTATTTATATGTCAAAGACCCTTTCCAAGCCAAGTGTCCCAGCTTCTCCAGTCACTTCCCCATGGTCTATAGCTATCTTTGCCTCTGGGATCTTTCTGTACTTCTTCAGGGAATCAGGTCATATACAGGAATTATTACTTCTCCAACCTCTTCCAGCTGTAGAATTCAGTTCTGCTCTTTTACGATTAAAGTAACAGAAACCCAGAAAGGGAAAGATGACCAGGTGAATGCCACTTAGCTGGAGGTGTCCGGCCAAGATTGGAACTTTTGGCTCTGGACTCCCAGCCTGACCGTTCCTCCTTTGCTTCTCTGGCCTCCACTAAGTGGAGAGCCAATGAAGTGCACAGTTATTTCTACACCACACAGTACAGCATGTATGATTTCCAAACAAACTTACAGCTCAATTGTGCTGTCTGGATGGTTCCAAATTGCTCCTGGTGAGCCTGATTTCCCTCTGACTCTTTTTTTTTTTTTTAGTTCTTAAAACTACAGGCCATCTGCCATCCCTGTGGGAGGAAGGAGATGGCCGGAGGGTCATTAACAGATCCTACGTGACGCCTGGGCCATAGCGCTCAATTCTGCCAAGCAGCCTCAACCATCCGATCCTAGAAAATGCCCGCAAGAGTCCAGCTCTTTTTTCCCTGGGGGCTTTCTGCTTCTGCTCAGAAGAAAATTGGTTTAGGAGAGCAGATGCAAAGTGCACGCAGCGAGGAGCAAGGGGTCAGGATGTGGGATTAAGAGAGATGGGAGGCTTGACGAGAATCCCACAGCAGCTTTTTCCTTGGGAAAGTCTGGCTTTTGCATGGATTTCTAATCCTTGCTGACTCAGAAGAAAGCTCGGACATCATATTGCCGCATTAAGGTGCTTTGCGTTGCCTCACACAGCCACGGGCTCCTGAGTAGAACTATTCCTTTGACTTGACATAAACAATCCAGCTTTGCGATAACGTAGTTATGATGTAACCCAGACTTATTTGGCTTAATTTGCACATGAGCACCGTGGGAAATGAATGGGTGTCGCTGTAACTGAAAGAGGCAGCTGTTGGGAAGAATTGTTAGCACAGATTTCTACAAACTCACAAAGGGTATATTTGGCTTGCTACAGAAGATAAGTCAACTTGGTAATGCTGATGATAGACTTGGGAACCCCCTGGAGGTGACAGGAAGCCACAAAGCTCATGGTGTTACAAAGGCAATTACTAGTTTTATCATCTCGCTAGGTAGGGTCCCTTGGCCTCTGGAGCCAGACTGCCTGGGGCTGAATAAGGGTTCCTCACTTTCCAGCAGTAGGAGCCCAGGCAAGTTACTTAACCTCCTGGTGCCTCAGTTTCCTATTTTATAAAATGAGCATATCTATTTACAGTAGCCAGGACATGGAAGCAACCTAAGTGTCCATCAACAGATGAATGGATAAAGAAATGTGACACATATATACAATGCAATATTACTCAGCCATAAAAAGAAACGAAATTGAGCTATTTGCAGTGAGGTGGATGGACCTAGAGTCTGTCATACAGAGTGAAGTAAGTCAGAAAGAGAAAAACAAAGACCATATGCTAACACATATATATGGAATCTAAAAAAAAAAAAAGTGGTTCTGAAGAACCTAAGGACAGGACAGAAATAAAGACACAGGCATAGAGAATGGACTTGAGGACCTGGGGTGGGGGAAGGGGAAGCTGGGATGAAGTGAGAGAGTGGCATGAACATATATACACTCCCAAATGTAAAATAGATAGCTAGTGGGAAGCAGCTGCATAGCACAGGGAGATCAGCTCGGTGCTTTGTGACCACCTAGAGGGGTGGGATAGGGATGGTGGGAGGGAGACGCTAGAGGGAGGGGATATGGGGATATATGTATACGTATAGCTGATTCACTTTGTTATACAGCAGAAACTAACACAACATTGTAAAGCAATTATACTCCAATAAAGATGTTAGAAAAAATAAAATAAAATGAGCATAATTACAGTTCGTGTATCATAGGGTTATATGTCAGTTATCACATCTGTTGCTGACTTTGACTAAATACCACTTCCTGGAGTGGGTCCCTCCCTTCCTATTACCCTCCCCCCATGAGGGATCATGTTGTTCTCCCCTGTGTGTGGAAGGCTGGAACACCTATTTCACTCTCCAGAGTCTAGATTCCTTCCTCTGAAGGCCCAGCTCCAGACAGGAACCGCAATGCAAAAAGCTCAATGGCCAGGACGGCTGGCAGTATGTAGGGCAGTAAAGATTCATATCTATAGCCTCTCACAGAAAAGGAAAGGCTCCCAAATTTCAAGACGCCACGTGAAAAAGTCATGTGACTGGAAAGGATCTGTGGCCGATTGAAGCTGGCCTCCATTGAGAAGGAAGTCTCCTTCCCCTCTCTTTGAATCTGGACTGGCCTGATGACCTTCTTGGCAACAGAATGTGGCAGAAGGGACAACCCAGGGCTTCAGAAGTTACGTCTTGAGATGCCCCAGAGCTTTTTCCTGGGTTTCTTGGTACACTCCCTCTCAGAGCTCTGAGCCACAATGGAAGAAGTTTGGTTGCCCTGCTGCGCAGACCACGTTGTGAGGCCTGGGACTACATGGAAAGGAAAAGTATGCTAGCTGAGCCCTGCCTTCCAGTTACCCCCGCCATGGCATCGGACATGACAGCGGAGCTGTCCTAGACCCCAACACCAGTCCACCTGCCAGCTGTAAACCACTGAGTGAAGCTAGCTGCCACCATGTGGAGCAAAAGAATCACCCAGCTGAGCCCTGCCCAAATTCCTGACCCATGAGATCATGAAATATAAGAAAAATATAACAAGATTCTTGAGAACCACCTAACTCAGGATAGTTTATCTCACAGCAATAAACAATAGTGTCCGTACCAGATATAAGTATAGCCACGGGCAGCAAAGTCAGACATGTCTGAAACATCCCATGAGTTCGTTGAGAGGACTTTTTAAAATCTGCTGTGACTCCCCTTTATTGGGGGAAGCCACTTTTCCCTCATTTTCTAACAATGCTGCCCAGCATCACAACTTGTGGCAGAAATAAATGGTTAGACATTCAGCAAACCTATTTTCTTTCCTGCTGGGATCACAGCCAGCAGGCAAGTCCCATACAATATTCCAGTCCATGCATGTAGCTGAGTTCTGGGCCAATGAAATGGGAGCTTGGCCCATAAGAGAACCTCCTGCACTCTGGTGCAGGAAGAGACAGTTTCTCTTCCACTGTCTGTTGGTTGAATGCTGATGCTCTTGGTGACCTTGGAAGCCACAACTGAAGATGGGAGAGTCTCCCTCAGCCTGTGTGCTTGAGAATGTTCTCCTGATTGGACTTTATAAGACTAAAAGGTCAACTTCTATTGTGTCAAGCCCCTGAGACTTCCAGAGTTTGTTGTTACAGTAGCTAGAGCTTCCCTATTCTACTGTGGCTAGTGACTCTATCCTGGCCAATCAGAGAATCCCTTCCCTCTGGCCATGAGATGTGCCAGTGATGTATGTAGAATCCAGGTTGGGTTAACAGAATCACTTCCTGAAGTGTGTTAGGTACCCTCTATCTTTGGAGCCCACGGGAGCATTTTGCTGAGAGAGAGAGCATTTAGATGACATCAATGAACTCCTGGGTTCAGCTCTACCTGAAGCTAGTCCACTCCTTGGAATACTCAGTAACATGAGCCAGCAGATCCCTTCCGGGAAAAAAGTTATTTATTGTCCTTGCCACCAAGAGTCTTAACTAACATTGGAGTTAGTTTAGGATTATCTCAGATTTAAGAAGAGTCCTTGGAGAGCAGGGCATGTTGAGTCCAATGTCCATGTTGAATCAGATACACAAAGCATCCCATTATACGTGGCCCTGATGATAATTCAGTGGGGTTTCATGTTTGATTTTAAGTCCATTTCACTGCATTCTCCACACATCCATTAAGCAGGTAGCTCGGATCTAGGAAATGAACCCAGGCTAAGGGACAGGCATCAGCTCTGCCTTTCTGGGTAAAACAGAATATTTGCCCCAAATATGGTGTCCCTTTAAAATTTTCAAACAATTTTAGAAGCATCCCAACTCCAAAGCCCAGTGGTATTCTAAAAGTACAGGGACAGTGTCTAGGAAATGGAGGAAGCAGGTAGCAACATACGGGAGGGTGAGGAGAAAGAATCAAGGATTAGGCAAGATGTATAAACCTTAGCTTAAAATTCCATGTTTTGAAGGAAATGTCTAAGCATTAATGTGTTACACACTTATCCTTTGCAATTTGCTTTTGTTCTCCTCTTTGTATTGCCTATATATTCCATTTATCCCCATTGTAGTAGATTGGATCGTGTTCCCCCAAAAGACAGGTTTAAGTCCTAACCTCTAGTACCTGTGAATGTGACCTTATTTGGAAATAGGGTCTTTGCAGATGCAGTCAAGTTAAGATGAAGTCATTCTGGATTAAGGTGAGTCCTAAATCCAATGACTGATATAAGAGAAAGGGGAGGGAGATTTGTATACATAGACACAAAGGAGACACAAGGACGAAGGCCAGATGATGATGAAGGAAGAGACTGGAAAGATGCGGCTACAAGACAAGAAGCACCAAGGATTGCTGGGAGCCACCAAAACTAGGAAGAGAGAAGGAAGGATTCTTCTCTGGAGCCTTCAGAAGGAGCATCTTCCTTCCAACATTTTGATCTCAGACTTCTTGCCCCAAGAACATGAGAAAATAAATTTTTGTTGTTTTAAGCCAACAATTTTGTGATAATTTGTGATGCAGCCCCAGGAAACAAATACACCCAAGTTTCTCACATGTGTGTGAATGCTCATTCACAGGGATTGAGTCTAAGGAGAGGCTCCTAAGCTGGTCAGTCCTAGAAGTTGGAGGAAAATAAGTCTGTCCAACTGGCTATATGCAACATGTTTCAAAGTAAGTGCTTGGAAGAGAGGATGCTTACATTTCTTGCTCTCTACCTGTGCCCGCATTCAGACAGACTCAGAATTCCTCTGTAAGGTGATGTTGGGTTTTAGGTAGCACCAACCAGCTAGTTTCTATGCTCATCAGTGGAAGGAGGCAAGCCTGAAAAGATTGTTCCCCCAAATGTTACCACTGAGGAGAGTGGAGAGGTTAAGGGTGCAGTGTGGGACCTTTTCTACCACTGTGTGAACCTGAGCAAGTTCCCTATGATCTCAGCCTCACTTCCCTTGTCTGTGAAATGGGCATAATGGCAGCAGCTACCTCTTGAGCTTGTTGGAAGGAGTAAAAGCGCTGATATCTGCAAAGCACACAGCCCAGGGCTTGGCACAGAGGAAGTCCGCAAGGGCTGGCTGTGGACTTTATCAGCTGCTCTGAAGGACACAGACCCTGGCAGGTCAATACATGGCAAAATTTGGCCCTCAGTCCCTGTCTCTCTTTTTCTGCTTCCTTTACTTTCCCTCTCCTGCCTCTCTCTGACGGAATCACAATTTCATGGTCTCCCCCAACCCCCACTCAGTCTCCAACTGTCCATATCTCTCCTCTCTCTTGTTTTTGCCTCCAAATATTCTGGTTTGTCAGCCTCTCTCCTCCCCACACAAGGCCTCAGTGAGGACATCCTCTGCATCGCTCCATCTCCAGAGACCACCTGCTCTGTGGGTACATGATGTTATTTATTACAGACACGGCAGACTTCATTTAGAAGACACACTCCCAGCCCCTCACTCTCCTCCTGCTTCCTCAGTTTGAGATGGAGACATCTGGAAACCAGTTTAACAAGGTGGTCGATGGGAAGCTGGTTCCTGGAGGTTCTCAGGGGGCTTCTGGGAGCCATTCCACAGAGGAAGCTGCGAGCCAATTGGGTTGATGGACTGCTGGTCTCAGCGAGAATCCAGTCAGCTGTTCCAGACAGAGCTACTTCCCACCTGCACTCACAGGAAGTGTCTACATCTGTCCAAAGAGGAAGGAATGAAGGGGTGGAGACAACTGCACAGGAAAGTGTCCTGCACTCCCTGCTGGGCCCCCATGAGAGGTGTGCCTTTGAGTAATACACTAGACCTCTCTGAGACCTCTCCATCCAAAGGTGGATTTGACCAGATGAAATCTCAGATCCCTTTTTGCCTTAATATTCTAGAATCCTGGGGTAGAGCAAAACCACCTGGTCAGAGACAGACAGGGGGAGAGAGCAGAAAAAGGCCAGCAACTCTTTATTGACCTGACACACGACAGAGTCCCTGGGTTTATCTTGGGACACCAAGATAAAGGAACTTGCAGTTGGAAAGAAGAGATAAAACATGCATGTGAATAACCCTCGCTGCCCCACATTACATTGCGGAACTGACAGGGTGTCTCCCTGTGCTCCAGTGAGCTCATAAGCAGACGGGAGTGACAAAACTTCCACGCACAGAAAAATGAGACACAAGCATAAGTAGAGTGTAACTAATGCGACCAAGTACTAAGTGGTGTGGACAGGCCATAACTCCCAAGGAAAATGAGGAGAGGTGATTAATTAGAGAGTGGAAAGGAATCAAGGAGAGCTTCCTGGATGGGGTAGGACTTGAAGTGAGTCTTGAAAGACTTGTACCCATGGAAGAGAGAGGGTGAGGTTTACCTGAGTCCAGTACAAAATGAAAATACAAGGCTGTGTATTGAACACTTAAGAAGAATTTCAAGACGGTGACAGCCGAGCATTAAACCAAGGGTGGAGCCCTTCTAAGTGTGGGGTTCTAACCTGGGAGTCCACTGGGGTGCTGGAAATATGCTCTTTCTTCGTCTGGATGATGGTTACATGGGAATATACCTCTGTAAAATCCACCAAGTTGTACAATTAAGATCGGTGCATTTTATGCACTCTGCTGCGTGTACGTTTTATCTCAATAACCACACTAACAAATGAAAAATTGAAGCAGGACAAGAAACAAAAGGTTGCTTTCAAACATGGCCTGGTCACTGCGTTGTCCTTCCCCCATTCTGCACAATTCCCCGACTCTCAGGCGGTACTTACCACTCCATAAACTCACTTGAAAGAAGCTGGGTTTAGGGAGCTGGGTGCTCACTGCCACATCATGCTGCTACCCTAGGAACTCACGTTTGCTCTCAAACCCAAGCCCCGCAATCGTGCTCTCCTCTGAGCGTCTGTTCAAACAGCTGCCGCTGGGGGTTTCACCCTCTCCTGCTGGCTGGAGGGTGGCCTCTGCCCTCTGCCTCAAGTGCGCTAGAGGTCCTGGAAGGGGTTTGTACTGGGTTGAATTGTGTCCCTCCCCTAATTAATGTCTATCCAGAATGCCAGAGTGTGATCTTATTCGGAAATAAGGTCTTTGCAGATGTAATTAGTTAAGATGAGGTAATACTGGGATAGGTTGGGCCCCAAGTCCAATGACTAGTGTCCTTAGAAGAAACCCCTGTGGAGATGCACAAGGGGAAGAAGCTTGTGTAATGACGGAGAAGAGGTTGGAGTAATGCAGCTACAAGCCAAGGAAGGCCAGGGAGAGCCAGGAGCCACCAGAAGCTAGAAAGCGGCAAGGAAGTCTTCCTCTCTAGAGGCTTCAGAGGGAGTGTGCCCTGTCAACACTTTGATTTTGGATTTCTAGCCTCCCAAACTGTGAGAGAATACATTGCTACTGTTTTAAGCCACCACATTTGTGGTAATTTGTTATGGCAGCCCTGAGAACCTAATACAGTATTTATGGTAATTTGTTTTGGCAGCCCTGGGAACCTAATACAGTATTTATGGTAATTTGTTATGGCAGCCCTGGGGACCTAATACAGTATTTATGGTAATTTGTTATGGCAGCCCTGGGGACCTAATACAGTATTTATGGTAATTTGTTATGGCAGCCCTGGGGACCTAATACAGTATTTATGCACCGTGATCTCTCCTCTGCTCCCACTCCCTCACCTCATGGTCCTCACCTGACTCCCACCCTCCTGCCAGCAGATCCCCAGCCTCTCCTTAGTGGTCTTCCACACTGGCCCTGCCGCCCAGCCGTCACTGTTCCGTACGAGACTATGACATGGTCCACCCACACAGCCCCATACGTCCTCTCCATGGGACTTGGCTGTTGATGGTGACAGTGACCATGATAGTAATGGCCCTCATCCTCACCCAGACCACTGGTGCACTGCCCTCCACCCCTCACTCAGAGCCTCTGACGTGCTGATTCTCTTCCCTGGAATGCTCTTTGGTTGGCTGGTTCCTTCTAATCCTTTGGGCACCTCTGAAATGGAACCTCCTCAACCTGACTATATTCCCTCCATAGCACTTATCCTATTCTGAAGTGATCTTTGTTTGTTTCATTCTCTGACTCCCCATTAAGCAATGGTCTCCATGCAGGCATGGACCACATTTTTACAATGACCAATGAATTCCAGTGCCTAGCACCATGCCAGACACACAGTAGGTGCTCAACAAATACTTGATGTATAAAGGAATGAATACAAAATTAAATGAATTAATGAAGAACTGAGAGTCTATCTTTCATGCAGAGACTCATCTTGAACCATAGAAAGCCTGGATGCACAGTAACTTATCTCACTCTGGCCAGGTTTCTGCTGCTGTGATATTGTGTTGTTGTGAGAGGTGGAGAAGTGGAGTCCTTGAATTCTGACTCTCCCTCTGCCCAGCCAAAGAGCTGGCTGCATGGCCTCTTGGGTAGAAATGGTATATCAAAGTATGCAGAGCAGGATCCCCTTATCCTCACCTCTGCCCAGAGAGAGGTCTGGAGGCAGCAGGCCTGCCTACAGCCTTTCCCATCTATGCTGAGATGGCCTGGAAAAGCCTAGCATGTGTTATTAAAGCTCATTTGCACATACAAGTTTCATCATGATTCTCGGCATACGTGATTCTCGCTTTCACTTGGAGTGGCTTGGCTCTGTCAAAGTCTCCCTACCCTTCTTTAAGGAGGCCTGTATCAAGTCTTCTTTAAAACTATGGGGTTGGATCAACAACTAAATAAAAGATGAAGAATAAAACCATTAGAAGGAACCAGAGAACTATATATTCATCACCTCAAATTTGGCAATATATTTTTAGATTTAACACCAAAAGCATGAGCAATTGAAGAAAAAAATAGATAAATTGGAATTCATAAAAATTTAGAACTTTTGTGCATCTAAGGATATTGCAAAAAAAAAGTAAAAAGACAACCTACAGAATGGGAGAAAATATTTGCAAGTCATTTATCTGGAAAGGGTCAAATGCCACAAGTGCCACAAGGAACACTTACGACTAAACTACAAAAAAGAAAATGACCCAATTTTTAAAATGGGCAGAGGATTTGAATAAACATTTCTCCAAAGATACACAAATGGCCAATAAGCCCATGGAAAGATGCTCAACATCGTTGGTCATTAAGGAATGCAAATCAAAGCTGCAATGAGATGCCACTTCAAATCCACTAGGATGGCTATAACAATGGGGAAAAATGAAAGAAAATAACAGAAAAATAACAAGTGTTGGAGAGAATGTGGAGAAGTAGCAACCTTCATGCACTATTATGAGAATGTAAAATGGTGCAGCCACTGTGGAACAGTCTGACATTTCCTCAAAAAGTTAAACATAGAATTACCCGACAATTCTACTCATAGGTATACATCCAAAAGAATTGAAAACAGGTACTCAAAAAATACTTGTTCATGACTGTTTATAACGGGACTATTCACAACAGTAAAAGAGGGAAATAACCCCAAATGTCATCAACAGATGAATGGATATACAAATTGTGGTGTATACTTCCAATAAAATATTATTTGGCCATAAAAAAGGAATGAAGTACTGATACATGCTACAACTTAGATGAACATTGAAAACATGCTAAGTAAAAGAAGCAGCTAAACACAAAATGTCACATCGTATGACTCCTCTGCTATCAAATACCCAGAACAGGCAAATCCACAGAGACAGAGAACAAGTGGTTGCCAGTGGTTAGGGGGAGGCGGGAAAGGGGCGTGACTACTTAATGGGTACAGGATGTTCCTCGAGTGATGAAAAAGTATTACAGCTAGAGAGGGGTGGTGGTTATACAACATTGTGAATGCCCTAAGTACCGCTGACTTTTACACTTTAAAATGGTTCACTGTATGCTGTATGAATTTCATCTCAATAAAATAATAATAATAAATAATTCTTTTAAAGCTATGGAGAAAGAACAGTGAATGTGTCTGTCTACTACTGGGAGACTCCACAGTGCTATCCCAGAGAGACATGGCAACGTTGCAGCTGTAGATGTTAATGGTGTGGACTCCAGTGTTGACCACCTGGGGTTAAGATCCTGACTCCATCTCTTGCTAATTGAATAACCTTGGGCAATTTACTTAGGTTCCTGTGTCTTGGTTTTCTCATCTGTAAAATGGGGATGATATTATTATTATAAGATGATGGAAGATTAAATCAGTTAATACATGTGGAGTGCTTAGAGCACACCTGATGTAGGGTAAGTGCTCAGTACAGCTGACCCTTTCTTGTTCCCATAGGTTAAGGAATTTCAGGCTGAAATTGTCACCTTCCTCCACACCTACCTCTATAGTGCCCTTTCATGTTTATGTTTAAGCTCAGGATATATCTATAAGATAGATAAGTGAGCCGATGAGCAAACCTGGTCCTGGGGGTATTTAAACCCTATGAAAGGACAGCTTACCCAAGCAAGAGCATTTTATGACAGCCCCTAGTTCTGGGACCAGGTTGGGGAGCAAATGATATAGGAAAAATAACGGCAGGAGGAGGAAAGGCAGAACTCTGGCCCTGCCAGTCTTTCAGGAATATCTTAGTGTGAGCCTCCCACAATGTTTGGCCACATTAAATTAAACGGGTTTCTCCCTTCCAGCCTCCCTCACCCCCACAGCTGTGGCCACAGATGATGCAAGAAAAATTAGAACTGGGTTCTCTCCAACTTCAGGAATTTTCATATGGTTTCTGTAAAGCTATTTCGTTATTATTTTTATTTCAATAGACTTCCCTTTTTGCTTCAATAAATTTTATTTTATAGGAAATTTTATATTACTACTCTAAGTCAGGGACAGCAGACAATGGCCAGTCAGCCAGATCTGGCCAGCCACCTGTTTTTTCAAGTAAGTTTTTATTGTAACGCAGCCATGCCCATCTGTTTGTGCATTGTCTATGGCTGCTATTGTGTTCCAACAGCACAGTTAAGTTGTTGCAATAGAGACTATGGTCTGCAAAGGCAAAAATATTTACCAACTGTCTCTTTGCAGAAACAGGTTGTCTACCCCTTCTCTAAGTGACAACTACATCCCTTAACTAGAAGGGAGAAGCAAAAATTAATATATTAGAAACCTATTATTATTAAACTCCAGCTAGATTCTGTTATTTTTCGCTCAGTGTCCATTCCATTCATTCTCTCATTATCTATTGAATACTTGGTCAATACACTAGAAGATCCTGGGGACACAGAGGCAAACAACATAGAAAGGTCCCTGCTTTCATGGGGTTTATGTTCTAGTGGGGATTGACAGGCACTGAAAAAGAAGTATCCAAAGTTACCCAAAAAATAAGATATCTCAGTTATCTTTGATTTTCATTGTAACAGAAAATAACAATACAGTACATGATGGATGACTGAGAGTCGGGGAGAGGGCCCTTTGAACTGGCACCTCAGGGAAGATCTCTCCGAGAAGTTGACATTTGGGCACAAGTTCCAGAATTCCTGGCAGAGAGAACAGAACGTGCAAAGGCCTTGAGACAGAAATAGGCATGATGCATTTGTTCTGGGCAACTGAATGCCCATAAGCAGATGGCCATCTCTGATATCTTCCCACCAATCAGCAACACTGGAAGCTATTGATTTGATTTGTCAGGATATTTGGGGGAGGGCTGTACACCTACTTTATTGACATTAAGCTGCCGGAGAATCTGAGACTGGGCCAGAAGCATGACTCTGAACCACTCCTGGAGAGAACCAGGAAGTAGGGTGTCCCATCCGGTTCTCTAGAGGTTAACGCTGAGATGGAGCTTCTGTGAATGCTATTTATTAGGGATAAATACTAATAAAAGGAAAGGGGTAGAAGTAGGATTGAGCAGAGGAAGAAGCTGAACTACGTATCATGTAGGCTGACAAGGCCTCGGCAAAGCTGTGGGGCAGCTCTGAGTGATCACTACTGCTCAGCCCTGTTCACGTCAAGCAGCACTGACCAGGCTTGTGTGCCCCATCTTCCACAGTTACTAGAGGTAGGCTGCCTAACAAGGGCTTGACCTTGAACAAAGTGGTTCCCTGCAGCTGGGGCTGACCCTGAAGAAGCTGGCAGCTGGAAACCATCTACTCACGGTACACCTGCAGCTGGGCAGCAAGGCCTTCCCAGAAAGGGGTTCTGGGCAGTATGTCTCCAAGTCATCCAAATAGGGGGAACGCCTTCACCAGGAATGTGACACATCCTCCTACCATTGCTCTGCCCCGAACCTTGGCCCACCATGTGTCTCCAATTCTCCCGAGAACCTTGTAGCCAGCTGCCTAGGAGGGTGAGAATGTGACCTGAAAAGTGAAGCCGAGCTAAGGCACCAGAGGGAATGACTTACAGGACAGAAGTTTTCCTTTGAGGACTCAAACACGGAAAGACGTCAGGACCCAGTAAATAAATCAATGTGCCCATTAACTCATCTGGTAAGAAATTATGAGTCATATTACTGTGCATAGCAGAAAAAAACTCAGAATCTCAGATACTGCATGTGACTGGGGTTGTATTTTCTAATACTCCTGGAAACACACTAAATAGACATCCACCTTCTCAGGAGGCTGTGAGCCTGGACTGCCCTGAAGCCTCCATGCCTCAGTCCCTTGGACACCAGTGGCTACCCAAGGCCTGGCTGACTGACCCGTATCAGCGAAGGGGAGAGTCACGGAGCAGTTACTTACTGAAAACCACTGGAGCAGTCAAAGGTCCTCTTTAGCTCAGAAAAAAACCCCAGAAATTCCCCCAAGGAACCCCTGGCAGGCCTGAAAGTAGGACAGCAAGTGACTGTGGTCCAGATTCCACTCCTCCTACCAGGCTTCTTTAAGAGATGCTGCAGCACCTAGAGCCTCTCTTCACAGAAAACAGTGTGAGAACCCATGATTCAGGTGAATCAGCTTGCTTTAAAGATGTGTTGTTCAGGGGTAGCTGATGTTTGTGATATTGCCCCCCAGTCCTCCCAGTCAAGAAGAGGCCCATGGAAGAGGTAACTAGTGAGATCACACAGCCAGGACCTGCAGGGCCCAGAGAACAGCCCCAGGTGCCCTGCTTCCCCTGTCTTCCTTATCACTGTCCACTGCAGTGTCCTGTCCTCCCCATGGCTGGTTCTTTCGGCTGCTGGACCCCCTCCGGGCCCTGTGCTGGGCCCACCCCCCTCCAGCCTGGGCCCAGCTCGCCTTCCGTCTGAGAACGGGGGATACTGCCTCCCATCATGTTGCCAGCATCACCTCACAACACCTCATCCAGCTGCTTCCCTGCACGCGTCCCAGGACCGACCTCCCTCAACAGTGGGAGATTTTCCAGGCCCCTCCACTGCCCAAGGGAGCCCCTGTAGGGTCTTCACAGGAAGAACTTGCAGGCAACCAAGAAATGATGAGGCACAGCACCCAGTAAGAGCCCACATGTGTGTGCTGGGGGGGGGGTCGCTGATGAACTTGGGGAAGGCAGGAGGTGGGGGAACAGTCTGGGAGGGATGGAGCAGCTGGCAGTGTCCCTAGACCCCTCTGGCTGGCCTAGAGGAGGGTGTTCATGACTCTCCTTGTCCTCTGTGCCCAGAGGGGGCTTCCTCAACCTTGTGGGGGGTGGGACATGCCCCCCACCCTGCTCCACCCCGACCTGCAGGGAGAACTCTGACTTCGTCCCCCAGAGAGCTTCGGAGGCTGCTAAGGAGCCAACTACGAATTAGTTCTGTGCCCTCTGCCTGCAGGCTTGAGCCTCCAGCAAGGCCTTTGGAAAACAGAAAATGGATTTACGAATGTAAAAGCAAGGAGTTGAATGCCCTTTGAGGGGGATCCAGCGAAAGGATGATCTAGGTACAGGTGGATGACTGTCAGATAACAGGCCAGGAGTCAGACAACTTCAGAGGGTGTTTGTTTGTTTGTTTTTAATTATTTATTTATTTATTTATTTATTTATTTTATTTTATTTTATTTTATTTATTTTTTTTTTTTTTTTTTTGCGGTACGCGGACCTCTCACTGCTGTGGCCTCTCCCGTTGCGGAGCACAGGCTCCGAACGCGCAGGCTCAGCGGCCATGGCTCACGGGCCCAGCTGCTTCGCGGCATGTAGGATCCTCCCAGACCGGGGCACGAACCCGTGTCCCCTGCATCGGCAGGCAGACTCTCAACCACTGCGCCACCAGGGAAGCCCTCAGAGGGTGTTTTTTAAACAGGACCTTCTGCATAAGAACCCCCTGGGATGGGACGTGTGTTTTAAATCTAGATTTCTCAGACCAACGAACCAAAGCTTATTAGGTGGTCCCAGCAATCTGCACTTTATCAAGCTCCTGGGTAAGGTGTGAGCACCACTGACCAGACAGACCCTAGTCCTGTGTCCATCAGAGAACAGATGAGTTTCTTGGAACCTCTGTTTTCTTCTCTGTAAAAACCGATTGCATAGCTTCTTTTATTTCTGGGGATTTGGCCATTTACAATGCATTTCCATCCGTATGGGACCACCACCATCAGAGAGGCAGGCCACTCCAAAGAAAGGGACTGAGGTCAGGAGGGTGCGGGAGCGGTAGGCAGAAGGTGTGGGTGCTGGATGGTTGAAGAAGCCACCTAAGAGGACGCATCACTCCCTTAACCACGTCATCACAGCAAGAGGAAGAAGGATGGGCAGGAAGTCGGGAAGTACCCACCAAGGGGTGACTGGACAGGCATAGCTAAGACGTTGGGAGCCAAAGAGACTGAAAGAACTCAGGAAAGCTTGGTGGGGCGGGCGCTTTCCTGCGGAAAGAAAGGGCAGCCTTCATGGGTGGCTGAGATGGGTGAGAGTCTGGGAGGGAAAGAAGCCCGGCGCTGGAGTTGCTGGGGGTCCTCAGGCTTGGCGGGCTCATCTCGGGGAAGCTTAGTGAAGTACTGCTCTCCCCACGAGCCTGGAAGGGCATGGCCGCCCTGGGAAGGGTGTGTAGAGGTCACAGTTCCTGAAGGAGACATCTGTCTGTCTACATCTGTTTCCAGCCAAGCTGAGCAGGAAAGGCTTTGGGGTGGCTCTGAGCCCAGGGATCAGAGATGGGAAGTGATGGTGGCATGAATCATTTGGAAGGAGAGAGGCATGATTCTTCTCCCCCACCCCGACTCCTGGTTATCTCTTTCCTGGTTCCTTTTTCCACCCTGTCCTAATGTCCCAGAGCCGCAAGGCTACTCCTCACCCTCACCTGACAGAATTCCTCCTTAAGACCTACTTCCAATCTGCTCAACCAGTTTGATCATCTCCAAGGAGGGGCTGAGACTGCCCTTGTTTTTTTAGGGCTAAGGAGCCTGATGTGATATTGAAGGAATGAAGAATGGCTAACGTGACGGCCTTAAAGCACGACTTCAATGACGCATGATGGAGAAACATTATACTTGTAGGACAGGAAGGTCCCTCTAAAGCCATCAAATTTCAACAGGATCCTCTTCAAAGACATAACCTTTCACAGTATGGAGGTTTCTCAAAAAACTAAAAATAGAACTACCATATGACCCAGCAATTCCACTCCTGGGTATATGTCTGAAAAAAATAAAAACACTAACTCAAAAAGACTCATACCCCCCAGTGTTCACAGAAGCATTATTTATCAAGATATGGAAGCACCCTAAGTAACACACACACACGCACACACAATGGAATACTACTCAGCCATAAAAAAAGAATGAAATTTTGCCACTTGCAGCAGCATGGATGGACTTGGAGGACATTATGTTAAGTGAACTAAGTCAGACAAAGAAAGACAAATACTGTATGGTATTGCTTATATGTGGAATCTAAAAAATACAACAAACTACTGAATATAACAAAAAAGAAGCAGATTCACAGATAGAGAAAACAAATTAGTGGTTACTGGTGGGAAGAGAGAAAGAGGAGGGGCAAGGTAGAGGTAAGGATTAAGAGGTATGAACTATTATGTATAAAATAAGCCACAAGAATATATTGTACAACACGGGGAATAGAGCCAATATTTTATAATAACCACAAATGGAGTATAGCCTAAAAATTGTGAATCACTATATCGTACACCTGTAACATACAATATTGTACAGCGACTATACTTCAATAAAGTAAAAACTTTTTTTTAAAAGATATAACATTTCAATCTCCCAGCCTCCACTCTTGCAGTCCCACCTGTCCCTTTTCTTGTCTCGTCTGAACGTGAAGAATGCCTGATTACAGCCCTGGGTACTACCTACGCCATCAGAGGGAAGAGGGTTACAAATTCACTGCACTCGTCCATCCTCTCTTTCTCCCCCTTGGACCTCTCAGTGCAGCAGCTTGGCTCTGGAATTGACCAGTGTTCCCAGGAAGGGTGGGAGGGAAAATATAAAGACCCCAAGGCAGGGTTTTGGATGACTATGCCAGACTTGACATGCTGAAAGCCAGGACAGGTGGGAGAGCTCAGCCCCTGATCTGTTTTGCAGAGGATCCTTGGGGCTACCCTTGGGCAGAGCCTCAGAGCAATAGCCTGGCAGACAATGCAAGCACCCATTTACACCTTCAGCTCTCTGGTATCCACAAATGCACTGTGGGCACCTGCCTTATGTTGCTCACCTCTCCCCTCCGATATCCACGGGATTTGTGGAGACCACCTGTACTCTAACAGCTTCCCACGTCAGCCACCTGGGCTTTCTCTGCCCCAGGGCTTTCTCCAGCTTCAGGAACATGACTTGCCCACATGTGGAACAGGTTGAAAGTACTGGGGAGTTAATGCTCCAGGAGCAACTAGTGAGGTAGGTAAAGAGCTGGTGGATAAATACCCCACCTTCCTCATGAGGTGGGTGCCTCTGAGCCAGCACCCGTAGGACTGAGCCCCGTTGCCCACACAGGCAAGCTGCTCATTAACACGCATCCTTTACTGGCTTTCCTCCCTTCCCTGTCCCACTGTTCCTCTTCCTCGACATGCTTCCTGGAATCACCTCATAAATCAACTCTTGCACCCAAATCCTTGATTCAAAGTATGCTTTGGGGGAAACATAAACTAAGATAGTCTGGGGCATAAAGAATAAACTATAGGAACTATTCATACCCTCTGAATGGAGTCTGTTACCATACACCGCTATTGGCTATGCCAGGGCAACCGGCAACCATCAAAAATATAGAGAGCAAGAGGGGAGTGGGAACTGGGCCAGCCTGCAGACGTTACTCAGCTCTAGAACTCCTGAGTACACAGAGGGGTCTGTTCGTCTCTTCTGGGCCACTGGCACAGGAAGGCAGAGTGATTTTGTATAAGGCAAGCAAAATGTGCTCTGAGAAGCTGAGTCCATCCCAAGGCATGACTTCTCTTCATAAGAGCCTCCTCTTAGAGAGTTCAGCTCTGCCTGTCTCAGACCCTGCAAACACTTAGGAGCAAGCTCAGAAAACCCTGGCAACCTGGAAAACACAAAACAGTGAGCATGGGTTAAGAGAATTTCATGTTGCTTAGAAAGAAAGGAAACATCTTGAACTGCTTTCCAAAGAGTCCCAAATCTGAAGCCAGCCTCTAGCCAAAAACACTGTCCTTTCCTACACATAGCACACGGCCCTTCTGCTCAGCATTTGGGATGCCTGCTCCCCACACCTCCCTTCCTTTTCTCATTTGTCTCTCTCACCAGTTGACCTTTCCTCTCTCAGTACACCCCAGCCACTTGGCCACTAAACCACAGGAGATGAAGAGGAATTGCAGGGGAGAAGCTGCGAGCATGCTGGGTGGCCAGAGGGTGAGCAATCCCATCAGTGAGCCCACAGAAGGGAGGTAAGTTCCCAACACTAAAGCCTAGAACCGAAGGGGGCGGGCTGGGCTGAGGGTGAGGGTGATGTTCCTTGATTCTGAAACCCTTGTGTATTTTCAAGGAAATTTTATCCATATGTTTCTGATTCATTTACACTTAACTCATCGAAATGTTATTTGTTAAGAGCTATTTGAAGTCCAAGAAGCCTGTTTAATGAGCCCAAAGAGCTTTTTCACTTTCTTTTATTTTTTAGGAAGGGGAGGATATTTTTTTTTCTCTTTTCTCTCCAGAAAAGCAAGCTGTCATATCCTGTATAGTGATTCAGGCCTATGAAACACAAGTCTTTGGAAAGACCATGAGACAGGAAGACAGAAGTCCAGGTATTGGGCTCTGATCTGCTCTGACCTGGGTGATCTTCTCTAGATGACTCACCTTCTCAGAGCTTATTCAATCATCCAGACTCCACATGTGGCAGAGAAAGATGCTCAAAACCAGAGGACCCTTACAGCAGTGAAGTTCCTGCAACTCCTCACTTCTATATATGCCATCAACTCCCCACCATCTATGCCTTGCCCAGACTTCAGTAAGGTAAATTCTGTTCTAAATGAAAATCTTCAAGAAGAAGAGAAATAGGAAGGAATATGTGTGGCAGTGGCAAAAAACAATTATTTAATGGGTATTAAAACTTTAGTGTCCAGAATCAACTGAACCTCAGACAGAATAAGAAGACGTGGGCTGAAAGAGGGAACCATTGGATGAAAATAGAGGCAGGGAAAACTAACCATCGGGAGCATGAAGTACCAGATTTTTAACCAAGGAAACTAGAATCTTCCTTCCTGCACATCCTAAATGAAAGACTCACCTTCTCCTCATTGCATAACTGACCTACTAAGTTGATAATTAGCCGCCCTTCCTGGAAGCAGGAGAATGGACAAGTTGACCTTCAGAAGACCCTTTCCCACCCCAGGACTTTTACAATTTGCCCATTAGCCCAGCTTAGCACAGCCAGAGTCCACTAAGAACAGAGGGCCATTATGTCATTCTTCTCTTAAGACCACAGACTCCCAGGGATGAAAAGGTCAGATGCCTCAGGGGCAGCCCACAGTTGCTGGTGCTTTGTCATTCAGGGTGAGCACAAAGCCCAAAGACTAACTATGGTTCTCCCAGCTGGTGAACATAGCCCCCAGCCTTTCTCCCTCATTCAGCATGGTAGCAACAGTGCTGCTTTGATTATTCTGTCTACTGAGCAAACAGTTGAGGTACCACAAATGAGAACAGCAGCTTAGAGGCTGGATGACTTCACATGCTTAGAGTGGGAGTGGGTAAACTAAAGACATCTGTGTGCAAGTGAATGATGATGTCCATAGAACCCCAGATCCAGAGAATTTCATTGTTCACTGAGCATCTAAGTCTAGCCGGCCCCACTGCAGAGATGGGATGTATTCCTGCATCATTTTTTGTCTCTCATACCAAAGTTCCAGTTTATGGATAGAACAATTCCTGTGTCAATCAACAGATCTGTATTGAATGCCTGAGGGGGTGGGGGTGAGAGGGGAGGGAGGTATCCCAAACAGAAGCCTCAGTCTTTTTGAAACCTAATCTTAGAAGTGACATCTCATTGCTTCTGCAATATTCTATTCACTAAAAGCAAGTCCATAAGTCCACGCTCAAGGCAAAGGAGTTACAGAAGGTGTGAATACCAGGACACAGGGACCCTTGGGTGTCACTTTGGAAGCTGCCTCCCCTATACCATGTGGTTAAAAGTCAGGGGATGTGCATCCTAGCTGGTTCAGCCTCTACCATTTTTGGGCATGAGGCCTCTGAGACCTCATTCTATCTGCAAAGTGAACTAGTTAAGATGGTTTTTCAGTTGATAAGAGCCAATACTTGGTGCCATGGAAGAGTGGTTGACAGACTCCTCAGGTGACTAAATGCCTTGGAAAGTCAACCATCCCAGACCTCCTTATGGAAAAGCCTCTTCTCAGCCCATGCACATGAACCTCCCACTGTGATAGCCCTCCTGGGGAGGACATCACTTCTTCCAATCTCATCCATGCCAATACTTCACCCTCTCCCCTGGCGGGAAAGCTTCCTGGAGTCCAACCTTCATCTATTCCTTCATCTGAAATCTTGTTCTTTTTCATCTGTGTCTGGTCTCTTTGGTACCAGAGGACAGCTTTTCCAGGCTTATCTAATAACCTTCACATAACTTGAACGTGGAGAACCTGACCCCTTGGGTGCCTGGGTGAGATGACTTCCCTCTAACCAGGCAGATCACTGGTGTTTACTTCAGACATGACAGGGTTGTGCTCGGCTGACCACTTCCACGTGGCTCATTCTCTTATTTCTTGCCCTGTGGTCCTTTGGACCACGGACCGTCAGTTCAGAAAGATCCTGAAGGAGACAGAGAAAACTGCAAGGAATTAAGAAAACAGAGGACGGGGAGGAGGTTATTTGAAATTGAAATTGACACTGTGCATAGCACCTAACACATCATCTCATTGACTCTTCCCAGCAGACCTTCGTGAAGGTCATTATCCTCGTTTTGTAGCAGGAAGGACTCAGGCTCAGTGTCCACAGCTGGAATGTGTCAGAGTCAAGATCAAGCCCAGGTCTGTTTTACATTAAGCCTTGAACCACTCTTAAGACTTGCTTCATGGTACCTTAGGTTAGTTTAGGGTGAAGCAAATCCTTTCTTTCACCAATAAAAGAAAGCACTGTCAGAATCCTATAAGGATAAATGGGCAAGGGCCACTAGAGATGACTTCCTTTATTCCAACTTGTGGGCAATTATCCTCCTGATGTCCTCTGTGGACTAAAGTTTCTGTTTAAGGAACCAGACTTCATTAGGACTGTGGATGCATCAGGGAAACGCAGTAGGTGCGAAGATTTAGACCCCAGAGGTATTTGGGACTCAGGACCTTGCCCACATGAGTGGATCAATTCTGACCTCCATCCTCCTCTCTCACAGCCATGTGCTGGAAAAAATGCAGTCAGGCCATTCAAGGCTGGGACAGGTAGACCATCAGCCTCAACTTCTACTCCTCTCTTGTCTTCCTCTTGATCCAGGAGCCTCCTAGGCTTCTCCTCCTAGGGAGAAGTGCCAAGTTCTTTCTGGACTGTGCATAGGCTGGCTAGAGAGAACCAGCTGTGTGAGGATGGAAACAAAGTTCATAAACGACCTACAAATTTTACTTACTGCCATAAACACATCAGAACAATAAGAATTTGGTAGTCCCTCACAGCCTCCCCCAATCTCTCTCCCTTGGCTTTGAAAGGAGAGCCTGAGAACCGCCCACAAAGTCCCAGTTTGCTTAAGGCTCAGGCACTTGCTCCCCCTTCTAACCCAGGACCTCGGAAAGCCCACTAGAGTGACACATTGATGAGAGCAGCAGCCCCAGGCCCCAGGACTGACTGCAGATTTCTCTTTCCTTCTGTCACACTGACTCAATGCCCAAATCCTGCCTGTGAGAATGGCTTTATGCCTCATCTGTTAAGCCATGGTCTCCTTTCAGTGGATCAAAGAACTTTACCAAGAGTTCAATGTGTTCAGTATATTACAAAATACCTATCCGTGTAGGCACCGTATTCTGCTTGTGGCAACAATTATCTCATTTAATCCTTAAAATAGCCCTATGAGGATAGCTATTTTTTATTCCCCCACCCCTTTGCAAATGAGAAAACTGAGACTCCAGGAGATTAAGAAACTTGCTGAAAGTGACACAGCTAGAGTGATTGAACTAGGGTTTGTATTTGGGTTAGGATTTAGACCCAGGCAGGCTGACCCTCTCAACTGTCCCTCAATGAGGCCCATGATATTCCACAGCTCCCAGTACAGCTGGAAGCAGCTCATCCCAGTTTGGAAAGACAAAGCTGTGACTTACACATCAGATGTCTTTAAGAACAAGCTCCCCCAGGGAGACCGTATTCTCTCAAGGTAAGGCATCAAATCAGTCCAAGGGCTTAAAAGATAGGGACCCATTCACCACCCCACTTTCTGGGGTAGCATCATTAGGGAACAGCTTTCTGCTGAGAAGTCAGCAGCTCTCTCCCACAGCCCATGCCCTTCCTTTTGGTGAGCCCCCAATTTTTCTTGCCATGCAGGATGACAAGAGGGAAAAAGTGTAAGGATTTCACCACTTGGAAATGGGAGTCCAGCACCTCCACGTGTCCTCGAGCTCTCCTCAGACCCAGTGCTTAGAGACTGTGACTTGAGAACCAGAAGGAAGGGGGAGGACCAGACATCTGCACACTTGGCTGTGAAGCTACTATCTCTCAAATGGGACATCTGGACTCTACAATCTCTAAGGTACCATTAGATGTGGCCCTAATCACATTGATGCAGAAACTAGTGAAGAGGCCAAACACGGAGAGGAGGAGGATGCCCTCTGAAATTAGCTTATACATGCAGAGTTCTGAGCTGGCAGGAGCCTTAGGAATCACACAGTACAGTTCCTCCATTTTGCACATGAGGAAAATTAATTGTAGAGAAATTTCTTTTGAAACCCTTTGCTGAGCTGACTCCAGTCCCAGGTAACCTACTTCATGCATGTGTCCACCAGGTCTCCGCTACCTACAACCAAAAACTCATCAGAACCTCCCATGTAGCTTTGAGCTGGCAGTTCCAGTGGTAACTCTTTGATCCAGAAATATTTGTGCTTGAAGAAAAAACATTCTAAAAAGATGAGAAGATTCTAAACAAAGAGATCATATGACTTATTGTCTAAACTGGTAGACTTTTGAGAAGGATGAGGATAAGGGCAAACCAGGAGAAACAGGGACATATGTCATCCCAACCATAAGAGATCCTCAGGTCTTTCTTGGTGAAAGCATCATGTAAGCATAGACTTGGGTTGCAGAAAGCCTAGAAGGGCTTATTCATCCAATTAGTAGACACTTCCTAGACACCAAGATTGTGACAAATAAGTATGAGCCACACAGTGCGGCCTAGATTTTGGTGGTTTGACTCCTACTACCAACTAGATGTGCCTTTCACAGCTCACTGTCTCTCTCTGGGCCTCATTTTCATCTTCATAAAATGAAAGCGTTGAGTCACATCACCTCTGAGACCCCTCCCTTCAAGCTGTAACATCTAGGAGTCGGTGGGATCTCTGGCTGAGAAAGGTGGTCCCAGCACAGCAGCCTCCCCGCTTGCCAGCCCAATGCACTAACCAGCAGAACACATGGCCTGACCCCTCTCAGGCCCACCAGGCCCCGCCCTTACCCAGTCTGCCCGAGCCTCACCCTACACGTGCTGTTGCTTTTCCTGTCTGGTGTCTAGGAACATACTGGGAGACTCTGGAAAAAGAGCTGCAACACACACACGCACACAGAGTTCAGAATCCTGACAAATATTAAAAGCCACAACATTCAAACAAGTGCAAAGGGCAGGCCAAGAATCCTCTGGCACTGCCTTCTGTGAAACACCTGGTCATGTTTAACCCAAGCCGAAAATATGATTTCCGCGCGAGACTCCTGGCAGGCATGGTAGGAGGCAGACTGGACACCCTCCACGGGGGTCAGGCTAGCCTGAGTCACCCCATCTCCTGCAAGGGGACAGGTTCCACCCCTACTAGGCAGCAGGTGACAAAGAGGGAGAGTGTGAGCACTCCAGATCTCAGCCACATCCTCGCTTCGGATGCACTCTTAACCTAAGCCCTGCCACCACCTCCCTGGGAGCCAGCAGATGGGGAAACAGAAGGGAGATGGCTGGTAGGGCCCATTGGCTTCCCATGGAGGACCTCAGCCTAATAGAAGTTGTCATGTGTCAGCTTAGGGCATGAGCACAGCCCGCCTGGGCAGCAGCTGCTCCAGCGGCCCTAGGCCAAAATGGTGTTCACGTGAGGAGGGGGTATGCGTGAGTAGGTACCAGAGAGTAGGCCTAGCTCAGAAGCTGGACAGAGGAAGGAGCTCAGGACCGGCAGCATAAGAACAATCTAGCAGCACAGGAAGATGAAAAGGACTCTAAATATAAATTCAACTTCCTCTTTAGCCAGTCCAGATCTTGGTGTTTAATGAGGTTGCCTCTCAGATATGGTGAGTGGGAGAAAAGCAGGAAGGGCCAGAGGATACAGAACGAACCATTAAGCTTGGTTCAACTCTTCCAAAAACTCCCAGCTCTTGGAGTCTGATGGATTCAAGTAATCATGGTGTCTGACCCTCTCATTCTACAAGTGAGTAACCTGACGCCAGAGTTTCTGCAAGGACCTGTCCCATGCAATTCAGCTGGTGGAGCCTGAGTCACCCAGCCCAGCATTTTGCTTTGCACTCTGGTCTCTCCTCTACTTCTTATCAATAAGATACATAAACATCAAAACAAAGTGAACCATGAACTTATTCATTTAATCTCTATTCAAAATATCACACATTTTTTGGAATCTTTACAAATCCCAAATATTATATTATTGTAAGTAATAATACTAAATATTGTAATGAGGTATATTTCAACAACAATTCTACTTAAAATAGTTATAGTTTAAACATGTTAAAACATGTTTAAATCATAAGGAAATTATAACATTTTACCAAATTCTGAACGTTCTTTATAACTGGCCAAGCCATCTAATTATGTCTAAACCTCCAGTTCCCCTTAGTGCAGCATTTGAATACATGGTACAGAGATCTTTTCATGATCTATATTTTTCTCATGCATGAGGTCTTGAGTTCCAGTGGTCAGGAACTGTGATTCCCTTGTCAAGGATAATCAGAAAAAAGTGTTTCGTTTTTGTGAGAAATAAATAAAGGAGGTGAAATTGTTGCAGGAAAGTGGAAGATTTTGCATTGAAATCATAGAAGAGAGAACAGAGGCTGAGGGCAAAGTCTTTATTTTATTTTATTTTATTTTATTTTGGTAAGAAAACAACATAAGATCCACCTTCTTAAAATTTTAAGTGTACAGTAAAATATTATTAACTATAGGTATGACGTTGTACAGCAGATCTCTAAAAGGCATTCTTGCTTAAAAGAAACTTATGCCCATTGGGGGCAAAGTTCTAAATCTCCTAAAGCCCTCCTAAAATGAGCATTAGGAGGAAGAGAGCTGATGGGTGAAGTGCAAACAGAGCCAAGCCTTTAAATTCCACATGTTGAGAAGAGAAGAAAACTTGAGAAAGACCCATCTAACTCTTCTAAGCAAGGTCAGTAAAAGTTAACTGATGCACTTAAACACTCCACTTTACCAGTCGTCCCTGGCCCGCTGTGCTTCCTGAGACTGCATTAGCATCCCCAGTGGTAAGATCACATTGGCCGTTTGTGTGGAGAGCAGATGCAGAGAATGCGCCTTTTAGCACACTCATTTGTTGGCAGCAAAGCAAAATGATTGTCAAGTCTGTCATTAAAACAGTGAGGGAGAAAAATCCTGAAAAGTCCTAGCAAACAAGGGAGAGAAATGGAAATTAAACGGATATACCGTACCATGAAGATATGTAAAAATGTCTTTAACAAAGACAGAGTTCTATGAAAGGGTGCCATGTTTTACTTCAGTGAGTGTATTTATTCATTACTTAGTCCTTTGTGGATTGTCTGGTAACCTCAGAGCCCCACACTTTACTTATTTTTATTCAAGTCCTTAGATTCCATAATAGTAAATTAGTAAATTTCCTTACTCTGCTTTTTGTATGTTTGTGTATTTTTTTTCTCAGAAAACTTGCCTTCCTCTTTAAGGAAACAAGTGCACATATACAGACTCATTCAGACACACACATACACACCCACAACTAAGAAAGGTCAAGAGTATGACTGATCAATAACAAACCTGGATAATTAAAAAATGCCAGAGGCTTCATGCTGATGGCTCACATGTTTCCACAATCTGAAGTGAGATGTGATCCAAGCAACATGGTGACCAGGTTGCCAGTTTAATGGGCTGGTAATAGTTTTAACCACCTCTTTAGTTTGAAAGACATAGGAGTAATGGTGGTGTTAAGCCCCTCAGATGCATAGACTCAAATGGGTTAGTTAGAGAGAAAAGGAAGGAAAGTAGTTCATAAAGTTAGAAAGCCAAGCAGTGTGGTGGAGTGGAAAACACAGCACACTGGAATTATGGAACTGAAAATGATTTTCCTTTCTGCCCCTCCTTAGCTTTGGGACTTTGGGTAAGTTATTTACACTCTCTGAACTTTCATTCCTTTACTTACAAAGTTAAGAAAATAACGCCTACTTCACAGCACTTTGGTGAGGATTAAATGAAATGATGTTTATGGAAAGCAGCTTGTGTGCTATAAATTGCTTGGCAGATATTATTCTAAAGGCTAAAACTTGAAACCTCTGTCAGTTTGGAATCTGAAAAGTGATAACAACTTTCTATTAATACTAGAAAACAAACATGAATGAAAGAATTTCCACTGTAAGTAAAAGAGATCCACATTGGACATCAAAAAGCTTCCCTTCCAAAAAAAAAAAGCCTCCCTGCAATCCCCACCCCAGTAAGACCTGCTGAAAACTAGAATACTAGTTGGTGGAAGGTTATCAAAAGTCCTTCTCAGGAGGGCTTTCCTTGCATGAGATCATCCCACTGCTAAGGGACTAAAGAAGAGCTGTTCCTTCTCTTTGGAAAAATGACAGACAGAGTGAAAATTTTCAGGTCAAAGACATTTTCAGAAACACGACTGGTCTTATCCATTTTACAGTAATAACTAGGCTGACCATAAGAGTAACAGCTTCCAGCTATTGAGAACTTACTATACTGAGCATCTCAATAGCAAACCTTTATGCATATATCTGAATTCTTCACAATCCCCTTCCTATCTGTGCAAGGCAGAAATTATTTTTTTTCTGCTTTACCCATGAGAAAACTGAAGCTCCAGTGATCCTACAGAATTCATCAGAAGTGACACAGCTAGTAGCAGAGCTAGGAATTGGGTCCGGATGTATCTAACTACAAAGTTTGTTCTACGTTATGCCAAACTACTTATATTAGTTTTCTATCCTTGTGTAACAAATTACCACAAACTGGGCAGCTTAAAACAATACACATTATCTCCCAGTTTTTGCATGTCAGGAGCCTGGGCACAGCTTATCTGGATCCTCTGTTCAGGGTCTTGCCAAGCTGCAAGCAAGATAATGGTCAGGCAGTGTTCTCATCTACAAGGTTGACTAGGGAACTCCATCAAAGCAACAAGGAGCACCTCTCATTTTAGGTGGGATCCAGTCCCTCTTTTAAGGGATCTTACCTGATTAAGTTATGCCCACCTAGGATAATCTTCCTTTTGATTAACTCAAAATCAACTGAATAGGACCTTAATAAAGTCTGTTGTGTTCTCTTGGCTAGAGCAACTCACAAGCCTACCAACTCTCTAGGGAAGGAGATTATACAGGGCATGAACACCAGGGGACAGGGATCCTGGGGCCATCTTAGAATTCTGCCTACCACACTACCTTCCTTGAGTTGTGGCTATAAGAGATGCAGTCACAAAGAACACAAACCTAGAACAGAAAGAGAACAGCTGGTTCTGCTCTGTCTTAACATTTTCCTATGGTGTCATAGGTAGCCCCATGTTAGAATACTAGAAATTAGAAAATTGCACCTAGTGGATATTCTAGAATCTAGATCTAGAAGAATAGAGGTTCTTATCCTTGGCTGCATGTTAGAATCATCTAGGGAGATTCTGAAACAAAAAATCCTCTCCCAGAGATCCTGATTTAATTGGTCTGGTGTGGGACCTGGGCATCAGTTTTTGTTCTTGTTTTTGCTTTGCTTTTAACTTCTCAGGATTCTCTAGTGTGAAGTCAAGTTAAAAGTGCCTGGTCAGAAGGGAGTGGCAAGATATATTCAAAGGTCTGAAAGGGGAAAACCTGCAACCTAGGATACTCTACACAGCAAGATTATCATTTAGAATAGAAAGAGAGATAAAGAATTTCTCAGACAAGCAAAAACTAAACTAATACAGAAATACCAAACCTATCCTAAAAGAAATATTGAAAGGTATTCTCTAAATAGAAAATAACCAATAGGAAAGAGAAAATGACAATTAGATAATAAATCACTTAAATAAACCATTACACAGATCTAAAAAAAAAGAATCAAAATAATTTTTGTGAAAGTGATGATAACCACAATGAACAGCAAAAGGATAAACATGAAGATGTAAACAAGGATATCACAGTCACAAAATGTGGGGAAGGAAGTAAGAAAATGTAGATTTTTTTAGAATGTGTTTGAGTCTATATGACTACAGTAATGGGTTAGCATATTTGAAAAACAGGGTAACCACAAATCAAAAACATACAATAGGTTCACAAAAACCAAAAAGAAGAGAACACAAGCATAATACAAAAGAAAACCATCAAACCACAAAGGAAAAACAAACAGGAAAAGAAAGGAACACAGAAGAAAAAAATATCAACTTGGAAACAAGGTTTAACATGGCAATAAATACATATCTATCAATAATTACCTTAAATGTCAATGGACTAAATGCTCCAATCAAAAGAGATAGAGTGGAAGACTGGATAATAAAACAAGAGGCTACAACATGCTGCCTACAAGAGATCCACTTTAAGGTGAAGGACACACATAGATCAAAAATGAGAGAATAGAAACAGAAAAGTTCATGCAAACAGAAATGACAAGAAGGCAGGGGTAACAATACTCTTATCAGACAAAATATACTTTAAAGTGAAGGTCAGAAAGAAAGATAAAGAAAAACACTATATAATGATAAAAGGATTGATTCAAGAAGAGGATATTACACTCATTAATATATATGCACCCAATATAGGAGCACTTAAATACATAAAACAAATACTAATAGACATAAAGGGAGAAACTGATGAGAATAAAATAATAGTGGGAGATATTAACAAAGCACTGACATCAATGGACAGATCTTCCAGACAGAAACTCAATAAGGCAACAGAGATCCTAAATGACATAATAGAACAGTTAAACTTAATTGATATTTTCAGGACATTCTACCCCAAAAAAACAGAATACACATTCTTTTCGAATGCACATGGAACATTCTCTAGGATAGACCATATACTAGGACACAAAACAAGCCTCAACAAATTTAAGAGGATAGAAATTATTTCAAACATCTTTTCTGACCACAACAGCATGAAATGAGAAAAGAATACCTGGTCATTAGCAGTGATCTACAAAGTGTGCTGTGTTCACCCCAGAGCTGTGTGAAAGACAATCTATTGGGATGTGAGAAGAAAATTTTTAAACATCTTTAAAAATATAGAGAAAGAAGACAAACAAAAATGGAAGAGCAGACCAATAGATCTGCCGAGCAAGAAACGTTAAAAATTCTTCAGAGAGAAGGAAAACTATATAGGTCAGTAACTTAGATGTATATAAAGGAAGGAAGAGCATTAGAGAAGTAATACATGAAGACAAAATAAAATCTTTTATTTTTAGGTCTTAATTGATTTAATAAATATAATTTTTTTTCAAAATAGTAATACCAATAATATATTCAGTAATTATAGCTTACAGATAAGTGAAATGAATCACAGAAATGTTATAAGGAATGGGAGGAGGAGTTGAAAATATTCTGTAGTTATCAAGTACTTGCCCTACCCATGAAGTAGAATAGTGTCCTTTGAAATTGGACTTGGATTAGCTGTAAATGTATATCACAAATTCTAGAGCAACCACTAAAAAAAAATTTTTTTTAAGTATAATTGATACACTAAGAAAAGAGGGAAAAGTTAAATCATACAAAATGCTCATTTAAAACCAAAGAAAGCAGAAAAAAAGTAGAAGACCAAAAAAGGGATAATGAATGGAAAATAGTTATAAATAAGGTAGTTATTAACTATATCAATAATGACTTTAAATGTAAATGGTGTAAATATACCACTTAAAATACAGAGGCTGTCAGACTGGATTAAAAAACAAGACTCAACTATGCATTGTCTATAAGAAGATCTACTGATGTTTAATATTGATAGAAAAGCATGCATATAATTCATATATAAAAATATTAAAGGTATGTACTCAAAATCTTTTTTACTGCTGGGAGTGAGCAATCCAAAATGCTTGGATGCTACTGATCTACAGCAGAAGAACTTCTGAAACTTTAATGTGCACAGAAATCATCTGGGTACTTTATTACAATACAGATTCTGAATTAGTGAGTCTAGGATGGGGCTGATATTCTGTATTTAAAAAAAAAAAAAATCAACCCAAGGGTATCGATGAGGCATTCCTCTGACCTCACAGTGGATAGCAAGGGTATAAAGGATATATCCTAAACCCCAATAACTGTGGTTGTACCTAGGAAAGGAACCAAAGACCTGTATTATTGAGGAGTTACCCTCCTTCCCTGCAATGACAATGTATCAATATGTAGGCATGTACATATTTTTAAAGATCTATTAGGACAAAAAGAAGTAATAATGGATATAAGTGGAAAGAAAAATGTGAAGGAAAGAAAGAAAGAAGGAAACACGATACTGCAGCCTGTGGAACGAAAGCCACATTCACAGAAAGATAGACAAAATGAAAAGGCAGCAGAGGACTATGTACCAGGTGAAGGAACAAGATAAAACCCCAGAAAAACAGCTAAATGAAGCAGAGATAGGCAATCTTCCAGAAAGAGAATTCAGAACAATGATAGTGAAGATGATCCAGGACCTTGGAAAAAGAATGGAGGCAAAGATAGAGATGGTGCAAGAAATGTTTAACAGAGACCTAGAAGAATTAAAGAACAAATACATACAAGAATTAAAGAACAAACAAACAGAGATGAGCAATACAATAACTGAAATGAAAAATACACTAGAAGGAATCAATAGCAGAAAAACTGAGGCAGAAGAATGGATAAGTGACCTGGAAGACAGAAAGGTGGAATTCACTGCCATGGAACAGAATAAAGAAAAAAGAATGAAAAGAAGTGAAGACAGCCTAAGAGACCTCTGGGACAACATTAAATGTACCAACATTTGCATTATAGGATTCCCAGAAGAAGAAGAGAAAGAGAAAGGACCAGAGAAAATATTTGAGAAGATGATAGATGAAAACTTCCCTAACATGGGAAAGGAAATAGCCACCCAGTTTCAGGAAGCACAGAGAGTCCCAGGGAGGATAAACCCAAGGAGAAACATGCCAAGACACATAGTAATCAAATTGACAAGAATTAAATACAAAGAAAAATTATTGAAGCAACAAGGGGAAAATGACAAATAATATACAATGGAACTCTCATAAGGTTAACAGCTGATTTCTCAGCAGAAACTCTACAAACCAGAAGGGAGTGTCACGATATATTTAAAGTGATGAAAGGGAAGAACCTACAACAAAGATTACTCTACCCAGCAAGGATCTCATTCAGATTTGATGGAGAAATCAAAAGCTTTACAGACAAGCAAAAGCTAAGAGAATTCAGCACCACCAAACCAGCTCTATAACAAATGCTAAAGGAACTTCTCTAAGTGGGAAACACAAGAGAAGAAAAACACCTTCAAAAATAAACCAAAAACAATTAAGAAAATGGTAAGAGGAACATACATATTGATAGTAACCTTAAATGTGAATGGATTAAATGCTCCAACCAAAAGACACAGGCTTGCTGAATGTGTACAAAAACAAGACCCATATATATGCTGTCTACAAGAGACCCACTTCAGACCTAGGGACACATACAAACTGAAATAGAGGGAATGGAAAAAGATATTCCATGGAAATGGAAATCAAAAGAAAGCTGGAGTAGCAATACTCATATCAGATAAAATAGACTAAAATAGAGAATGTTACAAGAGACAAGGAAGGACACTACATAATGATCAAGGGATCGATCCAAGAAGAAGATATAACAATTATAAATATATATGCATCCAAAATGGGAGCACTTCAAAACATAAGGCAAATGCTAACAGCTATAAAAATGGAAATCAACAGTAACATGATAACAATGGGGTAAGTTAACACCTCATATACACCAATGGACAGATCATCCAGACAGAAAATTAATAAGAAACACAAGCTTTAAATGATGCAATAGGCCAGAAAGATTTAATTGATATTTATAGGACATTCCATCCCAAAACAGCAGATTACACTTTCTTCTCAAGTGCACACAGAATAGTCTCCAAGATAGATCACATCTTGGGTCATAAATCAAGCCTTGGTAAATTTAAGAAAATTGAAATCATACCAAGCATCTTTTCTAACCACAACACTATGAGATCAGAAATCAATTACAGGGAAAAAAAACGTATAAAACACTAACTTGTGGAGGCTAAACAATATGTTACTAAATAACCAAAAGATCACTGAAGAAATCAAAGAGGAAATCAAAAAATACCTAGAGACAAATGAAAAAGAAAGCACGATGATCCAAAACCTAGGGGATGCAGCAAAAGCAGTTCTAAGAGGGAAGTTTATAGCAATACAATCCTACCTCAAGAAACAAGAAAAATCTCAAATAAACAATCTAAACTTACACCTAAAGGAATTAGAGAAAGAAGAACAAACAAAACCCAAAGTTAGTAGAAGGAAAGAAATCATAAAGATCAGAGCAGAAATAAATGAAATAGAAACAAAGAAAACAATAGCAAAGACCAATAAAACTGAAAGCTGGTTCTTTGAGAAAATTAACAAAATTGATAACCTTTAGCCAGACTCATCAAGAAAAAAAGAGGGAAAGGACTCAAATCAATAAAATTAGAAATGAAAAAGGAGAAGTTACAATGGACACCACAGAAATACAAAGCATCCTAAGAGACTACCACAAGCAACTCTATGCCAATAAAGTGGACAACCTGGAAGAAATGGATAAATTCTTAGAAAGGTATAACCTTCCAAGAGTGAACCATGAAGAAATAGAAAATATGAACAGACAATCACAAGTAATGAAATTGAAGCTGTGATTAAAAATCTCGCAACAAACAAAAGCCCAGGACCAGATGGCTTCACAGGTGAATTCTATCAAACATTTAGAGAAGAGCTAACACCCATACTTCTCAAACTCTTCCAAAAAATTGCAGAGGAAGGAATACTCCCAAACTCATTCTACGAGGTCACCATCACCCTGAAACCAAAACCAGACAAAGATATGACAAAAAAAGAAAATTACAGACCAATATCACTGATGAATATAGATGCAAAAATCCTCAACAAAATGCTAGCAAACAGATTCCAACAACACACTAAAAGGATCATACACCATGATCAAGTGGGATTTATCCCGGGGTTGCAATGATTCTTCAATATATGCAAATCAATCATTGTTATACACCATATTAACAAACTGAAGAATAAAAACCATATGATCATCTCAATAGATGCAGAAAAACTTCTGACAAAATTCAACACCCACTTATGATAAAAACTCTCCAGAAAGTGGGAATAGAGGGAACCTACTTCAACATAATAAAGGTCATATACGACAAACCCACAACAAACATCATTCTCAATGGTGAAAAACTGAAATCATTTCCCCTAAGATCAGGAACAAGACAAGGATGTCCACTCTCAACAGTGTTATTCAATATAATTTTAGAAGTCCTAGCCACAGCAATCAGAGATGAAAAAGAAATAAAAGTGGGGCTTCCCTGGTGGCGCAGTGGTTGATAGTCCGCCTGCCAATGCAGGGGACGCGCGTTCGTGCCCCGGTCCGGGAAGATCCCACATGCCACGGAGCGGCTGGGCCCATGAGCCATGGCCGCTGAGCCTGCGCGTCTGGGGCCTGTGCTCCGCAACGGGAGAGGCCACAGCAGTGAGAGGCCCGTGTACCGTAAAAAAAAAAAAAAAGAAATAAAAGTAATACAAATAGGAAAAGAAGAAGTAAAACTGTCACTGTTTGCAGACAACATGATACTATACATAGTAATCCTAAAGATGCCACCAGAAAACTACTAGAGCCAATCAATAAATTTGGTAAAGTTGCAGGATACAAAATTAATGCACAGAAATCTCTTGCATCCCTATACACTAACAACGAAAGATCAGAAAGAGAAATTAAGGAAACAATCCCATTCACCACTGCAACAAAAAGAATAAAATACCTAGGAACAAACCTACCTAAGGAGTTAAAAGACCTGTACTCAGAAAACTATAAGACACTGATGAAAGAAATCAAAGATCACACAAATAGATGGAGAGATACACAATGTTCTTGGATTGAAAGAATCAAATTTGTGAAAATGACTCTACTACCCAAAGCAATCTACAGATTCAATGCAATCCCTATCAAATTACCAATGGCATTTTTTACAGAACTAGAACAAAAATTATTAATTTGTATGGAGACACAAAAGACCCAGATAACCAAAGCAATCTTGAGGGAGAAACGGAGCTGGAGGAATCAGACTCCCTGATTTCAGATTATACTACAAAGCTACAGTAATCAAGACAGTATGGTACTGGCACAAAAACAGAAATATAGATCAATGGAACAGGATCGAAAGCCCAGAGATAAACCCATGCACCTATGGTCAACTAATCTATGACAAAGGAGGCAAGGATACACAATGGAGAAAAGACAGTCTCTTCAATAAGTGGTGCTGGGAAAACTGAACAGCTACATGTCAAAGAATGAAATTAGAACACTCCCTAACACCATACACTAAAGTAAGCTAAAAATGAATTTTTACTCAAAAGACCTAAATGTAAGACCTGACACTATAAAACTATTGGAGGAAAACATAGGAAGAACACTCTTTCACATAAATCACAGCAAGATCTTTTTAGACTCACCTCCTAGAGTACTGGAAATAAAAATAAATGAATGGGACCTAATGAAACTTAAAAGCTTTTGCACAGCAAAGGAAACTATAAACAAGACAAAAAGACAACCCTCAGGATGGGAGAAAATATTTGCAAACAAATCAATGGACAAAGGATTAATCTCCAAAATATATAAACAGCTCATGCAGCTCTATATTAAAAAAAAACAACAACCCAATCAAAAAATGGACAGAAAACCTAAACAGACATTTCTCCAAGAAGACATACAGATGGCCAAGAGGCACGTGAAAAGCAGCTCAACATCACTAATTATTAGAGAAATGCAAATCAAGACTATAATGATGTATCACCTCACACCAGTTAGAATGGGCACATCATCAGAAAATCTACAAACAACAAATGCTGGAGAGGGTGTGGAGAAAAGGGAACCCTCTTGCACTGTTGGTGGGAATGTAACTTGATACAGCCACTATGGAGAACTGTATGATGGTTCCTTAAAAAAATAAAAATGGAATTACCGTATAACCCATTAATCTCACTACTGGGCATATACCCAGAGAAAACCATAATTCAAAAAGACACATGCACCTCAATGTTCATTGCAGCACTATTTACAATAGCCAGGTCATGGAAGCAACCTAAATGCCCATCGACAGCTGAATGGATAAAGAAGATGTGGTACATGTATACAATGGAATATTACTCAGACATAAAAAGGAATGAAACTGGGTCATTTGTAGAAACGTGGATGGACTTAGAAACTGTCATACAGAATGAAGTCAGAAAGAGAAAAACAAATATCATGTGTTAATGCATATATATGGAATCTAGAAAAATGGTACAGATGAACTCGTTTGCAAGGCAGAAATAGAGACACAGATGTAGAGAACAAACATATGACACCAAGAAGGGAAAGCGGGGTAGGGGGGGAATGAATTGGGAGACTGGGATTGACATATATACACTAATATGTATAAAATAGATTAATAAGAACCTTCTGTATAAAAAAATAAATAAAATAAAAACAAATATAAGATGGCAAAAAAAAGAAGCTGCACACAATGCTTGTATGAGTAGTTCAAACTTGCGTGAATTGATAATACTTCTTATGGTGTAGAGATTCTCAATAAATAATAGGCACATTACAGGAAAATCAACATAGCCAAGAATCCATTTCCAACTGATTAATATAGCTATAATCATGGCACCTGAACTCAAGAAGGCATTACACTTCCCAGCACCATAACAGTGAAGTAACCAGTTATTTACTTTTATGTACTACATTGTGATACACTATTATTAGCTCTCCTTTGTTTTTCTATTGTATAAATCTTAATTTATACTTGCACTTAATTATTTGTTGGAGAACAAAAAGGCTCCTCCTGAATATTAAATGTAACAAATAAATCATTAAGAACTACAAAAATAGTAGTTCTCTATTTATTGAGAATTATATATATTTGCCATTAAGCTCAAAAAAAAAAAGAAAGGAGGAAAAAGAAAGGAAGACAAGGACAGAAGAAAGGAGAAGAGAATTAGAAATGGGGAGAGGAGGATAAAGGAGCTAAAATGTAAGAAGATATTTTGGTTCTGGGATCATGAATCAGAGAAAGTTATCCAGAAATTGAAGAAACTTATGGAGATAAAAGATCAGGGTCTCACGTTAGAACTTTTTCAGACCGTGTTAAAACTTATGATTCCACGATGAGGAATATTTTGAAATATGGGTCTCCAGAGCAGTATTTCTTTTTACACGCTCAGCTTTTATGGCTACTAAGGAAATCTTGTGATGGGACCCTACCTTGGAGATGTGGTAGAGGACGAGGTCGTATCCAGCATCCTTAATTCTCAGGAGAGTATTTTGGAGAACAAAACTGGATGGTCTAGTGATGACTTGAATCCAGACTAAGCAAGTTTGTTCAAGACCAATCTGTATGGAGGGAAAGAAAGGGATACAGGTCACGATGCTGTGGCATCGTCTTGACCAGAGCAAATGCTGAAGACCCTCAACAGGTGGGTTTAAAGGGAAAGTAAATTATTGTAAAAATGGAGAATAAAGTTACAGATTTAGAAAGGACCATAGCATTTAATTGAACTACTTCCATCCTTCTTCTCATATACCCCTCAATATGCTGCACCCTGGTTTCAGCTCTCCCGAATCCCTTCATCTCCTTCCTACTGAAAGTTCATCTGTGTCCTCCCAACTTCAAAAATCCAAAGAACATGTCTTAGTGCTTCCAACTGACTTTTGGCAGCATTTGACTCTGGTGTCACTAAATCAATCAATCAATCAATAAAAATACACAGGCTTTGAGGAGGAGGGGGTGGTCTACAAACTCTGGGTCTCCTCCCACATCCCTGATAACAGTTCAGTCTCCTCCCCTTCACCTCCTCTTTCAACCAACTTTTTAAATGTCTAAATGCATCTCTCCTAAAATATGATGCCCAGAGATCAATTGTATAGTCCATGTGAGGTCTGACCAGGGGCAAGTACAATGGAAATATTGTTATCACTCTGATTGACTTTCTAAGAAAGAGAGAATTCAAGTGCAAGGAGAACTAGAGGGAAGAATGTCGCAGTTTCTGCCCCATGTATTGAAAATTCTTCACGAAAAAAAATTGATCTAAGTTCCCTTTCCACAAGCCAAGCCTATCTAAGTGCAAGATCTTAATATGTTATAGAGGTAAATATACCTATATATATATATATATATATATATTAAACAAACAACTATTCCTTTTTTTTGAAAAGAAAACTAACTACACAGGAAAATAATGTGTGAATTATTGATTGCAAAGAATCCTATAATTTCTTGACAATTTCTACTGACAAATTACTATCCCCAAAAAAGCAAAACAAAATTATTATAACTTACTCCCTATCTTTTGTATAGTTTATTAGATTAAGTGGGTGGAATATCAACAAGGCTGGAGAGTGTGGTGGGTGACAGCTACTGTAAACAGTTGGCTTCTATGACATCTCTGTACTGACTCGGATGTTTGGCCTTGAGCAAATCATATCCCTTCTTGGCCTCCTCTCCTCATCTGTAAAATGAGCCTGTTGGATTCCCTGATCTCTAAGTTCTGTTTTACCTGGGTGATCAGCCTGGCCACAGCTTCCCTTCACAAAGCAACCCATGGCCTTTATAATCACCTTTGTGTCCTCAGTCCTACCTTTTGAGATTCCATTCACCTTCCTACCAGGACCCCCTCTCTCTGGATCTAGCTTTTGCACTTCATTTTCTTCCTGGCACCAGTACTATGGCTTGCACATAAGCCCTCCCCGCCTACAATGCACCAATTTGCAAGGACAAAGAAACTGCATTAACAACTGGCGTTTGTCACATGAAAGGACATGTAAAACACAAATCTGTAATTGGGCATGAGATTAGTTCCTGTATTGCTGACTTCCATTGGATTCCTCTGGACAGTCATAAATGCAGTCTGAGAGACTGGTTCCCGAGGACAGCGACCCATCACCAGTCCTCTCTTGGGGGCACAGGACCTGCCCTGCTAACCTGGCTCCACCTCCACTTTAAAAATAGACTCAGTCCTATTTCTGTGTTCCTTTCCTTCCAAGCTGCCTGGGCAACTTCAGCTTATCTTCCCCATCCTTCCAGCTGCCTGAGAAAGTGGAGAAACTGGTTTTTCCTGATATTCCTTGGGGCCCCTTGACTTTGCCCTTGATTCATTCTCCAGACCCCTTTTAGAGAAGTCAGAATTACCTGGCTTCTCACTTTAGTGCTCTGTTTTTAGTTTTCTTCTCTACTGAAGTCCTACAGGTCAAGCGTAAGGAGTGGTATGGAGAAGAATGTGGGTTCTCCGTCCCTAAGGGCTGGCCATTGCCCTGTCCTGCTGAACTTCACAGCCCAGACATACACCTACAGAGAACCCCCAGACTGAAGGATGCTTGGAATTTATTCCACCTGTCTGTCTCCACCTCTATCAAGTCTAATTCTTTTGTGAAACTCTCTGGAGAGGAGATTCTCACCACCTCCTTCAGTCACCCATTTCTGCCCTCAATACAGGAAATACATTGTTTATCAGCCAGGATTTACCCAAGTAACCCTTTTCTGAGAATAAACAGAATTTAAAGAAGACCACTTTATGGGGAAAAAAGGGGGTAGGTTTCCTTTTATTTTCAAGCTGATAATGAAGGAAGCCAAAGGTAAAGGTCAGCTGTTTATCCAAAATTTTATCTCATTTATTCAAAACTTTCTGGCATTTAGATTAGCATGAAAATCTGTCTTCTGAAAAGTTCAAGAACAATCTGCTTTGAGATAAACCCTTCCTGCTTTCAGAAAATGATTATGTTGTGGCTTTAAGAAGGGCAGGCCCACAGTCCTTTTCACACCAAATCGCTCTCTTACTTTCGAAGACCTTGAGTGTCTGAGCTGGTGCAGATAAGCCACTGGGGTCTGTGCAGCAGGTACCCCTGGGAGTCCTGCCAGGCCAAGGTCAGCACTGCACTCACAGGCTCCCATGCTCCCATTTGCTGTTTGGGGTGGTAGTTGCACCCTTAGAGCAGGGATTCTCAACCCGGGGTGATTTTGCCCCCCCCCCCAAGGCACATGTGACAATGTCTGGATGCATTTTTGGTCGTCCCAAGTGGTGTGGAGGGTGGTGCTATCAGCATCTAGTGGATTGAGACTAGGGATACTGGTAAACATCCTACAGTGCACAAGGCAGTCCCCACACCAAAGAACTGTCCAACTGAAGATGTCACTTCTGCCAAGGTTGAGAAATCCTGCCTTCAGTGTCACCAATTTGGGAAAAGAGTCATATCTGATATGTATTTTCAGACCCATCCTCTCCCAATTCTTTCATTTATTTATTCATTTTATATATATATATATATATATATATATATATATATATATATATATATACTGATCACCTACTACAATGTGTCAAACCTGTGGGTGTCAAATAAAATGGCAAGAAGTAGCCTCCATCCCTGTCCTGAGAAAAGATGCCATGTTGCAGGGAAGAATCAACATTGAGAGCACATCCTCCAAGTAACTTACTGTAGCACAGACATTGCTCTAGGCACCTTATGAATTCACTTAGCTCCCACAACAGTGCTATGAGAGAGATACCATTATTATTCCTGTTTTATCAGCGAGATAACTGAGGCATACATAGAGAGGTTAAATGATTTGTACAAGGTCACACAGATAACAGATGGAAGCGGGATTCAAACCCAGGCCATTAAGCTCCAGGGTCCATCTATGCTGTGTGTTATTTTTTTTAATTCCTAAATCATGTTATTTATTTTTATCAATAAAGATATCAATTAACTGGCCAGTTATTGGTGTCTCAAAAATTCAGCAATGACCAGATAAGTAGCTAGAATCTAGCTGTGGTGTTCTTCATTTATTTAAAGTCTCCCTTTCAGGTCTGCCTTAAATCTGTTTTATGAGACTGATAACATTAAAATAGCTTGAACATGAAAGTTTTAGAACATATTAGAAGCTCGATGTAGAAATCTGTAAATAGAGATAAATAAATATGTGAAGATCTTGCAAGCAATTTGTTTGTCTGTTTTTTGTTTTGTTTTTCTATTCTTTTTCAAATATTTTTCCCATTTGGGTTATTACAGAGTATTGAGCAGAGTTCCCTATGCTATACAGTAGGTCCTTGTTGGTTATCTATTTTAAATATAGCAGTGTGTACATGTCAATCCCATCTGTCCATCTGTGCTTTTAACCAGCATACAGTGCTGCACCTCACATAAACACACTCATAATGGAATTATAACAAATGATTAAAAAAGAGAGGAGGACAAAGCTATGAGTGTCTATTATAGAAGGAGCTGTCGCCTAGACAGGGGATCTTGAGGAAATGGCACTTGGGCTAAAATCTGAAGAGTTAACTAGACGACAAAGAGAAAGAAGTGCATTCCAGGCAAAGGGACAGCATGGGTGTTAGTTTCATATTACCGCAAATGAAACATAGTGGCTTGAAACAACACACATTTATTATCATACACTTCTGTTAGAAGAGAGACGTGGATTTCACTGAGCACAAATCAAAGTGTCAGAGGGGCTGCATTTCTTTCTGTAGGCTCCTTGACTCATCTAGCTCCTGGAAGCTGCCTGCATTCTCCAGCTTGTGGCTCCCTTCAGTCTTCAAAGTCTGCAAGGATGGATTGAGTCCTTCTCTCAGCAAGTCACTCCAACCTTCTTGTCTCCCTCTTCCCCCTTGAAGGAGGCTTATGATTATATTGGTCCCATGCAGATAATCCACGATGTTCTCCCCATGTTAAGGTCAGCTCATTAACTACCTTCATTCTATCTACAATCTTTTTTTTTTTAATTTTTTTTAATTTTATTTATTTACTTATTTATTTATTTATGGCTGTGTTGGGTCTTTGTTTCTATGCAAGGGCTCCCTCCAGTTGCGGCAAGCAGGGGCCACTCTTCATCGCGGTGCGCGCGCCTCTCACTATCATGGCCTCTCTTGTTGCAGAGCACAGGCTCCAGATGCGCAGGCTCAGTAATTGTGGCTCACGGGCCTAGTCGCTCCACGGCATGTGGGATCTTCCCAGACCAGGGCTCGAACCCGTGTCCCCCTGCATTGGCAGGCGGACTCTCAACCACTGCGCCACCAGGGAAGCCCCTCTATCTACAATCTTACTTCCCCTTTGCCATGGAGTCTAACACATTCACAAGTTCTGGGGAGTAATAGATGGGCATCTTTGGGAGGTCATTTTTCTGCCTATTACAGACAGCATATGCAAAAGCCTTACAGAAGAAGAAGAAAGGCAAGCACAGGGCTGAAGAAAGTTCATGTCGTTAAAACAGAGAAAATAAAGAAGCAGACAGGGGACAAGCCTGAAGGGTCAGACCTGGTGTTCCTTGTGAGACAGGCTGGAACCTGGGGCCTGGGACGCTTTGCTGAAGTACTTACACCTGGACAAAGGTCTCCTCAAGCAATAAAATACAAAGAAACTATAAGGGACTAAAAATAATGTCATGCATGCGCAGTTGGGGCAAATTATGGACCACAAAATACAAAAAGACCAAAAAAGACCAACTGCCACTTCTGAAGAGCCAGGAGCAAAAGCAGGGGGTCGGGAGAAAAATCAGCATACTGTGCATGCCCCCTGCACACAATCCCACCAAAAGGGTGGGCAAACCACCTGAGCCGCCGCTCCAGCCCAACCCCTGGACCCAGCCCTACCCTTACCCCATATAAGGAACCAACTTGCCCCCTGTTGTTTGTTCTCACTCCCCCCTGGTGCAGCAGGGGCCCCAATAAAGCCTTGCCTGAATTTCTTTTCTGGCCTCTGATCAATTTCTATAGATCAAGGAGGCCCAGCATCCTGGTCGGTAACACTTGGAAGTGGTGTCAGACATTTGTCATCTTCCCGAGAGCAGGGGGAGGCCACTGAGGCATGTTACCTGGGGCACTGGCAAGATGGACTAGCATTTTGAACGGTCACCCTGGCTGCTGTTTGATGGGGAGAGAATGAGAGAAGGGGCCAGAGTGGAGGCAGGTAGACCAGTGAGAGGAGGGGCTGTTGCAGGAGGCCAGATGGGACATGATAGAAGTCCAAACCGGGTCTTCAAACAGAGAGAAGAAGGAAGGTGAGGATTCAAGAGACATTTTGGAGATGAAATCGAAAAGTCTTGGGATTCGGTGAGTGGGAAATGGAGCACGAGGGAGATGGACAAGTCAAAGAGACTCCCGGGCTTCAGGCTTGGGCAAACGGCAGTGCTGTTCCAAGGGCAGGAACATGGAGGAGGAGTGTGTGTAGGGCTGAAATTCAGCTTTGGATGTGTTGAATTCAAAATGTCCGAGAGGAAGCATCAGCTAGGATTTGTGGGTCTAGGCAGTTGGATTTATGGGCCAAGAGCCAAAATGATGGCTGGAAGCCTCCAGTTCAATGTCCTGCTGGCCACTCAAGACCAATATATCTCAATCCAAGCCTGTTATCTTTCTCCAAACCAACTCCAATACCTGTGTCCTTTCCCTGTTCAGCACCACTGTGCAGGGTCAGAGGCCATATCTGTTTCATCTTGCCAGGCCTTGCAAGGCTTAGTAACATGTCTAGCCTTTGTAAGAGGTTAATAAATGTGATAGAACAAATAACTGAATGAACTAATCAATTACCTCTCTGTTTGTCCATCTATCTCTGTTCCTCTCTCTCCCTCTCTCTGCCTGTCTGTCTCTCTGTCTCCGTCTCTGTCTCTGTCTCTGTCTCTCTCTCTCTCTCTCTCTTGCTTCCCCCAGCACACTCATTTGTCCTTACTTTTGAACAGAAAGTCAGGTCTGTTTAGCTTAGAAAGATCTGAGGTTAAATTCTGTTGTGACCCCAGCACCTGTAGACACAGGACCTTTGACCTTAAAGCTGCAAAGGACTCTGCTTCCTCTGACAGCTCAGCCAGGCACTCAGAGAGAGACTTAACAGAACTGACAACATTGCTGGCTTTTATTATGTGTTTGGGTGTCTAAAACTGTAGTCATTTCCTGTAAGAGATATGCTTCACAAAGCATGCTGTAAATTGCCTTCTTTAAACATGAAGTTGTAGCTTTTTCAATCAGATAAATATATTCCCTTGTATATGTATTGTGTGAATTCATGTTCTTTGCTCTTTAAGGCTTCCAGGAACTAAGCACTCATCTACCATACAGAATGCGTGTTCAGAACAACTGGAGGAGAGAGAGGAATAGTGGTTCACAAAGGAATGTCCCACTGTGTCAGAGCCTCTCTGAGCTTAAACTTTAATTAAACAATCAGTCAGTAAATCATCCATTAAGTCCTGCTGTATTAGTCACTGTAAAAAAAGAATTACACTGACACGGTCTTCTAAAATCTCACAGTCTTAAGACTATTCTGCCTTCTGTTTTTGCATAATGCTTGTTAGGTTGTTAAACAAGAAACTGGACAAAAACACAGCAGAATGTTAAAAGGAGTTTTGGAATTCTCTTTAGGTCAGATATTAATCCACTGTATAGCAGCAAAAAACTATGACCAAAGAATTTTCCTTTTGTTCATTCATTAAATAAATTTTATTGAATACCAATTATTTGTCAGACAAGAGAAATACAGCAGGGGACAGGAGGAGGAAACCTGTGACAGATCCTTGCTGGGGCTCATATTCTAGAAGGGAATGAGAGTCAGTGAGTAAATAAGACAATAAATAAACAAGAAAATACTAGGTCTTGATGATTGCAAGAGTGTGAAATGAGGGAGGGGATACACTAGGTTAGACTTGTAGGAAAGGTCTGTCATAGTAGTTGACATTTAAGCTGAAACTCAGACAAAAAAAAAAAGCTATGAGTACAAAGATCTAGGGGAAGCATTCCAGGTGCTTCTTAAGTAAAAGTTCCATAAAGCTGGGACTGAGCCCTATTTAACATTATAGTCCCCAGAGTTACCAGCATAGATGTTACCTCAATAACTGTAGGCACTCATAAATGTGGGCAAAACACATCACCTATGGTCCTGAACCAGGTGTCTGTGATCTCTAAAATGTGGACGGTTTGGGCTTCCCTGGTGGCACAGTGGTTGAGAGTCTGCCTGCCGATGCAGGGGACACGGGTTCGTGCCCCAGTCCGGGAAGATCTCACATGCCGCGGAGGGGCTGGGCTCGTGAGCCATGGCCACTGAGCCTGCGCGTCCGGAGCCTGTGCTCCGCAACGGGAGGGGCCACAATAGTGAGAGGCCCACGTACCGCAAAAAAAAAAAATGTGGACAGTTTATCTCCAGGAACTTTCTAGCACCTTCCCATTTTGCAAGGCTCCCTGTCCCAGCACTGTACTCACTATGGGGCCATGGGCTTAGAGGTCTCAAAAGCCAGCAGATCTAGCTGGCTTTTCTTTAAGGGTGGAAATCTTCTCACCTTGACTCTTCCTGATGTTTTTCATTTCCCACTTACCTTTTATTGGGTTCAGGGCTTTGCCCAGTTTCCATGTGAGATTTGCCCTGACACCTTAGGAAAAACAGCAAGAAAACCCCTCCCTTCACTTCTAAACCACAGCAGATGCAATGCTTGTGCTAGGAAAGACTCAACCAGGCTGGAACCTCACCCCCTCCCCACAGGATGCCATATAAGCTGTGTCGGAGATCAGATTCCCTCAATCTTCCCTGCGACAATTTCACATCCTCCACCACAGAAAGTTCTTTCTTATGGTCAGTCCCTCACAGCTACAACCTCATCCATTGCTGGAGAGTTGGTTCTTGCTGCTGAAAGCCAGTGGCTGACTCATCCATAGACTCAATACAGTAAAGGAAAGAACTGGTGAACTTGAAGATAGATCAATGGAGATTAAACTGAAAAACAAAGGTAAAAAAGAGTAGAAAACACAACAAAATGAAACAAAAACAGAACAGAGCATCCAAGAGCTATGGGACCATAAAAGCCAATGGCTGGAAATGCAATAGTTGCATGAACAGGACAGATCCTAAGGCTTTTAGTTCAACCCTTCCCTGCCTATCCCCTAGTTAATTCCATGGAATTAATTTCAAATCCACCCAGAAACTCAACTGTTTTCTAAGACATCCTCCTTGGCTAGCAAGTTATAATATTCTAATATAGAGCTGGTCTTGGCAGTAATGAAAATGATGTTCTCATGGTTTAGGGATTATTAAAATAGGCTTACCAGATAAAATACAGAATACCTAGTTCAATCCGAATATCAGATTTTTAGTATAAGGTGAGTCTTGTGCAATATTTAGGACATACTTAGATTAAAAAGTAAGTCATTGTTTATCTGAAGTTCAAATTGAACTGGGCACCCGTATTTTTATTTGCTAAATCTGGTAATTCTATATTAAAAGCCACCATGTAACCCACTCGAAAGTATCTCCTTGCTGACCATCCACATTGCCTATATCTAATAAAGCCTTGCTGTGGATTGGTTTATCAGGTCTATATTAACCTAAAGCAGCGGGCGCTTGATGAAGCATGGGACACAAGACAGAGGAGTGGTGGGGAGAAAACCTGCTACAGAAGAGGGAGCTCCCAATGAGGAATCAGAGTATCCTGTCCTAGAACCAGCCCTGCCTCTTACAAGCTGGGCCCATCATTGAACCTCTGTGTCTTAGCTTCTCAGTGTCTAAAATGGAGATGACAATCCCCACCCAGCTCCCTCCCACGCTCTCAGATGACCTTCAGCACAGCTCTCTGTGGGCCCTTACTTGGAAACCATATAGGAATACACACCCACCCAGTGGTGGATTTCTTGTTTCTTCCGGGAAGCAACAGGAGGGAGCTGTCATGTAGGGGATGCCCGATGAGGGAAGAAAGGGCCTCTGACGATCTTTGCATAGTTCTCGCCCCTCTCTGGCCTCAGCAGTACCTGCTGCCATCAGACCTGCCCATTTTCCACCCCCACTAGTCTCATTTCAAATCTTGGTCGGTCGATAGCGTTTATTTTTGGACTTTGCCGATGCCGGCATGCCAGGTGCAGTCAGGTCCCGTTATGGAGGTGCGGCAGAGCTGGCCTGCTCTGTCTTTGGAGAGGTAACTGTCAAGAGGGGCACGGGAACCAGCAGTGATACGAGACCCTGTCCTCTGAGTCAGCCCTGATGCCAGCTGGGTGAGGTAAGCATCCGTTGGGGGCACCCTTCACCTGCTGGCTCCTGGCCTCTCTCTGGCGGACATCGGCTCCCAGCAGGCTGGCAAGGGTGTGAGAAACAAGACAGGTCTGTTTCCTGTGGCTCCTGGCTAGAAAGTAGTGGCCTGGACAAGAAGAGGACAGACAGTGAGCTGGCTGTGGCCCTGGAATGAGCGTTCCCAAGCTGGCCGTCCAGTTGTGCTCTGGCCATCGCTTTGGACTCCGGGACCCTGGACCCTGGGCCATGCCTTCTGGATCCAACCTTCAGCTGCCCCTTCTGAGATGCCCATGAGCCTGAAGGACCCACCTCTCCCCTGCTGTCACTCCCCCACCAACACAAGTGGCAATTTCCAGGTTGGGGAGAAATAGGGCTTCATTTTTCTCTGAATCTGAGAAATCAAAGTCGCATGAGCTGGGGCAAGCCACCCTAAGCTCAAGCTCTCTTTAGCCCATAATAAAAAGGAATGTGCTGTAGTTATGGTTAAAGAGATTGGAAAGATGGACCACAGAAAGAGCCCTACCCTCCAGGTGTGGGCACAGGGACCAGAGCTGCTGGGACCCGTCACTGAAGGAGGTGACGGAAGCCCTTGTACTTGTGACCCAAAAGAAAAGGAAATGTGATGGCCCAGAAGGAAGTTCCTGGGGAGGGAATATCTGTGATTCTTTGTGCCTTGAATATAAAACCAGTGCTTGTCTGTAGGCCTGCTTGGAGCACACGGCAACCACAGGCACATGCATCAGTGAACATGGCAGGTCTTCTTACCCAACTCTGGTGATTGGAAAACAGTGGGCTTCAAATCCCTCTGACCAGTCAGCAGGTGAACCAGCCCAAGCCTGGCATCCATCCTTCATGACCCAGGGACCCACCTGGGCCTGCGGCCCTTTGGTGGCTGCCATGCTGACTCCAGCGCTGCAGGTCTGAGAACCTGGGCGAGTGCTGGCCAGCTGCATGCTCTCACACACGGGGCCCATCCGATTCACAGCTCCAAAAAAGTCCAGTCGAGGGAGGAGAGGATGAGAGGGGCCCTAGGGGGAGCTGCAGAAAGACTCCCACTGGGGAGCTGCCTCTCCAGCTCCCATCAGGGCACCAGCACCCAGGTCTGGCCTGGGGCCTGCCCATCCTGGCTCCCTCAGACATCGCTTCTCTCTGTCCCTCCAGACCAGATCTGGTTTCACTAGACCTGGAACTCTCCAAGCCCTTTCCTGCTGTGAATTGATTTATTCGGATGCATCTGTCAGAGCGTGACTGAAGGATGTCTGGACGGCAGGGAGCACAGCTGTGGCAGATGTGCCTCAGAATGCCTCCAAGTGAGCCCCTTCCCCTCTTTCCCCCTTCCCCTAGCCTGGGAAAGGCCAGGGGAGGTTGAGGACATCTGCACAGCCCATGAGAACCAGGAAAGGGAGCAGGGTATCCCGGGGGCTAGGAGAGCATGGAAGCGGCTGGTGTGCTAACACTAGGGGGACAAGTGCTAGAAAATGGGGATCTAGACCTTATTTTGCCACCAGTGAGGTCCATGATTGTGAGCAAGCCCGTGGGCCTCCCAGTAGCCTTTCTCTAAGTTCACGTAGAGTCGTCCAATCCACAGGACCAACCAAATCCCTCTTCCCCTTGATTTCACAACACCTGACCCTCCTCTAACAAGGCCCTTGAACATGGAGCTGTCCCAATGTGGGGTGCTGGCAAAGGTTTCACAACCGGCTCTCTAGAAAAAAATATGAATAAAATAAATTTTGCTGGTACAAAGCACACAATTTACAAATAATAACAAAATATACAATACTCTTTATTGTAAATTCCATCTAGCCAAATGATTCTCAAAGAATGCATTTGTAGATTGTTGCCAAACTCTTATCTGTGGCAAGCCTATGGCTGCAGTTCAACCATGATTTAGCAAAAGGTTGTGGTTGACAACCAGCTTGGAAAAATCCCTGAAAATTTAACAAGTGGCTCTGGGGACCTAGTAGGAGCTCCCCCGTGTTAGACAGCGGGCCCCTGAGCACAGGGCCTGGAGTTGGCCGTATCTTCAGCACCCATGCCAGACTGGCCCGCATCATCAGAGTTCAGCCTTCAGGCTGCTCCCTGAATGGAACCCACTCGCCTTAATTTACCCAGAGAAGAAAGCCAAGTAAGCAGGGTCTGATAAAGTAGGACAGGTACCCTAAGGGACTGTGGCCAAGGACGGATGGTGGCAGGTGGTGAGTAGCCTGGAAGACTCCATAGTCGAGGTGAGTCAGAGACCAGAGAGGAGCGATCAGCATGGGATGGGGGGAGAAGAGAACAGGGAGGGTGTTCCAGGCCGGAGGAACAGCACAGCTAAAGGCACGGTACACACAGCTGCCTTCTCTGGCGCCCAGACCACCATGATGCTGCCATTTGACAAATGCTGACTGTCTACTGTGCGCTAAGCACTGTTCTCAGCTGAGCAAAGTCCCCGCTCTTGCAGAGATTGAATTCCATTAAGGGAGAGACACAATACACAGCAAAGAAGAGCCCCCATTGGTGGAGTAAACAGACTTGACTTCAGTGTAAGAAAGAACTTCCAGAACCTAATCCCTAGGGCTATTGAACAGGTACTTCTTGAAGAAACGTGAGGTGTGGTTACGTAAGGAAAAGCTTCCTTCTTGCAGGAGCCCTCAGGACCCCGGCTCCTGGGTGCTGTGAGTCACTAGTAGGGGGTCACAAGCTGCATTGTTTGCCAAACTTGCATTATGGATGGAAGGGGGAAAAAGTGGGTCCTTGTGTGAATAGCCATGGGTCTGACATTCAAAGTCTGGGTGGTGGAGACCCAAGTAAAGAAAACCAGAGGAGGAAAAGGCTGGTCCAGAGAAGTAGCTTCTCTTCTTGGTTTAGTGCCTACTTCTCTGCACTGTCCATACCCACTCCTCCCCAACCCTGGCCCCCAAAGGAAATGGATCCCCCAGCGACTGGTGGCACCTGCCCTGGGTAGACACTCCCACCTCCGCCTTTCTAGTAGCAGGGCCGACCCCTGGGCTGTGGAGAAGCAGGCCTGGGATAGCAAAGAAACAGGCCTCTCAACCATCTGTGCTTGGCTGGACTCTCGAGGGAGCAGTTGGAGCCACCTGAGAGCTCGCACTAGCCGCAGAGGCTCCCAGTTTGCCTAATAATTTGCCAAATAACTTAAACTTCCCCAGGGGCTCCTAGACTGGGTTCCATGGAATGCTGGGATCCTCCAAGGTGGCTTAGAAGTCACTGAGAGAAGCGATGGAAAAGTTGAGGGCATGGGGCTTCAGGCCCCTCCCTGCCTCAACCACGAAAGACCCCTCTGCACTGTATTGAGACTGCACAAGAAGACTCAGCTGATACCCAGAAAGAAAAACACATTTCCAACAACCCAGAGCTCCGGGCTTTGACTCTGGTCCCTCCAGACATCCAGACAGTCCCTTCCCAAACTCATCTCCCACCATCCATTCTCTGCTTTTGCCATGAATTTGACAGTTGACCAGATATTCCTCCTCACACACTGGGGTCTACCTACCTTCCAGGTCTGGAACAGGGAGGCAGATGGAGAGGAACACTCAGGCCCAGAGAGAAGAAATTGTGGTCAGCAGCACAGCCAAGGGCCCCCAGACAAGCACTCTGTCAGCCTCTACACAAACTTGAGAGGCCCTGCCTTCCCTCACTCCCAGCCACAACCCCACCTCGGCGCTGAGCTGCTGCCCAGGATCTCATGGAAACCCCTCTTTGTTTGTTTTTGGTTTTGTTTTTGCTCTACTTCTTGGTTTTGCTCACAGCAGACTTTGCCCATTTCTGAGCCAACCCTGAATGACAACCATTTTCCCAAGGATTAAAAATCTTTTTAGCTAAAGCCATCATGCCACACAGGCTGAGCCTGGGAGGAACATCTGGGTGACACATCTGGTCTATCGGCCGACCTCCCTCACAGATGGGGCTTTATGGGCATTAGCCCTGGTTCCTGCCACAATACCAGGAGTGGGTCTCGGGGTCCCTGCTCCAGCCAAGGACCTACTGATGCTGGGGGAAAGTCAACAAATGTCTCTGAGCCTGATTCCAGCTCTTCACAACGTGGGGAGACCCTGCCCTATCAAGTTACTTGACTAAGCATCATAATAATAAGCAAAGACATGGCTTCAAATATGGTCCAAATCCCCAATAAAGGCAGAGAATTAGCAGTCATTCAAAGTGTCAGTTATCTTGCAACACTGTTGAAAGATATAAAGACGCATTGTTTTGTTGTGTGGCAGGCTGAGATCTTCTCAGTCCAATTCCTCTTCCTCTCCCCTAGCAAGTACCCATCAGACAGCCTGCCCTTGACATAGACGCTTTTGCCACTGTGATTTTCACAGAAACCCTAGATAGTCCCCCTTATCTTTCTTGGGAATAAAGTTGCTGGTGGCTGATTGGGAAGGAGAGAGGGTCCAACCACCAAGGTCTGGCGTTTTTTGGAGGAGAGATGGTGGTGGCGAGGAGGGCCCATGGGGTTGAAGGAGGGGGTCAGCCACGTGAGCTGCTCCATTTCTGGCGGTGGCACCATGAGTAGACCTCCTGGGAGCCAGCCAGTCAAGTCAGACTGATTAGGTCAATTCACTCTTTATCTGGGACCAGCAGTTAAGGCTGCGGGCCCAGGGGGGTGAATATGGGATGTGCCCGGTGGGAAGGAGACCTAGGGAACACTAGCTGACGGGAAGGGCAAAGCAGAACAGAGAGTTCTCTCAAGAGCCTCCTTTTGGCTCTCCTGGGGGTCTCAAGTGGTTTCCAATCAGGGTGGGGATGCCGGGCCTCCCTCAGTGCCCCACCTGAATGCCCTAGGCCAGTGGCTCTCCATCCCTTGGGCATATCAGTCAGCTAGAGCCCCATGCCGCAGAGGTCCTGATTCAGTAGGCCAGGGAGGGACTGAGAATTTGCATGTCTACCAAGTCTCCAGGTGATGTTGATGCTGCTGGTTCAAGGACCATACTTAAGAGAACCACTGCTATGGGCCCAGCGCCCCCACCCCACCCCAGCCCCTGCCTTCGGGCATCCTTCCAATCCATCTCCCTCACTGCTCCTAGGAAACAAAGATCACAAGAGACCCTACACCCAACAAAGCCCCTAACAGGGGAAGGATGAGCATCTCTCCTAGTCGAAGGCAGCCTGGGCACAAAGGTGTTATCAATGAGGAGCTGCAGGGCCTCCCCAGGCCTCACCTTCCTCAACTGTGGAGTGAGGAGGTTGGACCAAGTAGTGTTTAAGGAAGTCCCTTCCTGCGCTAGAGCTCCCCGAGCTCTGCTCCCCGAGTCCCTGAAAGGCAGAGGAATGCCCAGCTTCATCTGCACGTTTGCTGGGGCCGCTCTGTTCTCTCCATTGCCCTGGAATCACATTCAACAGTCGAAGACTTCATCCTGAATAACCAGCTCCCACGCCATTCGTGCACTCACTCCAAAGCCCTAAGTACCTGTCTAAAGATTTTCCTCCTTCTCAGCTTTGGCCCCAGTTTCCACCTCTCTGTGCCCTTCTCTTTGCCATCTTCCCTGGACTTAAGATCTGAGCAGAATATTTGCCCTGAAGCTGAAGATCTTAGATCCATTTTTTTAAATCTCAATTCACCACCTTTCACCTGGGGCCTCTCCCCCATGTGGTGCCCTATCAGAATAGAACCTTGTCCACAGCCATCTGCCCCATAGGGCTGACCAGTGCTACCTCAGCTGCTATTAGTCACCTAGGCTATACCGGAAGCCACGTGCTGCCACAGTCCCAGCCTCAACCTGAAACACAGAGGGGAAACCTGGCAACCCAATTCCTGCCCTCTGGTTTGCCAGCAAGATCTCTGGCTCTCACACCCAGGCCTTGCACAAGTCCACAAATGTCCCTGTGGAGCGATGACCTGGCAGCCAGACACCCCACACCCCATCGCTATTCATGCTTTCAAGTGACAGCCACAGGGCAGAGGACCCCTTACTCCTGTCTCCATCAGCCCATATTCTCCTCTCTCTCTAATGCTGCTCCCATTGTTTCTCCTCCATGAAGTCTGGAAGGGAACTCAGAAAATGTGGGTTATAATTCTGAGCCTCAGCGCCCACAGGGGAGAGATGGGCAGGGTGACCACAGCCCCCTGCCTAGGCTGCATTCTGTGGGTCTGTGGGTCTCCCCACAAAGGCTGCTTAGTGCTAATCCCTCCTGTTCGGCAAGAATCCTGACAGAAACGTGTGCTTTCTCTCTTTGGACTCTCACCAACAAGTTGCGAAGCTGGCCCCGGGCACATTGCTGCGGGCGCGCAAAGCTGAGATCCCCAGAGGAGAAGAGACGTGCCCAGTGCTACACAGCTGATTCTTAGTCGAGTCCAGAACAGCGCCCAGGCCTCTGGGACTTGAGCATGCCCTTCCCCTCACAGCAAGCAGGCACTTGGGGCTGTTACTCCCATCTGACTGCACGTGCCCACATGAGTGGTGCTGGGGTGGGGGAGGACCCCCTCCAGTGTTCCACGAGGGATTAGGAATGAGTCCTCCAAGACCTCTAACTGGGGGATAAGAAACACCCTGTATTCTTCAGCTCATTCACATGGGACCCAGGCAATAATCCCTGCATGTTGCCCCATCCCAGGCTCTTGGGCTCCTCCCCCACCTCCTTCTCACAAGTCCCAACTTATCCCTCCCCAACACTTCCCCTTTGGTAACCATAAGTTTGTTTTCTATGTCTGTGAGTCTGTTTCTGTTTTGTAAATAAGTTCATTGGTACCATTTTTTAGATTCTACATAAAAATGATATCATATAATATTTGCCTTTCTCTGTCTGACTTAACTTCACTTAGTATGATAATCTTTAGGTCCATCCATGTTGCTGCAAATGGCATTATTTCATCCTTTTTTATGGCTGAGTAATATTCCATGTGTATACAGTACATACCACTTCTTATCTACTCATCCATCGATAGACATTTAGGTTGCTTCTATGTCTTGACTTTGCTGTACACCTGAAACTAACACAATATTGTAAATCAACTATACTTCAATAAGAAATAAATTTAAAAAAATAAAAGATAAAATAATTAAGTCCCAAACGTCTTCCAGCCAGATATCCCACTGCCCCCTCTTCCTGGCCAGAGGAGGTAGCTCATTGTTACTTACTACTGGAGATGGGGTCCAAACTCCAGAGGAAAATTAGATTCTTCAAAGTCAGAAGCAGAACTGGGAGAAGATTCCATAAAGGTGTTTCCTCAAGGGTATTTCACAGAACACCAGCAATTCTCTTTAAAGACAGAGTTCTCTGGACACACACTGGAAACTGGTTAAGTCTGGTTCGGGAGAGACCGGGTCCCATTCCAGAGTGAAGGCTCTGTGAAATGCTGTGAGAAGGGATCTGCTTCCCAGACTCACTGGCTTCTGGCACCCCTTGTCAACACTCTCAGGATGATGGTCCATGGAATTAGAGATCAGCTCAGCTCTGTTTAGCTGGGCCCAGAGCTAATTTTTAAGACATTTTAAACAGATAAGCGCCTGAGAGTTCATCTAGCCTAGGGGTGAACAAACTATGGTCAAATATGGCCAGGGTCTATCTTTGTATAGCCTTGGAACTAGGATTTTTTTTTCTCTAACATTTGTAAGGATTTGGGGAGGGCTGTGTGGCAAAAAAGGAAAGGAAAGGAATCCATCACAGAAACCTCCTGTGGCCCCGCAAAGCTTAAAATATTTACTATCCTTTCCTTTATGGAAAAACCTTGCCAAGCCCTGACTTGTCCATCCCCATCTCTCATATGTGGTCAAAAGTATCCTCCACAGAGAAGAGGAAGGATCTAGACAATGAAGCTGTAGGAAAAGGAAACTGCAGCCCGCAGCTGAGTTAGACACCAAAGATTTCTGCAAGGAAGGTGAAAGCATGGTTTCTGTCTATTCCAGAGCCTGAAAACCCCAGGAAAGGGTCAGCCTGGGGAGGCAGGCTGTGCCAGGACTCAGGACAGGTCGGGGGGGGGGTGTGGGAGGACAGGCCAGGTGTGGGGAGCCGGGCCCTGAGGAAGAGCAGCCCATAATCATCACCATCATCACCATCATCACCATCATGGGGGAGACGGGTATGAGGTCTGGAGCTGCGGGCAGGAGCCTCCACGGTCCATCTCCCTCAGGACAGCTGGCCCCCAGGCACTGGGCAAGGAGAGCTCCCTGAGGCTCCATGATCCCTGGAGAGTCCCTGGGCCAGCCTTGCCTGGTCAGTCATTCTCTGTAACCAGACCCAGCTGTGAAGGACACCAGTGAAAGGGACGAGGAACGCAAACTGTATACAAAGAGATTCAGAGGATTTGATTACAAAGTTGCACCAGCCGTTTCCTGGAACACAACGGGAGCGAGTTCTGAGAATTAGAAGGAGGGGGGTAGCTAAGAGGGGAGGAAAAAAAGGCAAACAGCTAGCTTACAAGTAGGCAAGTGGGAAGGAGAGATAGGTCTGACTGCAGGGCAAAGCAGGACCAGCATCTAGCAGGTCCAAAGGTGGGAAGGGGCCCAGAGCCCCTCTTTCCCCAGCCTGGAGGGATTCCAGGCCCCAGAGGCAGCCTGGGATAAAACCCCCAGCCTTTCCCTCCCCAAGCCTCCTTCTCTGCCCACCCAGGGCCTGGAAAATCTTGGGGTTGAGGAGTCCCTCCAGTGCCCACCCCAGCCTTCTTTGCCCCAGGAGGCAGAGAGCAGGGCCTGGTACCGCCCCCGCCTTCTCCGCTCTGGACCTCCCGCCCTTGGCCTCTCCCCTCTGCAGTCCTGTCTTTGCTCCTCGGCTCGTCTTTTCTTCTGCCTCCTTCTTTATGTTCTTCATTTCCGTCTTTGGAACTTCTCTTCCTCCCCCTGAGCCCTCCCCCTTTGTGGTTCCGCAGCTCATGGCCACCCAGTCCACGACAAATGCGGGTCCTACCTGAGCCCCATCCATGCCCAGCAGGGTTGGGAGCTGGGAGTACCCATGCAGGCTTCACCTCACCCAAGTGGTTCTGCAGCCTGCCTCATGCTCTCTCTCTCCAATAAGATGTGAAATCAGGAGGAGCTCAAGAAGGTGGTGGTGACAGAATGAAGACTGGTTCTCCAAGAAACCTTCCTCCCAAGGGAACGTGCCTGCCGAGCCCGAGGACAGCCCTCTGACAGATGAACAACACTCATTTTTCCAAACTGCGTGCCCCCCACACCACCACGCACACTTCATTTGCCTTTCTCCATCCCTTTCCCCTTCACCGAAGACCGAGGAAAGATGTTAGGACCGCTCATGTGTTTGTGCCTCTGTGGTAGCCGCGTGCATTGGCTTTGAAAGCACCAAGTTATCAGGCAGCTTCACCTGCTAAACCACAGGTTTCTTGAAGGAAGGACCTGTGCCTTTTGACAGTGTAGTTCAAGGCCGCTGTGACTCTTATTCCCACACCAACAGACTTGCACTTGAGGCCCTTCTGGAAAACCTGTGATGTGTGGAGGTTATGTATAATTACTGTCCCCGGCCAGGTCTGGAAGAGATATGGAATAGTTCAGACAAGGTGTGTCCAAGTGCTTAGTTGTTTGGCTAATGAACTCAAGATGACATGGAGTGGAAATCTGAAGGAGCTATTCTTCAGGTCACACATCAAAATTCCTCCTACCCTCCATCATTCTATCACCAAAGGCAGATTTTTTCCTAAACCAAGTTGAAGGTCTTCTCCAGGAGGTGCCCGTACACAGGGTGCCACCCCAGGATGATCTAAAGCTAGTCCAGGGGAAAAGCAGTCCTTTTCTTGAACAAGCAAATCTTTGTTTCAACCCCAGCTTGTTCCTGGGACCTGCTGGGTGGGGTTCGCAGTGCCTGAGTCACATGTACGTGGCTTTTGAGGATGACATTGGAATATGATGCCAACACACAGAAGCAAAGCTTCAAGCAGCTTCCTTGGCTTCAGGTATAAGATCTCTCTAAGGTAGGGTCTGTGCCCCTGGACTAGCCTTGACCATTCTTGTCACCAGTTTTCCAGCCTGGAAAGCCCTGGCCACGTTTGTTTCTCTATCTCTCCAAGAAGCGTTCTAATTCTCCCTGTCTTGGATGATCTTTGCCTTCCCCGAGCTCCCAGAGCACCCATTGCCTAAATCACCCATCTGACCCCTGAGCCTCTGTGTGTTGTAAGCTGGCTTTTTCCATGTCCACACAGCAGAAACCGCTAGGACTCAATGCAGGTCCTCTCGGATCACTTTTACTGGTTCTGTGCATGCTTTTCTAGCTCTGGGGTGCTTTTTCTTTCCCAGGGCCCCATACAGGCGACTCTCCTAGGCAGAGCTACCTTTAGCCCACTGGAGCCACCTTACCTGCACACAAGCAGAGAGCCTGACATGCCTGGGAACTTACTGCCTCATGGGGTGACCTCTGGCTCATTTGCTCTAGGGCAGGGATCTAGCCTCAGGAGACAGAAACCACATCAGCTATTTTTAAATAGAGAACTTAATGTAAAGAATTATTAACTCAGTACTAAGGACAGAAAGGGAATACATATTAAGAAAAGGTAGCAAAGATCAAAAAAAAAAAAGGAAATGGTAGCAATTACAAGAAGCATCCAACACTCTTAGTCTGGGGGAACAATAGTGGGAATTAGAATTATCAAAACTTTAAAGCTTGAAGGAAGAGCTCACAGGGTGGAAATACAGCCCTCTGGAAGGGGTTGCTGAGCTGCTGGAGGAGGGGACCCACCGAGCTGGGACCCAGACCCTGAGAAGGGGGTGCCAGCCAACTGGGGAGGGTATTTCTGAGGGAGAACAATAGGCCTGGCTCTCTAAGTGTTGGAGAAAACTACAGCTGGAACACTGGCCACAACTGGAAGGAGCTGCCAGGGTGAAAAAGCATCACTAAATGGTGCCAAAAGGAGCAGGAAGCACATAGAGGAACAGAAAGCAAACAGGACAGAGCACTGGCCGAGCCAAACTGGGGGCTGCCTTGCAGAGAGGGATTAAGTTCATTTACCTACAGAAACATTCGAATCGCATTACCTGCAATGTATATGGGATCCAGGGGCAACTTGACATTAACAGAGGATAGAGCCAGAACTGGAAAAGAGATCTTTTGTTTTGACTCAACATGCCCACGCTCTGATGTGTGCCCAGGAACAGGACTATTTCTGTTTCATATATAGGTTAGTTTATTCTGAGACAATAAAGATCTCTACTTAAGACATTTAACTAAGCAGGTCCCTCGGTATGGAAACTGTAGAACATCCCAAATAGAGAGGACTCCAGTGATTACCTAGTTCAGCCTCACTTTTCCACCCACCCACTAGCACCCATTAGCACCCAGAAGGACCAAGTGATCAGAAAGTGTCGGGACAAGCCCCGGAACTGGAATGATTCCTTCAGCCAGTAAGGACTTTTGGAGCATCTACTGTTTCAGCCCCAGGTCTAGGCCCATGGAAAATATCAATAAATAAAACATTCCAGGAATTCGGAAACATGGAACGTAAGCTATACTGAGGCAGAGATGGGTTTTTCTGCATCTCTTCTCTCCAAGATGCACTCTCCTTATTACTTTGGGGGAGGCTTCATTTTTCACTTATTTTATCTGTAGATTTCATCATGAAACAAAGCACAGAGTGACTGTGGTTAACGGGGAGGTTTGGGGAGGCACCAGAAGGTGTAGAAACACTAGGACTGTCCCAATTTCAGACAGTCTGCCATTTGTGACTAGTGTATCCTAAGTAGCTGGTGTCTTGACGGTTTGGATACGTATGTCTCTATCCACACTTGGTTTGGAACAGTTCTCCCTGGTGATCTGGAGGAATGGCTTCTCTTAGACACTGATGGGGCCCAACAAGTCTTGGAAATCAGAAGTTTACCTAATTCTTCCATGAAAATAACAAATTACCTTCACACTAGATCTTGTCAAGATCTGGCAGGGATCAGAGGAAATGGAGAGGTCGGAGTTTATTTGGGGGTTGAGAATTCTTAAGTTCTGTTCTCCTTGTTTCCAATGATACTTGGGCCCATTTTTTGTTGGTGACAGATATGAATGTGCTCTGAGCCTAAAATGTAAGAGAGACAAGGATATCAAAAAGGAAGACAGAGACAGCATTGGAAAAAATAGATGTGGCTGCAATTTACCTTCACCTGAGTTCTAATCAAAAAATGGGGTTCGTGCTCACTAACCCAGCAGCTGAACTGAAATTTGGAAGATCTGGATCTTCGATTTTCCTTCTTTATATTGATCTCCATTTTTTTATCCCGTTTTTTGATTACTAGTTTCATTCTTGGGAAACAGAAGAGATGAAGGAGCATTAAGTCCTTTCCAATTCTGCTGACAAATAGCTCAAACCTTTTTTTTTTTTTTTTTTTTTTTGGTCAGACTTCCTTCAAAGCACTTGGTAATGATTCAGATTCCAAGAACCCTAACACTTATCTGGCTTAGCCTTTCCCACATAGTCACAGAAATTCGAACACATAACACCTGGTAATTTTCTGGATAAACAGAAAATAAGAGTGAACAGTGATGATAAATTCAGAACATTTGAAAACTCAATTAAATATTGCTAGATGGGGACTCTTTTCTAAGAATCTGTTCTATGGGTTTTATGTGTGCATATGGCTGCGTAAGTGCTCTTTTCAGCTACAGTCACACCTCATTTTATTGCATTTATTGCATTTTACTGCGCTTTGTAGATATTACAATTTTTTTACAAATTGAAGGTTTGTGGCAACCCTACATCAAGCAAGTCTATTGACACTATTTTTCCAATAGCGTTTGCTCACTTCATGTCTCTGTGTTTTGCTAATTCTCATGATATTTCAAACTTTTTCATTATTATTATATTTGTTATGGTGACCGGTGATTGGTGATCTTTGACGTTACTATTATGACTTACCGATGGCTCAGATGATGATTAGCCTTTTTTAGCAATGAAGTACTTTTTAATAAAAGTATGTACATTTTTTAGACATAATGCTATTGCACGCTTAATAGACTACAGTATAGCGTAAACATAACTTTTATATGTACCAGGAAACCAAAAAATTTGTGTGACTTGCTTTATTGTGATATTTGTTTTATTGCGGTGGTCTGGAACCAAACCTACAATATCTCCAAGGTGTGCCTGTATAAAGAAACATTTTCAGAATAAGAGAGACAGGGAATGCAGGATGAATGTCATCCATCCCTTTTCTACTCAAGTGGAATAGCCCTTAACCTATCCTAAATAAACAGAGGCTTCCACTGTGCTAAAAGTTCTCTAAGCAATAAGATTTTACGACCTCTCTTAGTCAACCACGCACAGGTCATTGCCAAAGTTCACCCCAAATGCTCTCCCACACCGCTGATAGGATTATAGGTCAATGAAACCTCTCTGAAAAACAATCTGGAAAAAATGTATTGTCTTAAGGATGCCATCCTCTTTGACCCTATAATTTCACTTCTATAGTTGTATCCTAATAAAATAGAAAAAGTAGAAAAATACTGAATAAATATGTAGATCTTTGTATATATTTTTTAAATAAAAGCACATTATAAATGCACTAAATATAAATTATAAATGCACTAAATACAGAATGTTGGTTAAATAGATTTTGTAAATCCAAATAATAGAATATTATGCAGGCATATATATATACACATATACACAATCAGAAAGGTTAAATGTTAAAATGATACATTTTCTGTCCCATTTTTGGCTGAGACCCTAAAGAGCAGAGAATGAAATAACAGGGAGCGAGGATTTCCACAACCACAGGTGGTAGGCAGCCCAGCAAGGGGACAGTTAACATTCCCAGGGGAAACCTTCAACTAGTAGGGGTTGGATGGAAGTCAATGCATGAATGTCCCAGCCTCCCAGGACCTAGAGGGACAATTCTGAGGGCATTTCTCATAGCCCCTCAGAAGGTCTCCAGGGGGATTGAACCCTCATTGCCCACGACAGTGATCAATGCAGTAGCACACTCTTTATTCCCTTTCTTCCCTGTCCCACACACTCTATCCTCTCCCTCCTGCTCACTCGAATCTACTTCCCAAAATAAAGTACTCAGGTCTTTATCTCAGCCTCTATTGGAAGGCGAGTAAAATTAAGTCACCCCCAAGACATAATACTCTTCTGAGCTCAGGCTTTTGAATCTCAAAAACAAAAGAAGGGGGCTTCCCTGGTGGCACAGTGGTTGAGAGTCCACCTGCCGATGCAGGGGACACGGGTTCATTCCCCGGTCCGGGAGGATCCCACATGCCGCGGAGTGGCTGGGCCCGTGAGCCAAGGCCGCTGAGCCTGCGCGTCCAGAGCCTGTGCTCCGCAACGGGAGAGGCCACAACACTGAGAGGCCCCGCGTACCGCAAAAAAAAAAAAAAAAAAAAAAAAGAAGGAAGTTATATTAAAGAGCCTGTGTTTTATTCCCAACCCCAAGCAAGGAAACAAAATGAAAATGTGGCCCTATGCTTCAAATGAGGGAGGAGAAATGCACACATGATACACACAAACTCATAATTCAGTGAGTTATCCTGTCACAACATTGTCATCATCAGTGCCATTATTATTGTCAAATGCCATAGACACAGAAGTCTGACAGGGTCTCTGCCTGTCGGGACTTACAACACTGGAAAAAGACTCATGAGGCTAGGACCTGTTTAAGACAGTCCTTCTGCCTAATGTAATTATGTGACTGCACCAGCTGTTTAGAAGAGGACCATGTTTTACAGACCCACCAAGACGTAATGTTGAGTGCTAGGGGTGCTCTCATTCCCAACATGGAACCCAAGTCACATCTAGACAGACAGCTGGTTCTCTTCTCTTTCCTCATGAACTTCCAACTATGCTTCAGGAAAAAGGAGGGATTCTGAGGTTAGGAATGAAATGGCCCTGATAATGTGTGGTCCCAGGGATCTGAATCAGATTCCAAAGGGAAGGAGGCTGGCCTGTACACAATCCCAGATTCTTATCCTTGGCTCCCCTGCCTAGCACATCAAACCGGCCTCTGAACTATTTGATAAATGTGGGCAAGAGAGAAATACAGTCAACAGGGTTGGTTGTGGTAGATTCCAAAAGTTAACAGAGGTTACAGAATCAATGTCTTCAGGGCCAGGCTGGCAATATAAGTAAAAGAAGCAGAGACTGGTGGAGATGACAGCAAATTGAAGAGTGTATGCTGCATCTGAAAGGTACCTCTGAACTCTAGTCAATTGGGATCCAATGCTGTTAGGAGAGTTTTTAAGAGAAACCAGGAAGTCAAAAATCTAAATTTTACAAGAAAGCTGCTGGCAACTAGTTCAAATGTTTGTTTTTTTTTACCCACTCCAAGTTGGCCTGCACAGCTTGTCAAAGAAAACATATTTGTGGGCTATAGTTGGCTCTTAGACCATCAACTGGACACACATTATAGGAATATCACAATTTACTATAATTGGAGAATTATTAAAAGTCCATAGTAACTGACAACTATACAGAAAGAATGGAGAAAGACTCTAGAGAATGAGTTGTACAAGGGCAAATTCATAAGCTTATGAACTTTAATTTGGGACCAGTTTCATACCTGCCATTATGAGGTGTAAAGGATAATGGTGGATGTAATATGACCACATTGTATCACAGGAGGCCCTGACCCTGTGAAGAGCCAGTTAGCTGCCTTCCTCCTGTCATGTTGTTGGAAGATGCCTCTGCTCCTGGTCCCAGGGACACCCACCATAATGTCTTCAAACTACCATCTCTCCCCATCCCCACACTAGGACCAAATGTGATCACCCAAGAGCAAAAGCAACCATCAAAGAAACCCATGTTCCATCAGGAACAAAAACTCATCAACGTCTAAGAAACATGACAAAACCCTGGGGCTTAACTAAGTTGGAAGTTCCCATCTCCTTTTCCAGTTTCTGCATCTTTCATGTTCCAAAGTTAGATAGAAGAATTGAGTTTTGAGGCCTCAACCTTAGAGATTAGCTTTAGTCTTGCTGGCCTGAGATTTTTAAAGATTGCTTTTATGATCCCTGGGTGTGGCAGGCTGTGCTTCCCAGAACTTTTGCAGTTTAATGGTAATGAGTAGGGGGAAGGAGATGACCTAGTACCTTTATGTGAATTACACAAGGTTCAGATTCATTTACACAAGGGCTTCCACACACTTATCAGAATTATTTGACCCCAGAGAGCCCCAAAACTACATTGTATCTAAAGTACGCTATTCAGAGAAGTTTGAGAAGGTTGTCCTTTAAAACGTTCCAAATACACATATGCCATTCTAGGCGTATGTTATGTTTTCCCCTTCCCTGTGTTTACAATTCCTATGTTTCATGGTGACGTGACCTGGGCTTGTTTCTAGATAAACGGTAATCTTCATAACTAATTACCAACAAATGAAACCAGAAGTGTGAGCTGACGGTGATCAGGTTACAGGTTTTCTGGTTGTTGTACCCCCCAGCCCAGCCAGTTTAGAAGGTCTATCAAACAGAGTAAGCTCTTTCCATATCCAGGAAGCATCACAACCTATCCCAAACCACAACCCAAACACACATTTTATTAGCAAATCTCTTAAATAGGAACAAAGGAGGAAACTACGTATTTCCTCCTGACTCACTTGGTTATGCCTCTACCCATCACACCCCACTTATCCTATTACATTAAAAAAAGGGGGGACCAGTTCTCCAGATTGCCACAGGTCATTCTCCAGCTAAACAAAAACACCATTTGTCAGTGAAAGGAGAGAGATTTTATTCAGAGACCCTGGGGCAGAGAGGAAAAATCACAGACGATTATGGTGGTCTTGGGTCTGAACCGAAAGAAGCTTTTCTTTTCGCCATCCATGAAAGCAAACATGACATGGGAAGACATGGTGGATTCAATCAGCTTCTTCAAGCAGAGCATTGGTGTATGTAGCTGACTAAGGAGACAAGAATGAGAAAATGGAAGATTTACACTCAGGAAACCCATTCGTTTTTCATATAGGGACCTCCCTAGTCAGCTTCCTGGAGACTCCATCAGACATAAATTTATCAAGAGTTTAAGAAGCCTACCTTCAAAGGTAGGTCCAGAGGTTATGTCAATATTTCTACTGAATGGGCAAGATTAGAGGGAGGCTCTACAGCATAAAGAAGAAAAGCAATGAACACAGAAAGTCTGGCTCTCTGCAGGATTGGTGAGGAATCAGGGTCTGGGGCAGGGATGGGAAGAGGAGTGGGTGTTGGGTGGAGGAAGGGAGAGTGCTAGGGAAGAGTTGGATACAGTTTTTGGAAGGCAAATGGAGAGCTTTGCTTTGACAAAGACATGATATTTTGGAACACCTGCCAAGCTAGGATGATAATTCTCAAGTCTGAGAGTCCCCTTTCTCAATCAGAAAATGTCATTAATACCTTGGCTTCCTGGTTTTTTTCTGGTGTAACTTCTTTGCTTTCTGTCTCTGTGGTAAATCCTTCAGATGGCATGCTGAACACTTACATCTGTAGGATTTCACCATCCTCTTACATTTTGCAACTCTGGCCAGCAGTGGGGTTCTTGTTGAAACAGCAGCCTCGGTCAGCTCCCCCTCCTCCACCCCAGGTCCATTTGTCCAAAGCAGCCCACTCATCACTCCCTTTATATATGAAGACACATGGCCATGACATGGGCCCTCCTGGTAAAAGGACCTAATAATTGATGATTGTTACAATGGCTGAGAGTTAACATGAGAGCTTGGTTTGGTTGCTGGGGAATACTGAGACATTTGGATAAAGTCAAGGAAGTACTTGTTAGGACTGCTAGAATCAGCTGGTTGCCCATCAGTATAGCCCATAGGAACCACCTTGAATGATATAAGCCAAGTAAAATTCCCCCTGCCTTGCAGACACAAGTCTAGCCTCATCAAAGACTTCATTCTCTGGCACATTTAGGTATGCATTCTTGGTTCCATCTTCTCCTTTCTAAAAAGAGCTCTTTAGTGAGGACTTGAATGATACGGAATTTTTAAATTAATTTATTGAATTATAATTGACATACAATAAACTGCACATATTTTAAATGCTCAGTTTGATAAGTTTTGACGTATCACCACAAATCAAGACAGTAAGCATGTACTCCACTCACAAAAGTTTCCCTGTGCACATTTGTAATCTCTCCCTCCTGCCCTTCCCTAGCCCCCACTCAAATCTCGAATAATGTAGAATTCAAAGCTTTGGTCCAACTCATCATTTTAATCTATTACCCCTGCCCCATCCCCCAGAACCTCACAGAGGTGCAGCTTCAACCTCAAGAAACTCAATGTTTGAGAAGAGATGACATGCATAGAAATAAAAAATTCTGGACAGAATCTGATAAACGATAGAGAATGTGTTCAAAAGATGAATAATGGAAGTTTATTAAAGAAGTCATCATAGAATCGGGGGGCTTTGTTTTGAGTTTTAAACATTCCATTGGAATTTAACAGATTAAAATGCTAGAAAAAGCAACAGTGCAAGTTAAGACACTGAATTTCCCATGAACACCTATACTTTTTATACTTTTGAAATTACCCAATTTGACTAGAATAAGCAGAGTTTGCCTGAGGGAGAGAATAAAAGGCATGGCTAGAAAGTGAAGTTGGGGTTAGGAGGGCTGATATGAAAATTGAAATTGAACTACACCTTGCAAGCAGGAAGAAGGTTCCCACACGTCCTGAACAGAAGAGTGGCATGATTAGTCTCACTTTAGGAAGTTTCACTGAATAGTAGTTTGCATTAAAGAGATCCAAGCAGCCTCCACAGTAATGTAGTCCAAAGGTAACAAGGCTTGCTCAAGGGCTGCCACCCCGGAGCAAAAACTGTGGACATCATAAAGGAAGACTCAACAAAGACTCAAAGGAGAGGGAAGAGGTCAAGGACTCCTGGATTTCAAGCCTAACTAGTATGGCTCTTGGGTGGTGCCACCCAGAAGAGAGAGGCTGGCAGGGAGGCCCCAAGAGATGCAATCTCCTCTCTTCCTTTAAAGCCTGGTTTCAAGCACACCTCGTGAACAAAGGCTGTAGTGGCTCACCCGCTCCAAGAGGGTCAAATACACATGGAGACAAAGGAGGTGATAATCCAAGTACCTCCCGTAGTCACTCTAATTTCCTACCTCTTGCAGACTCTAAGAGGCAGGGGATTCTACTGTACTTCGGTGGTTCTTTTAACTTAAGATCTAAGGTTTGAATCCTAGGGAGGGCTACAAAGGTTGGGAAGAGAGAAAAAGGAAGAAAGAGGAGGAGGTAGATGTATTTTGACTATGTGTGCATATCTGCCACACTGAGTTTAATTTATCCTATGTCCTCTTTTCCTGGTCAAAAGTTACTAATAATCAGATTATTTCCATCCCCCAAAGAACTCAGATCTTTAAGGTAGAATGATTAGAGTCTATGATCGTCTATGAATGGAGTCTATGATTGTGATGTTATGTCCTAGAGATGGCTTGATAGAGCAATCCATTGTTCATCCAAATTTGTATTGAGGATCTGCAGCTATCTCCTTAATCTTATCTCTGCCACTTTCTGTTTCTGTATTCTTTCCCATGCACGCATGGAGGCATGGGTCAGTGTGAGGGATGGGCAAAAAGGAAGTGTTGGAGATATTTTCCTGGGATTCCAAATCATGGCTAAAATACGCCTGAGAACTCACCAGCCTAAGTACATATTAACATGGATCCCTCTCCCACACACACACACATCCACAGCCTGAATAAATCTTCACTTTGTGAATACGATATCCTTATCAAGAACTTTGTTTTGATAAACAATAGGGAATCCATTCTCAATTGGCAAGGATATACTGAGAACCTCTTTTGTTCTAGCCTATCTTTGTGCTAAGTACTTAAAAAGAATGTCAACTATATAAGAAACAATCTTATATGAGAAATTACTACGGTTTCTTACACAAGAAGACCCCAGCTCCTCCATTTACTAGCTGTGAGACCTTGGGTGGTTACTTAACAACCTTGGTCCTAGAACATGGCAACAGTAGTGGCCACCTCACGAGGTTGATATAAGGATGAATTGGGTTACTATCTCTAGAGTACTTACCATATTCTGAGCACTGTCAGGCACAAGCTATTAGCTTGTCTCTGTACTCCCAGACTGTAAGGTGTCTGAAGGAAGGCACCAAGATGAAATAACAAGGACCAGCCAAGATTGGATGTCCTGGACTTCCCTGGCGGTCCAATGGTTAAGACTCCGCACTTCCACTGCAGGGGACACGGTTTCAATCCCTAGTCGGGGAACTAAGATCCCACATGCCGTGTGGCACTGACAAAAAACAACAACAAAAAAGACTGGATGTCCATCCCAAATTGCAGCTTTATCTATACCTGAAAGAGGATGTAGAGGTCAGGTAGGGGTAAAGGACACATGAAAAAAGTAAGGATAGAAAACAAGGAGAAGGCTTGTCACTTTTTTATGGCAGAACAATAGTGGTTGAATAAGTTATCCTCTTTTGAGAAGCTTGAAGAGGATGGTTGCTAGAGAGAGACTTACCTTCCTCTTCTCAAAAACCTTCACCCTCTATTACCTCACCTTCTGTCTCTCTTCTATTCACTGCACTCCTGACCACACCCTCTATCCTGTCTCTGCAGGAACGTAGGTGTCAAATGCTCTGTGGGGTTGAATAAGGTAAGGACTGAAAAGATGACTTGAGGCTCCTCAAGTACTCCGCACAGCACCTGATACTCAGTAGGTCCAATAAGGGTTACGTCTGCCGCAAGTTTGGCAGCTTCCATATTTGAACTCCTTACTGTTACTTAGCAACTCCTCTCTTTCCTGAGTTTTCTTCTGCTCTCTTTGTCTCCTTTCTCAGTTTTTTCCTCTGGAAACCTTAGAAGATGGTGAATCCCAAAATTCTGTCCCTAGACCATCTCATCTCCTCCTGTAGATTCAACTACATAAAGCTCTACTCTGCCAACACCCAGATCTACATCATCACCCCCAAATGCTCTTCTGAGCTAGTTACCTATGTCTACTTTGTCCACTGAGAACCTAAGTGGACACCAGATCTGTCCAGTAGACATCTCAATCTGTGCAAAACTAAAAGCAGTACTTTCTATCCAAATACAGTTTCTGCTTCTGTAACCACCTAGCACTTATTCACTGGGGGGCAGAGGTCTGGGATTCAAACTTTCCCTTCAAAGCTCTCCACATCTCATCAGTCACCTCAATATTTTATAATCTACCCCTTCTTTTCCATCCCCATCACTGACTTGGGTCAGTCTCCTCCAGGTCTTAATATTCAAGTCTTTTGTTCATATCTCTCATCATGGTAAAACATGATGAGAGTAAAAGATATCACCCCCTAGGTGATTAAGCATCTCCCTCTCCCTCCCTACCAAGGGAGCAAAGGCACCAGGAGACATCATGCATAAGCACTAACATTAAGTAGGTGTGGATTTAAATCCCAGCTCTGCTGTTTGCTATCTATGTGTCCTGGAACAATTTCCTGAAGCCTGTAAGGAAGTAATCTCCAACTGGGTACTTTGTTTCCTCATTAGTAAAATAATAGGAAGTCCAAGTCTTTCCGGATTTAACTAAAAGAAGATTTTTAAGACCAAGAGAAATGAAATAATTTGTCCTGGTCTTAGTAGGTTTACTAGGTTGAGAGATTTGGAACCAGAAAATCAGTCTAATTAAATGTTGAAGGAAATAATCCCAGGTCCCACTGCTCAGCTCTTCTCCTGTAGATTTGGTTGCTACCTCATGTGGACTTTGTGAAATCCTAGAGTGGAGAAGTCCAAGTCACAGGGGCCTAGTTTCTTTACAGGTGGCCCCTCAACCCCCATATCTCAAGGTTGAGAATACCATCTTCTGGTAAATGACTGGAAAGCCCACACCAAGCTTCTAATATCTACCATGACTAGGTGCAACCACACTAGGATACTGCAGTGCTGCATATCCCTTAGGACTTGGCAGACTTCCTGCAGGTACATAAGAGAAAGCACCACTGAGGACAGCATGGAGGAGGAGAAAGATCGTGGTGGCAATTGGCAAGGCTCTTGAATGTGTGGTTCTGAGGGAGTGTAGGAGGAACGTGGGGAGTAGTTGTAAACTGTGTGTGAGGAAGGGAGTGAAGAGGTGGTGATGGAGCCATTACCGAAGAGGCTTCATTCATTCTGGGGCACCTGGTATGGCCTCAGTGAGAAGAAGTCCATTTGTAAGTATTCATCAAGCCCCCATTATGAATAAGACATTGACCAGCTCTCCTGGACTATAAAGATGAATGAGATAGGGATATTTCAATGTGTTATCTGAATGTTTACCATAAGAAGTACCTTCAGTCAGGAGGGACAAGGTAGGCTTCATGGGTATAGGACCTGTGCTGTCACAAACAGCCCTGTGCCCAGGGCTGCTGAGGCTTGGTTTATGCTGTGCAGTCACCATCTTGAAAGTATTTTTTTAAAACAAAAGTCCAACATATTCATCTTGCACTGGACCCCACAAATAATGTAGCTAGTTCTGGGGAGACTTGACTGACTTGCAAGTAAACCAGGCCAAACCATAGCTAAAGAGGTAATAAAAGTCATAAAGGAAAATCTGGAAAAATCAAGTTGGTTTTGTGTGCCCCCCTGAAGAAGTTTCTGAGACTCTCCCACCCTAACCAGGGACCTTTATAACTTCAGTTTTGTCTTTGCTTCCTTGAAGCATGAAGAAAGTACCACCATCACTACTGCAGGGCAGTGGTCCACTGAGAAAACAAATACTTCTGCATGGAGACACTGTCTTTACCAGAACTCCAGGGCAGCTCAGCAGTATGATCTTCCATATTTCCTCCTAGAACAAAAATAAGGAGGCCTAGCACTGGAAATTGATTGACCAATAAAATCTGCTCACTGCAACACTCAAGAAATCTGGGTCTTTCTTTGGCCCTTTCTGAAAATGAAGGCTTTGTTTTAAAGATTTCACTAGGTGAGTCTTCCCTGCTATCCTAGCATAGGGTGCATAGAGGGCAAACTGTCACTAAGACTTTGTGCTTTGGACCTAAGAATTCTACTAGAAAGAACAGTGAGGGGGTTACTTTGTTCTCTTTCTTTAGTATAAACACAACTAAAGCTACTTCTCCAAATATGAGAATTCCACCCAAGGGAACAATGGGGAAACAAAATAGACAATGATACTGCCAGGCAAGACTTCTTTGTCAGTTCCATTTCTCAAGATCTTCAAGAGGCAAAGTGAATTTATGATTCCAACCTATCTCCTCTTCTTCACCCTCAATTGATCACCACTGAGAATAGAAAGTAGAGTTTCAGCAAATCATGTCAAAGAAATACGACTGGATTGTGATTGTCTCTCTTGACTCAAGCCTGATCAGTAGAGTTAGAATAGGTATTTGTGTTAAAAAATAATCCAGAAATATTGAGTGTCTCCTCTGGGCAATGTACACTTCAGCAGTATGTTGGTATAATGCTTTGAAATCATCAATTATGAAGGCTCTGACCCTCAGTGTGGCAACTTCAGTCCGTCTTTCTGGTCCCGTTTTTTTTTTTTTTTGCGGTACACGGGCCTCTCACTGTTGTGGCCTCTCCTGCTGCGGAGCACAGGCTCCGGACGCGCAGGCTCCGCGGCCATGGCTCACGGGCCCAGCCGCTCCGTGGCATGTGGGATCCTCCCGGACCGGGGCACGAACCCATGTCCCCTGCATCGGCAGGTGGACTCCCAACCACTGCGCCACCAGGGAAGCCCTCTGGTCCCCTTTTGATAGCAACATTTCCCCCTTTCACAGGGCCAAGTGTCCACAAACTCAGTGACATGATAGTCTTTGGTTGGTGGGATGATTTCAAGAGGGCAAGGGCCTCTGGAACATGGCTCTCAGAATGTGAAAGGAGACTTCAAAATAGAGAAAAAGCACGGGAAAAAAAAGAGGCCAGAAATCTCAACAAAGCGCCTCATGAAACAGTGGCAAGAAGCCTGGACTGGGGATGAAGAGATCTGAGCTTGAGATCCAACTTTGCCTATAATTTGTGATTTTGGCCAAGCTACCCTTCATCCCCAGACCTATTTATTATGAAATTGTTCTCTTAAAACCCTTGCAATTCAAAATTCCTTACTCCGGGGGCTTCCCTGGTGGCGCAGTGGTTGAGAGTCTGTCCGCCTGCCGATGCAGGGGACACAGGTTCGTGCCCCGGTCCGGGAAGATCCCACGTGCCGCGGAGCGGCTGGGCCCGTGAGCCATGGCCGCTGGGCCTGCGCGTCCGGAGTCTGTGCTCCGCAACGGGAGAGGCCGCAACAGTGAGAGGCCCAAGTACCGCAAAAAAAATTCCTTACTCCAGTTGTTGAGCGGATTAAAATTCATTCGCTCCTAAGGACCATATGAGGCAAATAATTTAACATGCATGACATTTTCACACCATATCACACCCTTTCTAATATCTTAGGATGCAGCTTTAGTTTTATCTTATGGCTGTAGGGCTCTGTATTCCCAGTGTATTCTGGGAAGGGGCAGCTTCTTCTTCACTGTGATATAGATGGGGATTAAGGTCAGTGGGCAAAAGGGAGTAGTTAATGTGAAAACATTATTTGGAACCTTCTGAAGCATAAAATTTGGATTTTCTTTGTATACTACTGAACCATGTGGCCTTAGGGTCGGTGGTGGCAAAAGGAATAAAAATTGTCAAATAATTTCTCGTAAGTCCAAAAATAACAACAACAACAAAAACTATGGCATTCTCTCCAAATGAGAATTTTAAATTTGTCCAGAGGAACTCTAAATTCACACCCTGCCTCTAAGAATAGCTCATTACTTTTTCCCAGTTCTCATTCTCCCTTCAGTATTATATTCCTTCATTGTGATCCTAGCAGCAGCACAGGTAGGAGGAGAAAGGCCAAGGGAGCAGAGAGTCAAGGTCAGATCTATTTTTAAGGCAAGTAGAGAAGGCAGTGTGAAGTGGGGGGCAGTCTGGTTTGAAGACCAGCAATCTGAGATCAGCCATGGCTCTTGCACTGCCTGGGTGCAGCCCTTAGACAAGCCTCTTGGCCTCCCAAAAGAGGGGGGTCAGATGGCTCCTGAGGAACCCCCCCCCCAGGGCCACTGCTCTTGTGATGAGCTTCCTAACTTATAGCAGCCCAATTTCTCTATTCCTGGAAAACAGAAGTTTCTTATGGAAAGAGAGTTTGGAGATGCAGTCAGAAAGGATGGGGGAGGAGCCTGAAAGAAAAATGAGGAAAAAACTCCAAAAATCTTCGTGTAGAACCCAGACCATCTTCAGAGCCAAGATGTCCCCTTGTTTCCCAGAAATGGATGGGAAGAGGTGGAGTTGAGGTCCCTCCTTCCATTTTCTCTGCAAACCACCCCTTGGCCTTTGGCTCTGGTTCCTCTTTATTTCCTAGGAGAGATACCAGATGAATCCTGAGCTCAGAGAGCTCAACCCCTTGGTGAAACCCCTCTCTCAGCAGATTTCCCCCGCTCCAGCCCACCCTGAGCCCCCTTTGCCTGCCCGAACAGCAGCAGCAGCAGCAAGAACAGAGAAGACAGGGTGTGCGTGCAAACAGGGTAGAAGGTCCTCACTTCCCAGCTAAGGTCAACGTCTGTAGAGACTTAGGTTTCAGACAGGGGTTCACACTGAGTCATCTACATTTTTAAGGACTGTCAGTAACTTTTCCATGTTCCCTGTAATAAGCCCCAATTTCTGGCCTGCTGGGAAGATCCTGCCCTGGACAGACATCCATTGGACTCCTAGGAAAATTAATGGAGTGAGTTTGAATTGGAGAGGTGAGATGAAACCCAACTAGAGGTCTGACTTCCAAAACAGTGATGTCCAAAGCCTGCCTCTTCCTAACCTAAGAAAGGGGCCAGTGAGAGTGACAAGTCTCCAAGCCCTTCCCTGCAGTGCCACTTCGCCATCTTTCTAGGAGATAAAGACACCATTTTGTCCATCCACCTGTTCTGGGCAAAATAACACTCAGCCCCAAAAGTGAAGGAACTGATAGCTCCTCTTCTAAAAAGACCAGTAATTCAGTTCTTACTCCATGTCCCTATAGCTACCAGAAAATATCTATTTCCTTTCATCAAGAGAAACAAAAACTAAGACCCACTAGGAAACCAAAGTATGGAGGAAATAGGTTTATTGGGACATCCCTGCTATTCCTGTGCTGGGTTATTTAAAGTAGCTCATGTAGCCATCCTGTGCCTTGGTTTCTTCATCCAAAAGGAAAAATGAAAAAGAGAGAGCAGAAGAAGAGGTAAGGAGACAACAGATTAACAGATTAACAGATTAACAGATGGATTAACAGATGGCTCTCAACAAAGGAAAGAATGCATTGTGCTGTAAATTGCTATTGGCTCAAACAACACTGGGGAAGAAACAGAAAGAGAAACAGAGATAGGCTGCAGTCCCCACTGCTCAACCCTGCTGGGAGGTCTGACAGAGAAGCCAACACAAACACCACCACAGCCCCACTCCTCACTGGCCTGGGAATTGCCTCCCCTCACACTGGGCTTCCTGCTGGTGGAGTTTCTCAGCATGGGTGTCTGAAACCAGAATTTGTCCTTAACCCTATGCAAAGGGGACTTTCCTGTTTGTTTGTTTCTTCATCCCATCTCAAGTCTGGCTGCCTTCTTCCCTGTGATCTCAGCTTCTCCCTGGCAGAGTAGATCTTTGGGGGATGGGAAGGATTGGGGGAAAGCAATATTATCCAGTCTCCAGGACCATCCAGAAAATATCTCCCAAACTAAAGAGGCCAGATCCCTCTGCAAACATGTTCACCAGCAGGGTCAGGCCTGAGAGGCCAGCACGGAGCACCTGAGGGCCTTTTATGGAGACAATGTCCTTTTTCCCTTCTTTCTCTAGAAATGCTCCCACTTGGTATACAAAATCACTCAATGTCGTACTGTCTGTCCTCATAACACCAAAGTCGTCGGAATGAGCAAATGTTCATGACTACCTACTATGGACCATGTCCCTGTGGGAAATGCAGTGAAATAAAAAATACAGTCCCTAAGTACAAGGAGCCTACCACAAAAGTCAGATCAGCTCAGAGATCACTTATCCCAACCAGCATATTTACAAAATAATAGAGCTGAAGTCCAGAGGAGTGATGTTTGTGGCACAGTCCAGACTAAAAACAAGACTCATTGCCTCCTGTTGAGATCAGACTCACACACATGACATGACAATGTGGGCACAAAACAAGATTTCAAACAATTAGGGTTGGTTTCCCAGACATCGAGGACAATATTATAGGACAATGGACTTTGAACAAATTTCAAAAGACAATGATAGTTTGAAAAGTCAGAGGAGTCTTCCTTGGAGAAGGTGAGACAAAATGGGAAAGAATCAGATCGTTGGAAAAATAGGACTTTTTATTGATTCAGCCAAGATTTCACAAATCCTTATTGGGCTCCTACTCTGTGAGGACTGTTCAATGCTCAGTGAACATAATTTTTAAATTCCAGCTTTCATGAAGCTTGCTTGTGGGAGGAACAACTAGGCTGGAGTAGACAGAAAAGTCCCCAAATTACAAAGAGGCAAGGCAGCAGCCAGCCTCTTTCATAGAGTTCCTCCTTCTTTGGGTGAATAAAGGCATCCAACAGAAGGTCTTCAGAAAGAACTGCCTGGAAACCAGAAAATGGAAGGGGTCACTTATGATGGCTGTTCAAGGAAGCTGTGTCTCAAAACATGATTTGCCATCTTCTCTATAGACATTAGAAATATAGGGAGTGGGCCTTGAACTACATTCTGTCTTCTATTCGATCAACGTTTGCCTAGAACCTCCTACATGCAAGAGTGCTTGGTTCTTGAATGAGGATGATGGCAGGGGAGAGAGAAAGAGGGACAGAAAGAAGTTATCAGGCTCTATTGAGATTTTGTTCGAAAGGTCTCAATATAAGGTATAAAGGAGGAAGAAGAAAAGGTTGGATGATGCGGCCAGTATCAGGGAAGTTGGGGATGGTGGATATCTCCTGCTCAGACTTTTACCCTGACCTCCAGACCCATATACCAAACAATCATTCAGTATCTCTATTTGGAAGTCTCAAAGGAATCTCAAACCCAAAATATCTTAGACCAAAATCATGATCATCATTGCCCCCATGCTTGGCTTTTATCCCAGTGAGTGGCACGAACTTCTAGATAGCTGCATCACACAGAAATAAAATCCACACCTTTGATACCCTCTACTCTCACCAACCAAATCCAATCCATCACCAAGTCTTTGTCTCCTATCTACATCTCTACATCCTAACCAACACCCACTGGCCCGGGCTTAAGCCATTTTCAAATATTTCTCTCCTGAACCCCCACTATTGGCAATAGCCTCTCCCTTTATTCACTTCACTTCCCCATCAATCCATCTGCCATCTAAACTTATCATGTCATCCTCTTAAACATTTTTCCATGGCTCCCCGATGTACCTGAGCTTGTCTGGTATCTGCTCCTCTCTCCAACCTCATCTTGCACCATGTTGAGAAGTAATTATTCACTGATTAGTGTAGATGTCTGATTAATAGCTTTCTCCCCTACTATGAGTTCATGAAAACTCCATGAACTCAGAGTCTATGTCTGTTTTTACCCACTACTATTTTCCTAGCACCTAAATGCATGGCACATACTACATGATCAATAAATATTTGCAGACTGACTTTTTTTAAATGGCTAAGCCAATGGTTCTCAACCAGGGGTAATTTTTGCCCCTCCCTCCCCCTGGCAATGTTTGGATACATTTTTGGTCGTCACAGCTGTAGGGGTTCTACTGGCATCTAAAGGGTACAGGCCAGGAATGCTGCCAAATGCACAAGGCAATGTAAAAATGAGTAAAAGGAAACTTCAGCTAAGATTGGAATTGGAAGCACTCATACAGGGAGCTCTCACACCCTACCACTCATCGTCAATCATGCCAAAAAGAAGATATTATTTACTGACCCCAACGGGAAGACATCAGGCACTGACCCCAACAGGAAGTACAACTACTTTACTACCCCAGCAGGAGGAAGGAAGACTTCCATCACCCAGCAACAAGCCCAGCCAATGGAAAGGGCCGCAGCTCAACCAATAAAAAGACATTATCACCTGAACTTTTTTGTTTTGTTTTGTTTTGTTTTGTGTTTTGCGGTACGCGGGCCTCTCACAGCCGCGGGCTCTCCCGCCGCGGAGCACAGGCTCCGGACGCGCAGGCCCAGCGGCCATGGCCCACGGGCCCAGCCGCTCCGCGGCACGTGGGATCCTCCCGGACCAGGGCACGAACACGCGTCCCCTTCATCGGCAGGCGGACCCTCAACCACTGCGCCACCAGGGAAGCCCCTATCACCTGAACTTTTACTTTCCTCCAATGAACTCTCATTATTTCCTTGCTGATGACTTCCTTTCCCTGTCCAGCTCTCCTTACTATAAAAGCCTTCCATGTGGTATAACCCCTTGGAGTATCTGTCTGCCAGATGAGATGCTGCCTGGTTCAAGAATCATTTAATAAAGCTAATTAGATCTTCAAATTTACTCAGTTAAATTTTTTTAACAACAATAGTCACACATATTTAGCCCACAATGTCAGCAGTGCTCAGGTTGAGAAAACTTGGTTTAGATGAAAGAGAAAGAATATTTATGTTTTGGTCATATTGAACTGGATTTCCTAGAGTCAAGTCATTATAGAAACACATTTGTTATCCCCCAATGCCATAAGAGAGACTTAAACATGATGCATATACACACACTCAACAACCATTACATTTCCTACAAGCAGGAGATAACAATTTTAATGGCTCTTGTACTCTCCAGGTGCCCAGCACGGGGCTGGAATTTAGGTGCTCACTAACACCTGTCTGGAAAACCTCACTTATCATTAAAAAAAGACCTCAAAATTGAGGGTAGCCTTGAGCTGCATTAGAGGGGCCACCTTATTTCACATATATTACCAAAGTGTAACAAAGGCTAGTGACATCACAGTGGAGCCCTGCCCACCTGCTAAGCCATGCCCCCTGCACAGTCACAATCGCTAAGGCCTTAAATACCCAGACTTGTGGCCTCCCGGCTCTACAGAGCCCCTCATTTTGGCAGAAAGTACAATGTCGACCAGCCGCAAATTAAAGAGTCACAGCATGAGGAAGGGCAAGAACCAAGCACCTCACAAGGGAGTCAAGAGAGGTGGCAGGAAAAGAAAATACCAGAAGGGCAACCTGAAGAGTAGAAAACGGTACAATGACGGTGAGTGAGGGATGAGTAGGAGAGCAGTCAAACAGAGGGGGATCTTGTTGTCCCGGGGGCCCTCGCTCTTGGAGTTACCTCTCGTAGGACCCTGAAACCTCAGCATGAGAATTTCATTCCCAACTAGGTTCATGTTTGGGCAGGAAGAGGATGAATGGTCATGTTCTAACTGGTGTTCCTGTTGCAAACTTGTCCTTTCCCTACAGCCAATCGCAATTCCCGCTCCCACTTGTGACTCCACCAGCGGGCTCTGCCCTGGTGGACTTCAAAAGACACCAGGCAGCAACAGAGAACAGAAAGGGGACTGCCAAGGAGATCTGAAGTTAGATCAAAGCCGGAGAAGAGCCTATCATGTGGATAAAATGTCAGTCGTGACGAAGTGAGGAATGTATAGGCTGGCTGTTTCTCCCCAACATTTCAATAAACATTGGAAAACTGAATTTTAGTTTCCTTTGATCCTTTGGTTGGAAAATGGCTCCTGAGCTGGGCAGCCTTGGGGAAGAATTAGCAGGTATGAAACCATTAAACATCACACATGATTTGGATAATATCAATGTCAATGTAGTTTTCCTTAACAACTCTCTCTCCTTGGGCCCCAACTCTGGCTATGCATCAGCACCATATTTGGGTCTTGGTCTCAATGTACCATCTCCCTTCCCAACATGGAAAGGGAGAGGAGATAAAAGAAATGGGAGAAATACATTCATCAGAGTGCCAGCTATGAGCCAAAGGAAGCAAGCCGGTTTTGTCAAGGGGCTTAGAGCGTGGAAACACCAAACTGTGATTTCCCAAAATAGCTAGCTAAAGACATGTCCCAGTGGTGGATAGAGAACCCTCAATGCTTCTAATTTATCTGATTGTATGGGCACGATTAGCAGGCTGTTGGAGATGAGGATACATTCTGGGCAGAGGCCAGCATGGTATTTGGACAAGACCAGAGGCAGGGATACTGCCTGGGAGATTCAAGCCAGCTTGTGTGACTCTGACGTCATAAATGAATCTTAATCAGGTGTGTCTGGAAGTAGGAATGACCTCACCTCAGTCTGGGTGGGCCTTATTGGCAAGGAAGCACCATCCCTTTCTGTGGCCCTCACTTTAGCTTGACCTTGGGTTCTGATAACGGTTATGTCATCTCTGGCCAGGGATCTGACACCTCCTCTCAGCAGCCACCCGCTCAGGAGGGGGCAATATTTTTCTTAATGAGGGTTTCCTGTTGCCTCAGAGACAGTACCAGGGTGGCACAGAGAGGAATTGAGACTCATATTTAAACAAGCCCACCCACTTGGATTCTGGAGAAGCAACCAGGAAAGGTTATAAGCCAGAAGGAATGAGAGGAGCATGAGGTCAGACATGAAGTTTCCAACATGGGCGGGGCAGGGTGGGGGGGGGGAGGGTGAGATGTGGGACCAGGTGACAAAGCGAGGAAAGGGAGCCTCTTCTCTGCACAGCTCCACGTATTTTCAATGAGATCATTGACTCTGAGCCCTGTGGAGGTGTCTAGGTATTGGGATATGGGGATGGGAACAAGGGCTATCCCTGTGGGTCAGATTCTAGTAGGGAAGGATGAGAAAAAGCCTAGGTCATGACATGAGTAAAGATGTTTCAAGTTGCTTTGTCCTCTTAGCCCTGGAGAATGCACACACTGCTCCTGAGCTAAGTCCGCATCAGGCACCCAGACTCTTCAAAACTCATCAAACTTGTATTTCCCTCCTTATTTTGTCAGTTTCCATTTTTGTAAAGAGGGAATAGAGAAAATACTCCCTTCGTAACCTTCATCTTCCACAGTTTTACCTCTTAAACATTCCTGTTGTCCCTGTTTTTCGAACGAAACTCACACTCCTATGATTCTCAAGTAGATAGTTATCCACATCCACACAAAACTCTTTACGGTTTCAGCTGGAATCCCCAATCAGAAATGACCAGTCCTCACGTACTCTTGTGCCCTTTGGGAGTTCCTCTGCCTCCATGTAAAGAAAGCCGGAAAGCTCCTTGCAGCACACAAAATCCACTGGTTTTACTGTCAGGCTTTTGCTGCTCCAGCCATAAATTCTCATTCATCAGCCAGCAGGGAGTACAGCCAGTTAGAATTCCTACATGGGTCCAAAATAGCGAAGCCTTTATATCCCCTCCTGCCCAGCAGGCTGCTTAGGGAAAGGGTGACCTCAGGCCAGGCATTTCTCTGTGCTGAGGCAGACCCTGCAGTTAGGCTGAAGTTAGGAGGCTGTCTGCTGGACCTCATGCCCACAGTCTGAGCCACACACCTCTGCCTCTTCCACTGGCTTTCTGATAACCTACATCTCTTCCCACCTGCTTTTTCCCAACTTTTGCCCCTGCCACTCCCTGCTGCAACTGTGTGCCAGGAGCCTTCAAATGCTTTCATGCACAGCTCACCCCTTGCTCCGTGCTCTCCACTTCACCTTTTCTCTGCCATCTTTCAGATTGCCAAGATGCGCAAAGACAAACTTTCCCATAGGGAAGAGTCAACAGAACAGCAAAATAGTGTGAAATGTACTTCCCTCAAGAAACTTACTATTCTTTAAACAAGAATATTATTCCACATGTATCAATAAATAGAAATATTATTCCTGTATCCATCAGGATCCCTCAGGAAAGCAGATCCTGGAGGGGACTCAAATGAAGACACATTACTGAAGGGACGATTCACAGAGGCAAGACCTCCAGAGCCTGGCAATAATGGCTCTGCAGGGCTTCCCTGGTAGCTCAGTTGTTAAGAATCCAGCTGCCAATGCAGGGAACACAGGTTCGAGCCCTGGTCCAGGAATATCCCACATGCCGCGGAGCAGCTAAGCCCATGCATCACAGCTACTGAGCCTGAGCTCTAGAGCCCGCGAGCCACAACTACTGAAGCCCACATGCCTAGAGCCCAGTGCTCCGCAACAAGAGAAGCCACCGCAATGAGAAACCCGTGCACCACAAAGAAGAGTAGCCCCACTCACCACAACTAGAGAAAGCCCGTGCGCAGCAACGAAGACCCAACACAGCCAAAAATAAATTAATTAATTAAAAATAAATAAAGAAATAATGGCTCTGCAGACGCAAAAGGATGGAACAGTGTTATAGGAGCCCCATGAGAGCCAAAGCTGTGTGTTTGGTGAACGGGGTGGCAGATGGACCTCTGGGTAAAAAGACTGTACTGGAGAGGGACACAGCCACTGCTGGTCTCAGTAGCACCCTGATGTTTCTCTCCTCCAGCCCTCCAATCTCCTCCTGATGCTTCCCGTGGCCAAACTCAACCAAAAGGCAACAAGTTAAGGACCCCAGGTGTTGCAGGGCAGCAGAGAGCAGAGGGTGCTGAAGAATAGCTCTAAAATCCAATGGTGATAGCTGGCACAGGCTGGTAGGCAAAATGTCTTCTTTCATTGGACTTCTAGAAGTTGGCCACTTTAGCATATAATTTGTCTTCTCTCATTTCTTGTCACATACCAAAGTCCCTTCAGAAGTAACCAGTGAAGAGACCCCAGACCAAGTTACTCAGGGCTCCTGAACCCTCAGCTCAAAAGCACGCGTCCATGTCATTGGCAAGAGAGTATTATTCCCAGACAAAATGTTCTAAGACAATGTTAATTAATGATAAGGATGGGCATGTGGAGAACAGCTCAAGGCTGGTCAGGGCAGCCAGACCCTTGCCTGATGACTTGTCTTTGCCCCCTTAGACAGGTGTGGAAGGATTGGCAGCCACCTGGAAAACTCTGTTTTGTAGTAAGAACATTTTCCAGGCTCACAGGCTGGGCATCTTCCAGCTCTGGTGTTGACTTAGTCACTGCCCTCCAGGAACATTCATTCTGGCTCCCTGTTGACAGCTCCTGCAGGCTCAGCCTGGACCAGGCAGGTACCCAGAGGGAAAGAGCACAGGGGGCTTGGGACACTGGAAGACCTCACCCTCTGTGTGCTTTTTCTCCACCTCCTTCACCAAGGGGACTCTGTTCCTCTCTCCAGTTTTCTCTGGAATGCCATGTTCTTAAGTCATCACTTACTCAGCCTTTTTAGAAAGTCAGAAATCAAGAAAAACAAAAAAATTAAGGAATTTGACCACAAGCCCTTCTGGGTCACCTTGACCTTCTGGTGAGCTGACTTGGATACAGGGCCTCTGCTCCACTGACATCGGGGTCTGATGGGAGTGGTCCCTGAGGACCCTGTGGGTGGAGAGAGCCCAGAGGAGCTAGGGGAGAACACAGCTGACTCCCACCTCTTGCCCTGGGCCTGGCCAGATCAGCCCAGGTGGGGCCAGCTGGGTCTGTGCAGCTGCAGGAAAACAGGAAGTTCTAGAGAAGTGCTCAGGGCTGTGTGAGGGAGTGAAGGCCCAGAAGCTACAGCTGGGAGGGGACTGGGGTGCCCCAGGGGTAGTCGGTACAAGTCAGACATGGCCTGGGGCTCAGCTGTTGGGGTCACCTAGAGGTCTGTCCTTTGAAACCAGAGGACAGCACAGCCTGGCTCTGCAATCTGAGCCTTCACGCACCAGGCCCCCCAGGGAAAGACACAAACCTCTAGGAGCACCAGGTCCTGGTCACCAGGTCGCTGGTCCACCTCACCGGGTTGATGAGTGAGGAAACCAGTTGTCCAGCTTGAAGAGAGCCTCTCCTCACTTTTGGGCCCCCAAGCCGCCCTCCCTCTCCAGCCTTTTATGGGTCCAAACGGGAGACCTCTCCCTGATCCGAGCCCTGCAGCCGTGCCTGCCATTTGGCTCAGTGTCCCAGAAGTGATACAGATGACAATTCTCTCCACAAAGCACAGTACCAGGGAAAGGGTCCAGGACTGAATCCCGAGGGTCTGGATTCCATGAGAACCAACTCCTCCTGCATTGTGACCTTGATCCTTCTCTCAGTCCTGCTTTATTTCAAGCCTTTGCACACCTCCCCTCCTGCAGCTGGGGCCACTTCATCTCTTCTTAAGGTTCAGATTTACCATTGCTGTTACCAAGCCTGACTGCAGGGAGAGGCATCTCTCAGCGGCCAGCAGGGTAGGCTAAAGCAGATGGGCAATGGTTCTACCAGCCATGTGATCTTACGTTGATTTTCCAACCTCCCTTAGCCTCATCTTCCTTATCTATAAAATGTCAGTCATGACATCTACCGCACAGGGGACTTGTAAGAATATAAAATACTGTAAATTACAGGACTTGAGTTGAATTGGCTGCCCTCACCTCTCTCCCTTTGGACTGGCCTTTTAAATACCATTGTGTCTGTCTGGCCCTGACTCGTGACCCTGCTTCCTGCCTTAGTCTCTGGATGGCGCTCCTGTGGACAGATTCCCAGGCACCCCTTCCTCTGCAGAGAGCTCTGGATTCCCATGTGACCTAGAGCCTCTCAATCTCTTCCATCCCTTTGCCCAGGTCAGATACTGAGATCAGGAAGCATCTATATCGCCCTGTGACTTATTTTGCTCTCCCATAAAATTAAGGCATTGAGGATGATCTTATCTCTCCAATGAGACTGTAAACTCCCAGGGGCAGGAGCCAAGCCATTCCCAAGTGAGGGGCAGAAGGATCACATCGGGACAGACAAACAGCCCTTGTTTCTTGGGAAACAAATCAATGAATCCACCTTCTAACCCAATACATTGTGAAAAATAAAATCTGAGCATGGATGTCAATGAAAAGGACTGATTAATAAACTCACCGATTAGGATCATGTCTATTAGTAGCAGGCAAATATCTCTGTAATTAATCAGCTATAAAGTCCTAAGTCTAACATGCAAGTGGTTTTTATCGAAAAGACATAAAGAGCTGGAATTTCACAATTTGCAGGGACCATTCTCAAAAGTGCCTCAAAATGGAAGCTCTGAAGAGGGAGAGCTTCTCAACAGGACTAGAAACTGTACCTTGATTTATTGACTTACTGTTTCCATCAGGAACACCAAAGAACAATATCACATGAGGTATATGCAAAATGCTTCTGAAACTTTCACATGCACAGAATCACCTGGAATCAATCTGATGGAATGCAGATTCTAATTCTGTAGATCCAGGGTGGGCCCGAGATTCTGCATTTCTAGGAAGCTCCCAGGTGGCTCTGACACTGACTCTGTAAGTAGTGAGTGAAGAGATATAGAACACTCCGCTCGACCCACTAAGGTCAGGTGAATTTTCTGTACTATTAAACTTCTTTATAATAAAATGAGAGAAAATTTTTAAAAAAGCAAAAACAAGAACCCTCTGGTAAAAGGCTCAAAGAGCAGGTCCAGGTCGGCTCTGCCCAAACGTCCACGGCAATTCACTGCCCCTCTCTGGGGTTCCAAGATGCCTTGCTATTCTTAAAAAAAAAAAAGTGTCCTAAGATTCTAAAGGATTAGATCCAAGAAATGTAGCCCAGCAACTCCCATCTCTCTGACTGCTCTTTTAGGAACAGAAGGCAGCAGCATCACAGAATGTGGATAGAGGGCTTTCTCTGCCCCTCTGAACCGTGCTTAGTCTACACCACCTCAGAACATGGGGATTGTACTTCCCAGGGATATGAAAAGAAAGAAGCTAGAGAAGAGGTGAGAAAATGCTCTGAACAATGCCTCTCCCACCACTGCCACCACGGGAGGCTAGAAACAGAATCTCTGGTCTGACTACTCAGTCTTTTCTGTTTGCTCTCCTTGGCTGCAGATCCTGGGCCAGATCACAGCCCACTTGTGGCTCAAGGTGTGCATTTGTCGACAAACAACAGAAACAGATTCCAGTTAACTTAAAAGAGGGGGAAATGGAATCTATTGGAAGGCTGTGAAATTGCTCAAGAAGAGAAGGAAAAGCTGGACAAGTAGGTCCCAGGACGGAAGCCAGGCAGGAAGCAGGCCGCAATTCAAGGGCGCCCTCTTTGCATTGAAATGGCTCCAATTGTTTTCCGTTCTTACATCACTACCCTAAAAAGCCAGGGTCCCAGGAGAGAGAAAATGATGGTCAAGCTTGTGTTACAGTGGGGCAGGGTTGATCCTAGAAGGAAAATTGAGGGACTGTTACCAAAGAAAGGAAAATGTATGCCAAGCAGCCAGGCACAGACATGTCCACTGCATAAGGCAAGAAACAACCTCCCTGCAATGCAAGCAATGCCAGCAGACTCTCCCACGGGGTAAAAACTCATCCTGCGCACACAGCAGCCCCTCTCTTGAACCCCTAAAGGTGTGAACACCGTTATGCCGTGCAGTTTTCCTGTAAACTGCCATCTTAGCATAAAGAATCTGCTTAGAACCGATCAAATACATTTTGCTTTCACTGTCAGAACCATAAACTGGCTTCATTCTCCACTCCATTTTTTTCCACACAAAGAACATTTTCACCATGTTGAAAAAATTAACAGCAAATGAGATAGCAAGAAGAGAGTCACAGAACCACATGCAGGGCTGCTGCTGGAGGGATGGACAGTCCCATTCCTGGTGTGCACATTTTATATTCATGGCTCAGGAAGTACACATACCTGGGAGTCACAGATTCTAGGGAAATTTGGAGAGGGAGACTGTGATCTCCATAAAAGTCAAGAGTACAATAAGGCAAATTTGGGGCATGAGCAGGCAGCCCTGGCCTCAGGGGGACTCCATCTTCCCCTGCCTGGCTCCTAAGAAGAAGGATTTCCCTCTTTCCCTCCTTCCACTCCAGACGTCCAAGAAGCAAGACATGTTCCTGGCTGGTTTAGCAGATAGAAGCTCCCCAGTGTTTGGGTCTAGGACATCCAGTATGGGAGCCACTGGCCACATGTAAGTACTGAGCACTTGAGATGTGGCTAATTGGAATTGAGATGTGTTCTCACTGTAACATACATGCTTGGTTTCAAAGACTTAGTATGAAAAAAAGAATGTAAGATATCTCATTAATATTTTTTCACATTGATTGTATGTTGAAATACTTAGACATACTAGATTTAAAAAAAAAAACTAACATTGATTTTGCACGTTTCTTTTTTGTTTTTTTAAGTGTGGTTACTGGAAAATTGAAAACCACAATGTGACTCGTGTTATATTTCTATTGGACAGAGCTGGCCAAATCTGCCCTGTATTTTCACAGCTCAGTAATGCCTCATTCCCTATACTTCCTGCTCTTTTCCTTTAGAGCCGTGTCTACTAAGCCAGGCCCTGTGCTAAGTCAGAACTGCAAAGAGATGAATAAAGCCCACCATTTACCTTCAGTTTTCCCAACCCTCTATCACACGCACACACACACCTACTATCTTTTTTATTTTTAATATTTATTTATTTATTTTTGGCTGTGTTGGGTCTTTGTTGCTGTGCGCGGGCTTTCTCTAGTTGCAGCGAGCGGAGGCTACTCTTCGTTGCGGTGCACGGGCTTCTCATTGCAGTGGCTTGTGTCGGAGCACAGGCTCTAGGTTCACCGGCTTCAGTAGTTGTGGCATGTGGGCTCAGTAGTTGTGGCTCGTGGGCTCTAGAGTGCAGGCTCAGTAGTTGTGGCGCACAGGCTTAGTTGCTCTGTGACATGTGGGATCTTCCCAGACCAGGGCTTGAACCCATGTCCCCTGCATTGGTAGGTGGATTTTTAACCACTGTACCATCAGGGACATCCCTGCCTACTATCTTAATTGAATCCTTTAGGTCCAGAGGTTTGGGAGGTGATTTCCGTGTTGGTCTGTATTATTCTTGTTATTCTCATGGTCATCCTTGCTGCCCCGATGTGCCTAAATAATTGCTTCCCTGGAGGTCTGGGGCCCAAATTGCCAAACCCTGTAGAGCTGTATATTTTCTATTCAGACAACTTTTGGCTCAAAACTGTTTGGCTTGAAAACATATAATATACAAAAGTAAAAAAATGCTTGCTCTTTTTGGCATATCAAGAAGATATGTCACACATGGGAGGAGGGATAACTTGACATCTAACTAACACAATGAGCTACTCACATCTCTCTACCTGCTAACACACACACACACATGCACACATACACACAGTCAAAAAGGAGAGAAGAAAAAGTCAAGGTGGTGGCACTCAGCTTTAAATTCTATGTTGTTTTAGAAATGAATACATCTAAGAATAGTAATAGCAATACTTGTAAAATGCTTATGCTGACCTAACTGTCCACTGACAGATGAATGGATAAAGAAGATGTGGCACATATATACAATGGAATATTACTCAACCATAAAAAGAAACGAAATTGAGTTACTTGTAGTGAGGTGGATGGACCTAGAGTCTGTCATACAAAGTGAAGTAAGTCAGAAAGAGAAAAGCAAATACTATATGCTAACACATATATATGGAATCTAAAAAAAAAAAAAAATTGTTCTGAAGAACTAGGGGCAGGACAGGAATAAAGACGCAGATGTAGAGAATGGACTTGAGGACCCGGGGATGGGGAAGGGGAAGCTGGGACAAAGTGAGAGAGTGACACTCACATACACACACTACCAAATGTAAAATAGATAGCTAGTGGGAAGCAGCTGCATAACACAGGGAGATCAGCTCGGTGCTTTGTGACCACCTAGAGGGGTAGGATAGGGAGGGTGAGAGGGAAACTCGAGAAGAGGAGATATGGGGATATATGTTTACGTATAGCTGATTCACTTTGTTATAAAGCAGAAATTAACACACCATTGTAAAGCAATTATACTCCAATAAAGATGTTAAAGAAAAATAAAAGGCTTATGCTGGAGACTCTCCTAAGAGTTTCTTTCAACCCTCAGCACAATCTCATACAGTAGGTACTATTATGACCTCTGTTTTAGATGTGAGAAAGTGAGACACAGAAAAATCAAACAATTTGTCCAAGGTCACATGGCTGGTGAGCAGCAGAGTTGGGATTCAAACCAGGTTGTCAGTTCTGTGTCTTCGTGCTTAACTACTAAGCTGTGGCATTCTACAGTTGGAGGAATTGAGGCTCAGAGACTAGAAAAGACACACTAAAGGTGGCCCAGTTAATGACAGGGGCTGGACTAGAAGTATGTCCTCTGATGCCTACCACAATGCCCCAGTCTCCCCAAAACCAGACCACGCCAGTGTCCAAAATGCAGGGGGATTTTGATAGGTGCACACTAGGGTGCTTGGGGATAGGAGACAGGAAGGAGCAAGAACCGACAACGTTTCTCATCTCTCTTGACCAGGTAAAGGCACAGCCAGTTGATTCAAACCCTAAGCAACGAATTAATTATAACAGAAAAACCAAAGGCCTTGACACCAGCCAGTCCTAGACTCAAATCTTGCCACGAGTACAGAAAAATAACATGATCATCAACAAGTTTCCTAACTTCTCTGAGCCTCTGTAATTTGCTGTGTAAAACGGGGTTAAGAACACCTCCTTCAAAGACCGCCGTGAGGATCTGCATGAGATCCATATGCAAAACAGCTCACACCATACCTGGTGCATGTGCCTCGTAACTGCTTTATAAATATTAGCTCCTCTCCAGACCAGCCCTGGCCCTCCTCAACTTCAGCTGGAACCAAACAGGGACCCCTGGAATTCCTGCAAAAGAGTCTATATAGGAGTGAAATAAGCATGTAGGGCTAGAGGGGTGGCCCCAGGGACTGAGGAGTGGAAAGCTCTGTGCTGTTTGGGACATAGTGGGTGAGGTAGGGTTACCACCATAAGATGCACTCCACGGCCTCAGTCTGTGTTGCTAGAAAGAAAGGGGAGGATTGTGAGCTCCAGCCTGAGTCACAGAAGCCCTTTGTGTCTCCCAGGACAGGGCAGGTTGGGGCCTTGGGCTGGGGGGACAGTGGTGGGTGGGGTCACCTGGCAGCCTGGATTTCATCTAAGAAAGGCTGGCTTGATGCCCGGCCTCATGTGTTTTAAGGGCCGGTACAGGAGCCCTGGGAGGGGGGACAGGTGTGGACAAAGAGCAGAGACTTTGAAAAAGAGAGATGTCTCTTTCTTATTTCTGTTAGCTTAGAGTTTAACTAATTAAAATTCATTCTTAAAGCTATTTGGGCTTAATGACGTTCCACCTTCCATGCCTCAGTTTCCCCAACTAAAAGACTCTCAAAGTGTCAAAGGGCCCTCAGAGGACCTTCCCGGGTCCATCTTCTCCACGCCTCCACCCACAGCACAGACTGCCCTCACCCCTGCTGAACAGATGGAAAACAAATGGGAGAGACCCCAACCCTCCCAGAGATGAGGGAGTGCCTTCTCCTTCTGGGTGGACTTGACTTTCCATGGTTTCAACGGCAAGGTAATTAGGCCAGAGACAAGAGGAAGCTCCCCTCTGGAAAGAGACCTCTTTTATTTCTATCACCTCTTTAACATTGCTCCCATATTTTTATACATGTTTCCAAGAATCTTTTCCTAATCAACCAGCCAGAAATGAATGGGCTTTATCATCTCTGAGTTTCCAGCTCAGTGTGTTTGCCCATCTAGAAGTCCTCCCTGGATACAATAATATTATAGCTACTGAGGTATGGTCTCATGGCCCTAACAGAACATAATTTCCCTAAAGACAGAACAATCCTCAGCTCTGTCTCACCCATGTTGCTTACTACAGGGTCTCTCAGGTTGGGACAATATCCTCCTGGCTAAGTCAGTGGGGGCTTATTGAATGTCTACTCTGTACCCAGAACTAAATGCTTTTCTACATCCATCCAGGACAGCAGCCAGTGTTCAACAAACGTCCATGGAGTGAAAGGCCACTATGCTATGCCAGTCCTTATATTGAAAGAGTGGTCCTAGTACCATTTGTGCTCTTCAGGATATATGCCTCTAAGTACACAAGGCATCAACACTAAAGGGGCAGGGATTCACCAAGGGCGAGGTAAGTACCAGAAAGAGGTCTTGGGCCCTTCAGAATATACACCAGGACTTCCTAATTTTGCTCAGTTCAAAACACCTGAATTCTAAATGTATTGATTTGGCCAAAGAAGCAAGAGGAGGACTCCATTAACCCAAACTGGTACTCCAGGTCTGGACACTCCCATGAGGGCAGACAGCATGACGTCCGTAGTCTATTGTGTTTCCAGCCTTAGTACAGTGCCTGGCACAGATTAGTTGCTCAACAAGCATGTATTGTATGGATGGCAGTTGGATGGAGGTGATGCTGCTGACAGGTGACCACATATGTCTCCATAAGGAAGAGGACGATAAAGAACATTGCAGTTAGAAGGGACTTCAGAGTTCTTCTACACCAGCCTCTTATGTTTAGATAAGAAAATGAGGGCCAAGTTCACATGGTGGATTGGAAAAGGGCACTGAACTGGAGTTTGAAAGACCTGGACTCCCTGGTTCTGACCAAACTCATACATAAGAACTGTTAGTTAGGGATGCTGTTAGGGCAGCCATCCTTACAACTACTTCCCCACCACTGGTTTGGTCAGATCCACTTTTATACTCAGCACAACACACGTGTGCTCTTTAACATCACTGTTCTTCACATTCGTGATTCTTTTTATTTTTTAATTTTTTGCTGCACTGTGCAGCTTGCGGGATCTTATTTCCCCAACCAGGGATTGAACCCAGGCCCACAGCAGTGGAAGCATGGAGTCCTAACCACTGGACTGCCAGGGAATTCCCTTGTGATTCTACTATATAATTCTCTGATTGCAAGTTGGAGGTCACGGTTTTGGTTTGCTTATTTCTTTCTCGCCAACCATAGTGTCCCCAACATCCACCTGAATTACATAATAAATATTTGTTAAATACATATATTTATTAATAATACATTCTTTCTCAGTTACGTGCTGAATTTTTCATGGAGGCTAGAGTGGCTCTTATTGCAAATGCAGCTACCCTGTAACTGTAAATTTGTATTTGAGAAACTGATCATACCAGAAGAGGGTTGAATTCTGGATTGCTGGTGGGACCCAGAAAAATGTATGGCTGTTAGAGCGAAATAAGGAGATTGTGTCTTAGAAAAAGATGGAGTGTGGGGAGTGGCATCTTTCAAACATCAGACTTACACGAATCTGAGCAGGGAGCAAACTTAAGGGACTTGCTTCAGAGGGTGGGTCTGGGAAACAGAGGAATGTAGAAGATTCTGCTAGTGGAACTGAGAGAGTGAGCAACAAGCCTTTAGTGGCCAAATCACAGCTGCAAGGAAAGCTTGGACCTACATTTGGGGAGGTTCATACCTAGGTCACCACAGGAAGGAACTTGGCATCCTCCAGGCTCAGGACTAACAGAGGTGGCAGAGCTAGGAAAAGAGTAAAATAAAAAGCTGACATTTCATTCTGGTCTGTGTTAAGTTGTGCCAAGCTATGTGCCTATAAATCATCTCCAATATATAGACTCTGTACTGAGATTTGAGCTCTAATCAGAAAACGGAGGGCACTATCATGAGGTCCATGCATAGTTAAGGAAGACTTTAGATTGGGGAAATGAGTGAGGACCCAAGTCCTGGTTCTAAGGACTAGTCTGAAGAAGAAAATTGTGACAAACTAAACAATGCAACCAAGAAGTTGTGTAGGCACCCATACACTATGAGAGGAACCAAAGGGCTGTGTCTGAGTTGTCCATGCAGAAACTCAGACCCTAAGATTTTTGAACCCTTGAAGGGTAGAAGTTGAAACCAAAAAAAGCAAAACAAAGCAAAGTTTAAAAGCTGATCTAATAAAAATGCAAATGGCCAAATTTTTGGACCCAGAAATTTTAACATTAGGCATCTATTCTAGAGAAATCTTTACATCTCTACACAAGAGTGTTTCATAACAGTCACAACAGCATATAAAGTTAACAAGACTCAAATACAGCAGCTTAACTCATAAAAGTGGGCTTGCTGTATAGTCTAAGTCTAATATGGGTCTCTCCTCTTATAGTACACCCTAGGGGACTAGTCGAATAAAGTAAATTATATCTATGCCATGATATATTCTATAGCAATTAAAAAGTAGATACATGTGTATATGTGCATAGATCCACACATACATATATGTACTGATATGGAGAGATCTCCCAGACATATTATTAGGTGAGGGAAAAAAGGAAAGTAGCAAGAGAATACATACAATATGACACCCTTCAAATGTAAAAGGATAGAAACTTTTATATGTAAAAATTAAGGGCTGTGTGTATATTAACGTTTACATATACATGTATACAAATGCACATGTGTATGCACACATACACACACAATTTTGTACATTGTTAAAATATTTGCACCAAGCTGTTGACAGTGATCGTCTATGGGGAAAAGAATGAAATTAAGTGGTGAACAAAGAAGACTTTTGATTTATCTGTATTGTTTGAATTTTATTGCATATTATACTTCTGTAATTAACTTTTTAAAAAAAAATTCTTCAAGCTGCAAGCAATTTCTGTCTGGCATGAAATGGAAACATCAACAGTCCTTTAGTATAGAGAGTCTCTTTGTTCTAAGGAAATCACCAGAATAAGGGTTTTAATGATATAAATGGAAAGTAAAGACTGGCTTCTGATCTCGAGATGTGGTTGCCAGGAGGAAAAGGTTTTTTTGTGTGTGGGGGGCGGAGGGGTGGTAATATTTCCTGTGTTAACTTGTCCCCGTGTTGGATCAGAGATGATTGGACTAGGAGATTTTTGAGAACATGCGGCTTAACTGACAAAGGAATGAAGACCCAGAGGAATGGTGAGGCTTTTATGTCTCATGCAGCAGCAGCATGCTCTGGGTTTGAGCTCCTATGGCTAGAAGTCTGAGGACAAGAGGCTTGGAATATTTTTATAAGATCTTTCATGAGACTCTGGCTGCAAGCTGTGCTCTTTCCATGCCCAGGTGACAAAATGAAGCTCTGAGTCATGAGACACCCTTCCTCTCTGCTCTGCATGGAAGCACTCTTGGACTGAAGATGGGTGACTATTGTGAGTGGGGTCTTTTACCATTGTATCTTTTCAATAAGTCATTACTGATATACAATAATGCTCTAGGTTTTTGTATATTTATTTTGTATCTGGCTACCTTACTGATCTCTTATTAGTTTTCATAGATTCATTCTCTCAATATTTTTAGACATTCCATCTATTATGGGTTGAATTGTGCCCCCAACTCCAAATTCATATGTTGAAGCCCTAACCCCCAGTACTTTAAGATGTGACTGTATTTGGAGATAGGGCCTTTAAAAACATAATTGAGTTAAACTGAGGCCTTTAGGGTGGGCATCAGTCCAGTCTGATTTGTGTCCTTATAAGAAGACGGAATTTGGACACATAAGATGTGCATGAACAGAGGGACAAGCATGTGAAGTAGCAGCAAGAGGGTGGCCATCTGCAAACCAAACAGAGAAGCCTCAAAAGAAACCCAACTGGCTGACACCTCAATCTTGGACTTCTAGCCTCTAGAACTGTGAGAAAATAAATTTTTATTGTTCAGGCTACACAGTCTATGGTATTTTGTTATGTCAGCCCTAGCAAACTAATATGCCTTCATACAGTCAGAAAATAATAAGAATTTGGCTGCTCTTCCCCCTTAGATCTACACTTATTTCTGTTTCCTACCTTATCACATTGGCTACCTATACACATTCTTTCAAAGTTTAAGGTGCTCCAGGAGAAGAGATCCACATTCCACTTTCTAACAAGCCTATTTTTATTAATTAAGTCACCCTATAAAAAAAGCATCTTGTTGACTTTGAAGGGCATTACATTTATATTCAAATAATCCTATAAAGTTGGTACTGTTATCTTGTTGATTAGATGAGCATATTGAGGCTCCATGAGGGTATGTAACTTGTCTGGGATTATAAGTCATAATCAGACTCAGGTTTTTTTTTTTTTTTTTCATATATGGCCTTTATTATGTTGAGGAAAGTTCCCTCTATGCCTACTTTCTGCAGGGTTTTTATCATAAATGGGTGTTGAATTTTGTCAAAAGCTTTCTCTGCATCTATTGAGATGATCATATGGTTTTTCTCCTTCAATTTGTTAATATGGTGTATCACGTTGATTGATTTGCGTATATTGAAGAATCCTTGCATTCCTGGAATAAACCCCACTTGATCATGGTGTATGATCCGTTTAATGTGCTGTTGGATTCTGTTTGCTAGTATTTTGTTGAGGATCTTTGCATCTATGTTCATCAGTGATATTGGCCTGTAGTTTTCTTTCTTTGTGACATCCTTGTCTGGTTTTGGTATCAGGGTGATGGTGGCCTCGTGGAATGAGTTGGGGAGTGTTTCTCCCTCTGCTATATTTTGGAAGAGTCTGAGAAGGATAGGTAATAGCTCTTCTCTAAATGTTTGATAGAATTTGCCTGTGAAGCCATCTGGTCCTGGGCTTTTGCTTGTTGGAAGATTTTTAATCACAGTTTCAATTTCAGTGCTTGTGATTGGTCTGTTCATATTTTCTATTTCTTCCTGATTCAGTCTTGGCAGGTTGTGCCTTTCTAAGAATTTGTCCATTTCTTCCAGGTTGTCCATTTTATTGGCATAGAGTTGTTTGTAGTAATCTCTCATGATCTTTTGTATTTCTGCAGTGTCAGTCGTTACTTCTCCTTTTTCATTTCTAATTCTATTGATTTGAGTCTTCTCCCTTTTTTTCTTGATGAGTCTGGCTAATGGTTTATCAATTTTGTTTATCCTTTCAAAACACCAGCTTTTAGTTTTATTGATCTTTGCTATCGTTTCCTTCATTTCTTTTTCATTTATTTCTGATCTGATTTTTATGATTTCTTTCCTCCTGCTAACTTTGGGGTTTTTTTGTTCTTCTTTCTCTAATTGCTTTAGGTGCAAGGTTAGGTTGTTTATTCGAGATGTTTCCTGTTTCTTAAGGTAAGATTGTATTGCTATAAACTTCCCACTTAGAACTGCTTTTGCTGCATCCCATAGATTTTGAGTCGTCGTGTCTCCATTGTCATTTGTTTCTAGGTATTTTTTGATTTCCCCTTTGATTTCTTCAGTGATCACTTCGTTATTAAGTAGTGTATTGTTTAGCCTCCATGTGTTTGTATTTTTTACAGATCTTCTCCTGTGATTGATATCGAGTCTCATAGCGTTGTGGTCGGAAAAGATACTTGATACAATTTCAATTTTCTTAAATTTACCAAGGCTTGATTTGTGACCCACGATATGATCTATCCTGGAGAATGTTCCATGAGCACTTGAGAAAAATGTGTATTCTGTTGTTTTTGGATGGAATGTCCTATAAATATCAATTAACTCCATCTCATTTAATGTATCATTTAAAGCTTGTGTTTCCTTATTTATTTTCATTTTGGATGATCTGTCCATTGGTGAAAGTGGGGTGTTAAAGTCCCCTACTATGAATGTGTTACTGTCGATTTCCCCTTTTATGGTTGTCAGTATTTGCCTTATGTATTGAGGTGCACCTATGTTGGGTGCATAAATATTTACAATTGTTATATCTTCCTCTTGGATCGCTCCCTTGATCATGATGTAGTGTCCTTCTTTGTCTCTTCTAATAGTCTTTGTTTTAAAGTCTATTTTGTCTGATATGAGAATTGCTACTCCAGCTTTCTTTTGGTTTCCATTTGCATGAAATACCTTTTTCCATCCCCTTACTTTCAGTCTGTATGTGTCTCTAGGTCTGAAGTGGGTCTCTTGTAGACAGCAAATATATGGGTCTTGTTTTTGTATCCATTCAGCCAATCTGTGTCTTTTGGTGGGAGCATTTAGTCCATTTACATTTAAGGTAATTATCGATATGTGTGTTCCCATTCCCATTTTCTTAATTGTTTTGGGTTTGTTATTGTAGGTCTTTTCCTTCTTTTGTGTTTCTTGCCTAGAGAAGTTCCTTTAGCAGTTGTTGTAGAGCTGGTTTGGTGGTGCTGAACTCTCTCAGCTTTTGCTTGTCTCTAAAGGTTTTAATTTCTCCATCAAATCTGAATGAGATCCTTGCTGGGTAGAGTAATCTTGGTTGCAGGTTTTTCTCCTTCAACACTTTCAATATGTCCTGCCACTCCCTTCTGGCTTGCAGAGTTTCTGCTGAAAGATCAGCTGTTAACCTTATGGGGATTCCCTTGTATGTTATTTGTTGTTTTTCCCTTGCTGCTTTTAATATGTTTTCTTTGTATTTAATTTTTGACAGTTTGATTAATATGTGTCTTGGCGTATTTCTCCTTGGATTTATCCTGTATGGGACTCTCTGTGCTTCCTGGACTTGATTAACTATTTCCTTTCCCATATTAGGGAAGTTTTCAACTATAATCTCTTCAAATATTTTCTCAGTCCCTTTCTTTTTCTCTTCTTCTTCTGGAACCCCTATAATTCGAATGTTGGTACGTTTAATGTTGTCCCAGAGGTCTCTGAGACTGTCCTCAGTTCTTTTCATTCTTTTTTCTTTATTCTGCTCTGCAGTAGTTATTTCCACTATTTTATCTTCCAGGTCACTTATCCGTTCTTCTGCCTCAGTTATTCTGCTATTGATCCCATCTAGAGTACTTTTAATTTCATTTATTGTGTTGTTCATCGTTGCTTGTTTCATCTTTAGTTCTTCTAGGTCCTTGTTAACTGATTCTTGCATTTTGTCCATTCTATTGTCCATTCTATCTCCAAGATTTCGGATCAACCTTACTATCATTATTCTGAATTCTTTTTCAGGTAGACTGCCTATTTCCTCTTCATTTGTTAGGTCTGATGGGTTTTTATCTTGCTCCTTCATCTGCGGTGTGTTTTTCTGTCTTTTCATTTTGCTTATCTTACTGTGTTTGGGGTCTCCTTTTTTGCAGGCTGAAGGTTCGTAGTTCCTGTTGTTTTTTGTGTCTGTCCCCAGTGGCTAAGGTTGGTTCAGTGGGTTGTGTAGGCTTCCTGGTGGAGGGTACTAGTGCCTGTGTTCTGGTGGATGAGGCTAGATCTTGTCTTTCTGGTGTGCAGGTCCACGTCTGGTGGTGTGTTTTGGGGTGTCTGTAGACTTATTATGATTTTGGGCCGCCTCTCTGCTAATGGGTGGGGTTGTGTTCCTGTCTTGCTAGTTGTTTGGCATAGGATGTCCAGCACTGTAGCTTGCTGGTCGTTGAGTGAAGCTGGGTGCTGGCGTTGAGATGGAGATCTCTCGGAAATTTTTGCTGTTTGATATTATGTGCAGCTGGGAGGTCTCTTGTGGATCAGTGTCCTGAAGTTGGCTCTCCCACCTCAGAGGCACAGCACTGACTCCTGGCTGCAGCCCCAAGAGCCTTTCATCCACAGGGCTCCTTAATTTGGGATGATTGGTTGTCTATTCAGGTATTCCACAGATGCAGGGTATATCAAGTTGATTGTGGAGCTTTAATCCGCTGCTTCTGATGCTGCTGGGAGAGATTTCCCTTTCTCTTCTTTGTTCTCACAGTTCCCAGGGGCTCAGCTTTGGATTTAGCCCCGCCTGTGCGTGTAGGTCGCCGGAGGGCGTCTGTTCTTTGCTCAGACAGGACGGGGTTAAAGGAGCCGCTGATTCGGAGGCTCTGGCTCACTCAGGCCCGGGGGTAGGGAAGGGCACGGAGTGTGGGGCGGGCCTGCGGCGGCAGAGGCCGGCGAGACGTTGCAGCCTGAGGCGCGCCTGTGCGTTCTCCCGGGGGAGTTGTCCCTGGATCCCGGGACCCCGGCAGTGGCGGGCTGCACAGGCTCCCCGGAAGGGCGCGTGGCCAGTGACCTGTGTTCGCACACAGGCCTCCCGGTGGCGGCAGCAGCGGCCCTAGCCGCTCTGGGCGGCCCTAGCCACGTCCGTCTCTGGGCTCCGCACCCCTAGCCGCGGCTCGCGCCCGTCCCTGGAGCTCTCTCAAGCAGCGTTCTTAATCCCCTCTCCTCGTGCACCAGGAAACAAAGAGGGACGTAAAAGTCTCTTGCCTCTTCGGCAGTTCCAGACTTCTCCCCGGACTCTCTCCCGGCCAGCCGCGGTGCACCAACGCCCCGCAGGCTGTGTTCACGCCGCCAACCTCAGTCCTCTCCCGGCGCTCCGACAAAAGCCGGAGCCTCAGCTCCCAGTCCCGCCCGCCCCGGCGGGCGAGCAGACAAGCCTCTCGGCTGGCAAGTTCCGGTCGGCCCGATCCTCTGCGCTGGAATCTGTCCGCTTTGCCCTCCGCACCCCTGTTGCTGTGCTCTCCTCCGCGGCTCCCAAGCTCCCCCACTCCGCCTCCCGAAGTCTCCACCCGCGAAGGGGCTTCCTAGTGTGTGGACACTTTTCCTCCTTCACAGCTCTCTCCCGCTGGTGCAGGACCCGTCCCTATCCTTTTGTCTCTGTTTAGTTTTTTCTTTTGCCCTACCCAGGTACGTGGGGGGTTTCTTGCCTTTTGCGAGGTCTGAGGTCTTCTCCAGACTCAGGTTTTAAGATTTAAATTAAATCCCTTGTTTTTTCTATCATATCCACCAAACAATTGAACAAAAATGAAGACAGAAAATTTTGTATTAGGGGAAAATAAGTGAGAACTTAGTAACTATTACTATAAGTCCTTCTTTATGGGGTTTAAGGTGTTCTTTCTGCCTCTAACTCTTTCCCTTCCTTTGAGGAGAAGGGTATTTTCTCCAACTCAAAAGCAGAGTAGAATAGCTATTTAACAGAACACCCATCTCCTAAGTTTCTGCCTTCCCAGACATTTCTGCCAGATTGTTGAAGGAAGCAGCAAATAATAGTGAAAAGTATTCAATATGGTATAGGTAGTTTCTAAGATGGTTCCTAAGGATTTTTGCCCCTTGATATTCAGGAGTGTGAGCCGTACATAGTAACTCACTTCAATACTAGGTACAGCAAAAGTGATGATCTGACACTTCCAAGATTAGGTTAGAAAAAGACTTTGGCTGATGTGTTGCTCACCCTCTCTTGCTCTCTTACTTAATCACACTGATGCAAGACAGCAGTAGCTTTGTTATGATCTGCTGTATGGAGAATAATATATGAAAAGGAACTTAGGCCAATAGTTAATGAGAACTGAAATTCTTAGTTCAACAGCTTATGAGGAACAGCATCCTAACAACAAGTGAACTTGTTCAGTGAGCTTGGAAACAGGTCCTCCCAACTGAGCCCTGAGATGAGTATGCACTAATACCCACTAATACCTTGACTGAAGCATCAGGAGACACTCTGAACCAGAGGACTCAGTTAAGATACATCCATTTTCCTGACCCATAGAAACTATGAAATAATATGTATTCATGGCTTTAAGCCACTAAATTTGGGCGTAATTTCTTACACAAAAATAAATAACTAATACATTCAGTCTGGAAATAAATAGGTCCAGGACCTAGTTTCAGCTCTACCAGTAGCTTACTGTGAACTCTTAGGCAAGTACTTTCCCCTCTCTGGGAAACAATTAGCCTCCTCACCCGTGAAATGAGGATTGTGAGAGAGATCTCTATAAATCCTTTCTACCTCTCCAAACTTATAAGTCTATCACTATCCTGATGCAATCTCCCAAATCTTTCCCTATGCCCCACCACCACTCTACACCCCTGTCATGCCCCACCACCCCTTAGGGCTCTTCCTTAGGGCTGTGTCTTCCCTGCTCTTTCAATCCTGCACTGAAAGAGAAAAGATGTTACTGGAACAAAGGGGCCCAGTCCCTGTAGTGTAGCCAAGACCCTTACTGGAATCCCAGGGGCTGAAGGTAAGAGGGGACAATGTCACTACACACCATTGATTTCTGTCATTTTTAGACTCTTACTGACTGCTGCTGACAGCCACGCCTCAGCCCTCAGTCCCCTCTTCAACTTTTATGAGCCCACTGTCACATATGCTTCCATTTTCCTCTGAAGGGAGTTCCAAGAGACCCTAAAAGCCTGTCACCTCACTTTAGAAAACACCTGGGCTCAGAGTCAGCCCAGCACAGTGAGTGTGGCAAATGGCATCTTAGGGGACCCAGCCCTTCCACTTAGAATACTGACATCGTGCTTTCTCCAGAATGTTTGGTTTGGTTCCAGGGGAAGCAATTCATAGGACTTAGGAGGAGGCAGAGAGGTCATCTGGAGGGAGAGGCCTGGTTGGAGAGCTCAGACACTAGAGTTCAAATCTCTGTAATGCTGCTGGATTGTCTGGGTGTGGTGGAGCAGGATCTGACTCTAAACCTCAGTTTATCTTTCTATAAAATAGACAGAAATCCCTGAGAGATTTCTACCTCTCATAATATGCCTCTGGTATTTTTACTAAAGTCCTTTCTCCTACCTACACACTACAACCTTCTCCTCACATCCTCTTCTTCAAACCTCCCTCTGAAACCTAGAAGGCTCTGCATCTCCAATAGAAAGTATGAGAGAGAGAGAGTTGCTTCCTTAAAGATAATAAGCATGAAAAGGAAAGCTGCTAGTATAATTTAAGTACAGAATCTCTCCCTCTACTGCCTTCTGCTCTGTTCCTTAGCAACACTTGCTCTTGCAATCCAATATAATAACCAACAGGTTCTGGCAACTATGGTGGTGGCATTTGTGTTCCCTAGAAGAGGAAAATGAGACACAGAAAAGAATTAACTTTTTCAAAGTATTTTAATTCTTTTTTACTCCACCTGCACCCATTAAAGTAATCAAAGAGGCTAAGTGATTCATTCATGTCCAGAAGAGTTACATGCCGGAGGAGGTAATGCACCTACCTGCTCTCTCTTGACTGCATGTAAGGAAAATCTGACTCAAATAGCTTAACTCTTAAAAAGAATTTATTGGCTCATTTAATTTAAAAAGATGAAAAGTGTACTAGCTTCAATAGTTTTGTTTAGAACCTATTCTCTTTCTATCTTCTGTCCTAACTTCAACTTCATCTTAACACTGATTCCCCCACTATTAAGATGGCTTCCAGCAGTCCCCAAATTCATGAACTTTCTCCTTCACATCTGTAAGGAATGCAGGAGCATCTTTGTCCCAGCATTCACAACAGAAGACCTGATGCTCACTTGGACTTGACTGGCTTAAGCCACTTGCCACTCCACAAATGATCATGATTGACAGGGAATGGGATACCCTATTTGACTAAGCTCCCACTGAGCCAAGAGCAAAGGTAACTTCCCCTGAATCACTTGAATTTCCAAATAAAATTGGAGGCCTTTGGGGAAGAGAAAGGGAAAGTGGATGCTGAGAAGATAACCAATTCATATCTGCTGTAGATACGAAGCGGTTCTTCAAGTTCAGAGCCCTGGGGTGTGTGGGTTGGTTGGTTGGTTGGTTGGTTCATTGGCTGGTTGGTTGGTTTTTTTAAGGCCTTATTTTTATAGCAGTTTTAGGTTTACAGAAAAATTGAGATGGTACAGAGATTTCCCATGTAACCTTTTCTCCCACAAGCATCTTCATTATCATCCCTCGCCAGAGTAGTACACTTGTTATGGTTGATGAACATACACTGGCACCTCATAATCACCCAAAGTCCATGGTTTACACTATGGTTCACTCTTGGTGTTGTACACTCTATGGGTTTGGACAAATGTGTATTGACATGTATCCATCATTATAGTATCATACAGAGTATTTTCATTGCCCTTAAGGTCCCCTGTGCTCTGCTTATGCAACCATTTCCCAACCCCTCAACCCCTGGCAACCACTAATCTTTTTACTGTCTCCATAATTTTGCCTTTTCCAGAATGTCATATAATTGGGGCCAAGTGTGTAGCCTTTTCAGATTGGCTCTTTCACTTAGTAATATGCATTTAAGATTCCTCTAGTCTTTTCATGGCTTGATAACTCACTTCTTTTTAGCACTGAATAATATTCCACTGTCTGAATGTGCCAGAGTTTATTTATCCACTCACCTACTGAAGGACAACTTGGTTAGTTTCAAGTTTTGCACTTATGAATAAAGCTGCTATAAATTTCCATGTGTAAGTTTTTGTGTGGACATAAGTTTTCAATTTCTTTGTGTAAATACCATACCAAGGAGCACAATTGCTGGATCGTATGATAAGAGTATATTTAGTTTTGTAAGAAACTGCCAAACTGTCTTCAAAAGTGGCTGTACTATTTTTCATTCCTACCAGCAAGGAATGAGAGTTCCTGTTGCTTCCCATCCTCACCAGCATTTGGTGTTGTCAGTGTTTTAGATTTTGGCCATTCTAATAGGTGTGGACTTTTATCTCACTGGCTGTTTTAATTTGCATTTCCCTGGTAACATGTGATGTGGAACATCTTTTCAAATGCTTATTTTCCATCTACATATCTTCTTTGATGGGGTGTCTGTTAAGATCTTTGGCCCATTTTTTAATCAGATTGTTTTCTTATTGTTGAGTTTTAAGTGTTCTTTACATTTTTGGATAATAGTTCTTTTATAAGATGTGTCTTTTGCAAGTATTTTTTATTCCAGTCTTTGGCTTTTCTCCTCATTCTCTTAACATTTTTTTTTCATAGAGCAGAAGTTTTTAATTTTAATGAAGTCTAGATCTTCAATTATTTTCTTCATCAACTATGCCTTTGGTGCTGTTTCTAAAAATTCATCACCATGCCCAAAATCATCTAGGTTTTTTGCCTATATTATCTTATAGGAGTTTTATAGTTTTGAATTTTACATTTAGATCTGTGACCCATATTGAGTTAATTTTTGTGAAGCATGTAAGGTCTGTGTCTAGATTCATTTTTTGTTTGCATGTGGATGCCCAGTTATTCCAGCACCATTTGTTGAAAAAAAAAATCGTTGCTCCATTGCATCACCTTTGCTCTTTTATCAAAGATCAATTGACTATGTTTATGTGAGTATATTTCTGGGCTCTCTATCTGTTCCATTGATCTATTCATGTATTCTTTCACCAATACCACACTCTTTTGATTACTGTAGTTCTATAGTAATTCTTGAAGTCGAGTAGTATAAGTCTCCAACTTTGTTCTTCTCCTTCAATATTACGTTGGCTATTCTAGATCTTTTGTCTCTCCATATGTAGAGTCAGTTTATTGATATCCATGGAATAAGTTTCTGGGATTTTGACTGAAATTGCATTGAATCTATAGATCAAGTTGGGAAGAACTAACATCTTGACAATATTGAGCATTCCTATCCATGAACATGGAATATCTCCACTGATTTAGTTCTTCTGTGATTTTATTCATCAGACGTTTGTAGTTTTCTTCACATAGAATTTATACACATTTTGTTAGATTTACACTCAAGCATTTAATCTTTGGGAGTGCTAACATAAATGCTACTGTGTTTTTCAAACCAAGCAATCTTAGCAAACCTGGGAATGTATTGCAGCAGGTGGGCAAATCTCAGAAACGGATTCTCTCCTACTGCAGTTGGGCTTTCTCAGTGCAGCATCTGGAGACCCCAAACTCCCAACTCACCAACTCTGCAGTCAGAGTGGAAAGGAATAGTTCCCATGGACTCCAGCCAGAAAAACCCCAAGGAATTATTTGCATTGGCTTGGACTGAATCACAAGCCAATCTGTCTGCCAGTTTGGGGTCAAGGATGGCTCAGCTTGAATAACCTGGCAATATCTGCACCAGTCACTGTGACCAGGGGGAGGGAGGATCTGATTGGGTCACTTCCAACCCATTGCTGTGGTTATCACAAAAAGAAGGGGGTACAGGTCAAAAAAAAAAAAAACATACTGTTTTTAATTTCAAATACCACTTATTCAATGCTGGTTTGTAGGAAAGTGATTCACTTTTGTATATTAACCTGGTATCCTGTAACCTTTCTACAATCACTTATTACTTGCAGGTAATTTTTTGGCCAATTCTTTCAGATTCTCTACATAGATGATTATGTTGTCTGTGAACAAAGACAGTTTTATTTCTGCCTTATCTTATTTCATTAGCTAGTACTTCTAGTACAATATTGGAAAGGAGTGGTGAAAAGAGATATACCTGCCTTGTTCCTAGCCTTAGTGAGAAGCCCTCACATTTCTTACCATTAAGTATGAAGTTAGCTGTATTTGTAGATATTCTTTATCAAGTTGAGGAAGTTCCCCTCTATTCCTAGTTTACAGAGAGGTTTTATCGTGAATGGGTGTTGGATTTTTTCAAATGCTCTTTCACATCTATTGATACTATTGGCTGATTTTGCTTTTTAGTCTACTGATTTGATGGATTACATTAGTTGATTTTCAAATGTTGAACTGGCATTGCACACCTGGAGTAAAGCCTATGTTGTTGTGGTATATAATTATTTTTATACCTTATTGGATTCAATTTATTAATACTTGGGGGAGGTATCTTTGCATCTTTGTTGATGAGAGATAATTGGTCTGTAATTTTCTTTTCTTGTAATGTCTTTGTCTGGTTTTAGTATTAGGGTAATGCTGGTCTCATAGAATGAGTTAGAAACTATTTATTCTGCTTCTATCCTCTGAAAGAGATTGCAGGTAATTGGTATAATTTCTTCTTTAAATGTTTGGTAGAGTTCACAAATGAACCCATCTGAGCCCGGTATTTTATGTTTTGGAAGATTATTAAGTATTGATTCAATTTCTTTAATATATATAATAAAGGCCTATTTAGATTGTCTATTTCTTCTTGTATAAGTTTTGGCAAATTGTGTCTTTCTTTTAAAGAGAAAGTTATCCAATTTGTGTCATAGAGTTGTTCATAATATTCCTTATTATCTTATAATGTTCACAGGCTCTGTAGTGATGTCCCGTCTTTTGTTTCTGATACGAGTAATGTGTGTCCTCTTTTTTTCTTAGTTAACCTTGTTAGAGGCTTATTAATTTTATTGATCTTTTCAAAGAAGCAGTTTTTGGTTTCACTGATTTTCTCTATTGATTTCCTGTTTTCAATTTCATTGATTTCTGTTCTAATTCATATTATTCCTTTTCTCCTACTTACTTTGGACTTAACTTGCTCTTCTTTTTCTAGATTCCTAAGGTGGAAAGTTAGATTATGATTTTAGATCTTTTTTCTTTTCTAATATATACTGTAAATACTATAAATTTTCCTCTAAGCACTTTTTTTCACTGCATCCCACAAATTTTGATAAGTTGTGTTTTCATTGTCATTTAATTAAAAATATTTTTAACTTTCCCTTGAGATCCCCAAGGTTTTAAAATGCTTAATAGCCACACTACACACTCTTTTTGAGTTTTGATGATGACAGAAAATCATCCTTTACCCAGGAATGTGTGTCCATGCTCACATGCAGACACTTAACCTTTTTGGAATCCAATTCCTCATTTATAAAATGAAAAGTTAGTGTAGTAACTGAGTCAGTGCTACTCCACTTCCAAGATTCCACGACTCTGTATGTATAACAGATGCACTAATAGGCTCTCTCAATCCATGTACAGATTTGTGCTGATTAGTCTTTACTGCAAACCCATCTCTGCTCTTCTTGGCCCAGGAAGTACTCCTAGAACTCTATACACAGGCACCGTTGTTAACTGGTTCTGGTTGGGTTTGGCCAGATAGGGTCTTTAGAGATATAATTAAGGATCTCAGAATGAGGTCATCTTAGATTTAGTGTGCATTCTAAATCTAATGATGGTGTATTTATAATTTAGTCACAGAGAGAAGAAGGTCATGTGAAGATGAAGCAGAGATTGGATTGATGCATCTACAAGCCAAGGAATACCAAGGATTGCCAGCAACCCCTAGAAGCTAGGAGAGAGTCTTGACATGGATTCTCCTTCAGAGCCTCTAGAAGGATCCAATGCTGCTGACATCTTGATTTCAGACTACTGACCTCCAGAACTATAGGAGAATAAACTCCTGTTGTCTCAAACCACCAAGTTTGTGGTAACTTGTATGGCATTCCTAGGAAACTAATATAGTCTGCATTCTAACTCAACTGAATAGAATGTCATGCACAGCCTGGCCAGGAATCTACCATCACTATGCTATCCAGTTTCGATTGCTTGGAGATCCATTGGCTTGTAAGAGCATCCATGCCCTGGTGGGCCTCCTTATAAAAACCTGTTTATGCAAAGAATTTTAGACTCCAGGGAACCAGTGAGATAAACCACATATAATCCCTCATAGAGTACTAAATGATCTGAAAGAGTATGTAGACAGATACAGTTGGGTTCTCAGTTTTACTTGCAGGTGTATACATGTGCACACAAACCCACAGCTAGAAGGCAGAGACTAAGTCTATTTCATTTACTTTTCTTTTTTCCACTCATCCTTCTCGTGCCCATATGATGTCTTACCCACACAAAACATAGGATCAAAGTTTGATGAATTACTGAAGGAAAGAAGAAATTAATTAATCAGTTATTTAGTGAACTCCCAGGCCAGCAGTTTCAGCCAAGAGAAGCAGGTTGCTCTTGGATACATTAGAAAATCTCTTCACTAATCTACCTTTCCAAAAAGGCACAAAACACTAGACTAAGAATCATAAATCTGTGGGAAAGTCAGAATTTAATCCAAATTGAATTAACTGTGCCAAGAACAGGTTCATACCTGTCCAGGCTCTTGCCCACAACTCTCAGACACACTGTTGTTTCCAGTGCACTTGGGTATGTAAAAAGGACTAAGTGATCCTGTTAAGTTATTTAAACATCTTAATTTGATGAGCGATTAAAGAAGTATTGTGAGTGGATAAAGACACTGTCTGGAGCCAGCCTTCCTGGACTCAGATCCCAGCTGTGCTACGGGTCATTGGTGTATAACCTTAGGTTAACTGACTTAAATTCTGTTCCCTCATCTGTAAAATGGGGATAATAATGGTATTACTTCACAGGATTATTGAGAGGTTTACATGAGTTCCTATTCAAAAAACTGCTTAAAATAGTAGTTGGCCTAGAGGAAGCACTGCATAATTGTTTGCCATTATTGTTTCTCCTTTTTTGCATACAGGTGTAGCTTGACTAATGGGCAAACCCAGAACCCCCAGAGCTTGACTCTTGGCCACAGAACACTTTGGTGTGAGAAGAAGGACTGAAAGACTGTGGAAGCATGGACTCAAGCCAGGGAGCCATGCCCATTTTCTTGTCTAGTTAATAAGAACCTTTGCCCCATTTACTGCTCATGCCCTGGCCTTACTTTTACCCATCAATGAAGTTTGAGGAGCTAATGGTACAGGTTGAGGCATAGATGAGAGTGCAGTAGAGGCAGGAAGAGTGTCTTCCATTTTCTAATAGGAACAGAAATATTTCAGGAAGCCCTGGAGACTTTATCTCACATGCCTCTCTTTGCTTTGCATGGCCCTCAACTCTTTTTCTCCTCTTCTTTTCTAAACTGAGAACACTGTCATTTTGTGAAAAGAATAACAAAGATGCATATATGCCTATAAATGGAAGATGAAGAGGTGACTAAGGGCTTCCTCCTGCCAAGGAAAACAAGTGCAAGGCAGCTGGAAGAGAGGAGCCAGAGGGCCCTGCAAAATCAGAAGCTCTCCATCTTCTCGGGAGCTGGTTCTGGCCTGTGCAGGCCTGGCCGCCTGGGAACAGCAGCTCCATGGTCCTGCGGGAAAGGCCTGCCAGGAAGCTTGAGGCCATGGATCAGGGGTTGCTGGGAGCTGAATGCTGAATTTGCCATGGGAAAGGAAGAGAATTGGAGGCTGGTGTCCCAGAGTAATTGCTCTTTAATTCAACAGTCATCAACTGAACAATTGCTGTGCCCAAGGCATGGGGCTGTAGGGCAGAAGAAGCAAGAGAGCCATGTTTTCTGTCCTTGAAGACCTAGAGTCAATGGAGATGGGTCCAGGAAGGTAAGGGTTAGACAAATATAGCCGTAGCTGCACCTTCCAATTAGCAAGAACTGGGAGGTTTCCAGGGGTGAGGGGTCACACTCAGTTTGAGGAAGTGACATTGAAGGTTAGTTTTTAAAGAATGGTAAGATTTGGGCAGATGGAGATGGCATCATAGAACAGCGTTATAAGCAAAGTGACTGATGTGACCAGGCATGAAGGCAGGAAGACAAAATACACCTCTCAGGGGAAATAAGAGATCCAATAGGACAGGTAGGGTAAAAATGTGAGAAAAGTGTATAAGTGCACAACTTGGCAGAGGACCTTGAAGCCCAGCTGGAAAATTGATGCTTAGTTCAGGAGGCAATGAGGACTCCCTAAAAGTTTGATACACAGGATCATGTGACCAGTACTGGGACTTAGCAAAATCTACCCGCAGAACGTGAGGATGGATTGGAGGAAGGAAAAAGGAGATTCCTATGATTATCAGCCCTTGGAAAGCAGAACACCTAAGGACTTCATGACACTTTAGAAGAAATCTAAGTTCCCTACCACAGCTTGGCTACCAGGACCCTGCTCTGCCTGTCACTCCTGCCTCTTCTTGTGCCACCCTCACTACACTCTAGCAATACTGGCTGTCTTCCTGGTCCACTAACACCCCAAGCTTTTTCTATCTCAAAGCCTTAGCTTGTCTCCAAGAAGGCCATCATCAATCCTTCCCTCCTGAATGCACCAGCCATTCTCCTTTGGAGTGGTAGTTTCCAATCCTCCACATCCTAGAATCCAGGCTGACCTGCAACTGCTTGAATCAACAGGAGGCTGCAGAAGTGACACTAGACCAGATCTAGGTCTATCTAATGTTTAACAAATTGGGCAGCTTCCTCATTCCTGCTCACTCTTGAGAAAGCCAGCCAGCCTCCTATAAAAAGTCCAACTATACCAAGACCTCTGTACTACGAGGAGCCTAAGCTAGCCATTCAGAGAAGCCATATGAAGAGAGAGCATTGATAGTCAACCTCCAACTATTCCAGCCAGCCCAGTCCACACGCCAGACATAAGTAAAGAAGCCATTTTGAACCTCCAGCCCAGTCAATCCTTCAGATGGTTCCAGTCCCAACTGCTATCTGACTACACTGCAAGAGAGACCCCCTGTGAGAACCTACACCTAGCAAAGCCCAATCAACCCACAGAGCTTTGAGAGATGAGAATACATTTTTGAGTTTTGGTTTCTTGGGTTTTGTTGGGGTTTTTTTTTGGCCACACCACATGGCATGTGCAATCTTAGTTTCCCAACCAGGGATCGAACCTGTGCCTCCCACAGTACAAGCACAGAGTCTTAACCACTGGTCCGCCAGAGAAGTCCCAATACATTTTTTTTTTAACCACTAGGTTTGGGGGTAGTTTTCTATGTGGCAATAGATAAGTAAAGGACCCATTGTCTTTCTCTGGACCTCTTCTTTCTCCTCCACGTCTACTTATCCTTAGGCCCCTCACGGTTGATCACTGTCAAACTTCAGACGCCAGCCCACTTCAAGGCCTTCCTTTCCCACCCTATCTAAGTATCCTGGGTTGCAGCCCACACTGATCATTATCACTTTATCTCAAGTCCTCTCTGCTCCCTTCCCAGCATTTCTCATACTTGAGTTATCCTGTTCTTGGTTGTTGCTTCCCTCTTTTCACTAAACAGACTCTCTGAAGTCAGAGACCATGACTACTTTGATCACTATCTCGTCCCCATATTTAGAAGATGTATATGCCAATAAATGTTTGTCAAATGGACACAGAAGTCATCTCTTTATACAACACAGAGCCACTGACAGTATAATGATGGGTGGGGAATGAATTCCGAGAGCCCCAGTAGTCTACCAAGCAAATAAGTGAATAATTACATATAGTCTTGACATTAGCCTCGACCCAAGGGACTCATAAGCTACTTGAAGTCTTGGAGGTATGTTCTTTCCATATCCCCCAAAGCAGCTAATCAAAGAATGGCTGCATAGAAGGTGCTCATTATATATTCACTGATTAGCTGATAGAACTCTGAATTTAAACACTGAGGATTTAATGTATAGGTTACTAGCAGAGTCAGTTCTGGAACTTCTCATGCCACTAGGACCCCCAAAAGCCTGGGGAAAGTCCTTTAGAAGACAATTTAGAGAGTCTGAGGAGTTGTCCTTTTCTTTTACCTCAGCGTAGAAATTCCCCTGCCCAAACCCAATTCTGGGAGCATGTCACATGTCTACTGTTTCTAGTTCCCAGTGGGAGAGGGGTTGGTGAATAGGAATCTGATCAGAAGGCAGGAGCTCAAGGGTGAAGTTAGGTAGCCCAGCACTCTGGGTCACCAGACCCCAGGTAATCAAATCACAGACAGGGTTCATACCTCCCAAGTTTATTAGTGGTCCAGGCCTCATTCTGTGTGCCATTAATTCCTTCACCATGACAATGGTTTTGATCAACACAAGGTATGTCAATTTTTATGTTAGAGAGTATAGAAATTATTGGCAAGGTCCATTCTCCCTGATCTAGCCTGTCTTAGGCCTCTTTCTTCTCTAATCTCACCAGTACCCCACACCTCTCCCTGCTCCCAGTCTTCCCTAAATTTTCTTTGCCTCTCCCCTAACAGTCTCTGAGTCCCTGCTTCTTTCTTGCACTCTGACAGTACTACAGCATACTGCTGAGATGGCTGGGAGTTTCTTCTCACTCCTCTTGCACCAGAGGTGGCCAGTGAGCCATAAACGAGAGAGGAGGGTGGGTGGCTGGTGCATGTGGGAATATTTGTGTTGTGCGTGATCAGAAGACCCCAGTTCTTCTCACAGCTCTGCCTCCTCCGGCCATTTATTCTCATGTTTAACTTCCTGAGCCCCAGTTTATTCATCTGAAAAGTGAATAACCCTGTGGAGGCTATTTATAATTACATGAATAATAATTATTATGCCTGGCCCCTCCCACAACAGAGATGGAGATGAGACATACTCTGTACATTTCAAATGCTCAGCAAAGGAAAGGAAACACAAATTCTGCTGTCCGGTAGTGAGGAAGCCCGGTCTTGCTTTGGTGAAGAGGCCCTGTATTCCCGTCCTGGCTCTGCCCTTAATTAATTGTGCTGCCTTAAATAAGTCACTGTTCCACTTTGAGACTCAAAATCCTCAGCCACAAAATGAGGGAGTTAGAATCAATGGCACCATCGAGGAGGGTTCTGGGTCTACTTCACCCACTCTTCTAACCCCACCATTGTCTTTGGTGTGTAGTCAGCACTTAACAAATAACTGCTGAGTAAATGAATGTGTAATATGTCATATATATGATCAAGCCATGAAAATAACTACCCATCCACATCCAGAATAGCTAAAAGAAGTCTGGCTAGGGGCAGGGCAGTAGACAGAGAAGGATGCTAATGAAAACCCAGCAGGCCAGGAGCCACGTCCTTCCTCTCCCTCCTTCTCTCCACATCCTCTGCCTTGTTTCCTGGGAGACTGGCCTGGGATGGCACTCTCAGGTGAGCTTTGGGCAAATGTTGAACACCTCTGAGCTAGATCAGAGTAGAAGTGTCAGAGGGAATAGACAGGAGATGGGGTGGAGGCAGAAAAGATGGGAGAGCCCAGGAAAAGGAGACTGCAGGGTGTTCCAAACTTGAGGTTTTGACAACGGGAAAAAAACATTTTGCAATCATGTAATCGTGTAATGAAGACACTCACGATCTACAGGAGGAACCTGGGAGACATCAAGGTCACATGGCTCACCGGTGATTAGGCCAGTTTGGGTTTTAGGAGGGAGCAAAGGCATTGCTGCTTGGGATTCCCTAACTGTTTCATGTAAGTTCCCGCCTAGCCAGATTATATAGAACTTGGAAGTAGGGACAATACCACATCCCTTATCTTCCTGCTGTCTTTTCTCCAGGTTCCATTCCCCACTCCTACCCTACAGCATGCAGCACAGTGGCTGGATGTGGAGCAGATGTCCTATAAATCGTGTGGCCCGCAGGCTGGGGGCAATTTCCTACTTGCTGTAAGTCCCTCTTCCGTCTTAATGCAGCCATATCGCTTCCCCCACATCATGGAGGGGATTTCTTGGTCTCAGAGGAGGAATTCACAGTTTCCCGATCACCTGCCCAGGAATGGGTGGGAGCTGGAGGACATGAGCCGTTGCCAGAGTCCACATGAGCACTGACCTCTCAGCCCTGGCAGCAGTGGTGGGTGCTGCTGTAACGACCTTCGCCACGACCTGGTCCTGGGGGAACATCTACAGAGCAGTGGTTGTCTTGGAATAGGCCATGGGAAAGTCCAAGAGAAGCCATGGCTCTTGAAAACCATCCCAGAATCCCACTGGAATGCTTTGCCAGAGTACACTGAGCCTGAAAGGTCTTGGGTTTTATGCTGTTTTATCCATTTTTATTTTTTGGCTGGACTCTTTAGTTGGAAATTCAGAACACTAAAGCTATCCCAGGCCATTCATTCCAAGCATGCCACGCAGCTCCCCTGCGGCTGACCACTAGAGGCCCGGGACTCAGGCTCTTTGGCCCAGCACTGCAAACGTGTGGTGCCCTAAAGACTGTGGCTGAAAGAGATCCATGTCTAGGGAAGCAAGAATTGAGACCCAAACCCAAATCCTTGCCTCCAGGCCCTAAATCTTCCCGCTCTGACTGGGAAAAGTAAACTACCTAGGGGCAAGCACTTCGCTTTGTTCACTTCTGAGTCCCCAGTACCCAGAACAGCCCCTAACTCACAACAGGTGCTCAGTAAGTATTTGATGGAATAAATGGATGAATTGCCAGGCTATACAGAGACTCTCCAAGCAGAGTGACCTCACCCAGACACAGTGCACCTCATCTTAGGTGGTGATGGGAGAGGTGATGAGTGAGCCAACAACCACCCGTGGACCAAATCCTCTTTGTGCAGCCCGTGAGCTGAATATGTCTTTACATTTTTTAGTGGTTAAAAAAAAATGCAAAGGAAAATAATACAGCTGACTCTTGAACAATATGGGTTTGAACTGAACAGGTTCATTTATGCAGATTTTTTTCAGTAGTAAATACTATAATACTAGACAATCTGTGGTTGGTTGAATCTGGATGGCTAAATCTGCAGATGTGGAAGCGTGGATACAGAGAAACTGCAAATACAGAGGAACCATGAATATGGAGGAACCAGGGATACAGAGAACCGACTGTAAGTTATACACAGATCTTCAACCGTGCTGAGGGTCAGCGCCCCCAACTCCTGCATTGTTCAAGGGTCCACTGTGTTTCTTTACACATAAAACTTATGTAAAACTCAAATTTCATTGTCCATCAATAAAGTTTTATTGGATCACAGCCACTCCCATGCACTTACTGGTATTATCTGTAGCTGCTTTTGCAAAGCAGCAAAGTTGTTGCAAAGTTGCAGCAGAGACTGCATGACCCACAAAGCTGAAAATATATACTATCCGGCCTTTTACAGAAAAGGTTTGTCAATCCCTGTCCTAAAGAATCTCCCCAGTTAGGTAAATGTTGTCTAAATCGCCAGCATTCATTGTTCTGGATTAACCATTGCTCGCTGTCTCGTGTTTCTCTCTCTCTCTCTCTCTCTCTCTCTCTGCCTCTCTCTCTCGTTCTCAGCTCTTCTTTTTAAATCAAAGCCTTTCTATAAGTGCTTTAAGTTACCTTTAGTGGTAGTTGTCTTCTCTGAAAAAAAGAACCTGTTCAAAGACAAAGTAGTCCTAAGGAAGGAACATCTAAAGTGGTTAAAGGGTTCAAAACAGGGGACATCCAAGAAAAACTCAGTCCACTTTAGGTATTGCTAAGGCCAAGCACTGTCACCAGCACTCCGATGAAGGATACAAAAAGGGAAACTCCTTTGAGCTCACATGAGGGCCTTACCCTGAAACACACACGCCCCCTGCTCAGACTTGCTCTCCCCATCTCACCTCCCTTGATGTCTCATCCATCTTGGAGCAGCACGGATGCTCTGTCTTTGGAGGTCTTCCCCGAGCCGGCCACAGTGCACACAGAGCTCCCTTGAGCAGCAGAGATCGTGGTATGGTTTATCTAGATCCAGGCATCCGTCCCTCCCTCCCTGCAAATGCATACACCCATGACAGTCACAGTCAATCACATCAATCTCGTCGACAAAAGAATAACTCCTTGCCATCTCTGGCTACGTGCTTCCTCTAGACAACCAACTACTTGCATGTATACACTCTGCCTTACAATTTTTATTTCCCCACCTGACGTTGCAGTAGGTATTCAGCTGACACAAGTCCTCTCCCCGCTTCCTTCCATTGCCCTGTCCTGCAGAAGCAGGTGCAGAATGGAAACCAGCGCTCTTTGCACTAAGGCGTTAATAACCACTTCCCCAGGATACCTGTAATGAAGCTAGTCCTCCGCAGGTAAGAACATGCATCTAGAGCTTCAGCCCAGGAGCTCAGATCAGCTTGATGCCAACACCCATCCAGGGGCCTACCATGGTCAGTGCGACTTTTCTTCTCTAGATGGGGCCACTCAGGCTTCAGCTGCAGAAGGAGCCTTAGTTTGTGTTTCCTCTCTGGTCTTCTGATGAGCTAGCAAGGTCCCCCATTCCATCTGAGCTCTCTTTTCTTCACCCTGGGCAGGAGAAGCAACAGTCACCTCTACACCCAAATCAAACTCCTGACTCTTTCCAAGCCAGAGGAAACTAACTTTCCAATCTCTTCTTAAATAAGAACAGAAACTCTCCTCTTTCAGTAGGTATTTTCAGCTGCTGACAAGGGTGTTTCAAGAAATTTAAATACAATGGCTTGTGTCCTGGTATCTGCAGTTACCCTAGCGACCTCTAATTTTACAGACTGCCTGGGATACCAAGGGAATTGGTGGCAGACTTCTTAGGCAACCAAATTCCCCTGAACTGACTCCTCCAGGAACTTAGATCTCTTGCAGAACAGAGCTTCAGTTGAAAGGGGAAACTTGAAATCTCCATTTACAAAAAGAACAGAAACCCTACTAAATGTTATCTTACCAACCCACCATGCTACAGACATGGACAATTTAGAATTAAATTTCACAAGTGTGAGTCTTCCCTGGTGGTCCAGTGGTTAAGAATCTGCCTTCCAATGCAGGGGACGCAGGTTCGATCGCTGGTCGGGAAAATAAGATCCCACAGGCTGCAGGCAACTAAGCCTGTGCGCCGCAACTAGAGAGAAGCCCAGGAGCTTCGAAAGCCCTCTCACTGCAACAAAAGATCCCACATGCCACAACGAAGATACCACATTGCCACAACTAAGACCCAACGCAGACAAATTAATTAATTATTTAAAATAAATAAATAAATTTCACAAAAAAAACCCGTGCCCCGAGTGAGCGTTGAGAATGGGAGATGCAAGTCAAGCAGACCAGCAAAGGGAAGGGGCATATTTGGGATGGTGGTTCACAAACCTGAACCACTCACCTGGGGAACATGTTCAAATACAGAGTCCCAGGCCGTGTCCCCAGAGATTCTGATCTCTGTAGGTCTGGGATGAAACCTAGGTCATTTTTTGAAGCTCTCCAAGTGATTCTGATAAGCATTCCAATTTGGAAACCAGCCATGTGAAAAATATTCCTTTCTCCTTCCCCCTCATGTTCCAAGGGTCTCCTGGACCTTTGTTCCCTCAATTCCTGCCAACCTCAAATTCTAAATCTAGAGCAACAGGAACTCATTTTCTTTAAAATAAAAGGAGGAAGCAGCAGCCACTAAGTGCTGTGCTCGGCACTGTGCCAAAGAAACCTGGGAATGTGACGCTGCATCTGGCCCTGGGCTGCTGGAAGGCTGTGTGGTTTCTTTTGAGCTTGCTGCCTGGTTTATCTTAGGTGCTGGGTCTGCAGACTAGTAGACTGACCTTCCTTGGCTATGCCCCAGGGAGCAGGCTACCAGTCTCCTGCTGTCTCTGCAGCTACAAGGTACGATTTCCACTGCATTGAGGTAATAGGAGCTGACAGTCAGCGACGGCTGGGATCAGAGTAAAACCTGGGAAGGCAGCCTTCTTGGGAGAAAAGATTCCTGGCATTGAGGCTTTACAGGTGGTCCTAGCACTGCTACTCACAAGCTGTGTGACTTGAGGTAGTCACTTCCCCTCTCTGGGCCTCAGTTTCCCTAGCTATGAAACAAGGGGTTGAACTAGGTAGAGGCAGCATGGAAAAGTGAAAGGAATGAGTCCTGTGGCCAGGCTTCATTGCTAACTTGCTTTGTGACTTTGGGCAGTGAAAACCATCAGTTTTCTCATCTATAAAATGAGTCTAATGTTACTTCCTTCACAAGGTTGATGTGCCAATTTAAGGAGATGATACCTGCTAAGTTCTTGACTTAAACTTCATTTGAGACCCAAGATACACACATACATACTCAACTTACCCTTAAACCAGCATCTTTCCGGTAAAGATGGTGAGTTTGAAGTGAGTTTAGGAGAGAGAGAGCTCACTACTCAAAGGGCAGATAGGGAGGAAGGGACGTATGGTCTTCTTTTCAGTTTGAGCTGGGATTTTGACAAACACCCAGAATTTGAATAAGCAACTGAAGGAAAAAACCCTGGAGTACAGAAGGAAAATCAGTAAGTCTGGGCTGGGAAATGTGGGTTTTAACGTCTGCCCTCTCACTGTCTAGCTGTGTAGCCTTGCTGAGTCTCTGCATCTTTGTCTATAAAATGGAGTTGTGGTGAGAATGGATATGATGATGTAGGAGAAAACAACTTGTATGGTGCCTGGAATGTGGTAGGTGTTCTATGGATGGATTTCAGATGAAGAAAGTGAAGATGGAAAGAAGAATGCCCAAGCACCTTTATAAGTTAGTGAGTATATTAGTAGAACTCAGCCATTTCCAGAGTGTTCGTGGAACTCTAGAACCCCAAGATGTTCCTGGGAGAAAAAGTACTCCCTGGTCAATTAAACTTAGGAATGGCAACATGATACATCTCCCTCTTGAAGATTTGCAATCAATTTCAACACATTAATAATTCTGCAAAATCTTTTCTAACTTTATTTACACCCAGTGGTTCCCAAACTTAGTTCACTTCTAAACCAATTTTCCACATTAAACCTATTAACTTCTCACTGAACTTGTCAGGAGTCTTTCTGGTGTGAAGTAAGGGGATGGTGGTGAGAAATCTGGAAAAAAATCACTAGGGTTTTGCTCTGTGTTTCCACCGTATTCAGCTTTTAGGAACAATAGGTGCAGTGGTGTGGAGAGTGCATCCCGAGGAAGAAGCACATGTTCTCGGAAACAGAGTCGCCTCCATTTATGAGTCGTGCTGCCACGGGCAAGTTCCTTCACCTTTCCTTACCTCCAGTTCCTTATCTATAAATTTGTAACACTCACCTCATAGGATCATTGTGAGAAGCAAATGAGCTGGCGTACCTGAAGAGGTTAGCATCATACCTGGTACAGAGTAAGCACTCAGTCAGTAAGCAGGAAATGGTGTCATAATTATTATGCCACCATCCAAATATCCTCTGTCAAACATTTTGCAACATCCAGCATGACTCGAACATTGAGCTCTGAGAGTAGGAATCAGACTAATCTCTGCCTTCCTCGCCCGCATGGGGATAAGCCTAGAGCCCCATCAAGGGTGAGTAAAGCCCATTTTAAAGAAGGCACTGATGGAGGTGTCTGCTTTGTGCTTTTTCTGAATAGAAAGCAAAGGAAGGAGGCTTTTTCGGAAGGAGGGCTTGTCCTCCAAATGTGAAATGTGAAATTTTCACATTGATTTCTTCTTTGTTGCTGGTTTTTTTTTAACATCTTACTTCAGTATAATTGTTTTGCAATGTTGTGTTAGTTTCTGCTGTATAACAAAGTGAATCAGCTATACGTATACATATATCCTCATATCCCCTCCCTCTTGCATCTCCCTCCCACCCTCCCTATCCCACCCCTCTAGGTGGTCACAAAGCATGGACTGATCTGCCTGTGCTATGCGGCTGTTTCCCACTAGCTATCTATTTTACATTTGGTAGCATATATAGGTCAATACCACTCTCTCACTTCATCCAAACTTACCCATCCCCCTCCCCACGTCCTCAAGTCCATTCTCTACATCTGCGTATTTATTCCTGTCCTGCCCCAAGGTTCTTCAGAACCAATTTTTTTTCTAATTTCCATATATATGTGTTAGCATACGGTATTTGTTTTTCTCTTTCTGACTTTCTTCACTCTGTATGACAGACTCTAGTTCCATCTACCTCACTACAAATAACTCAATTTCGTTTTTTTTATGGCTGGGTAATATTACATTGTATATATGTGCCATATCTTCTTTATCCATTCATCTCTCGATGGACACTTAGGTTGTTTCCATGTCCTGGCTATTGTAAATAGTGCTTCAATGAACATTGTGGTACATGTATTTTTTGAATTATAGTTTTCTCAGGGTATATGCCCAGTAGTGGGATTGCTGGGTCATATGGTAGTTTTATTTTTAGTTTTTTAAGGAACCTCCATACTGTTCTCCATAGTTGGTGTATCAATTTACATTTCCACCAACAGTGCAAGAGGGTTCCCTTTACTCCACACCCTCTCCAGCATTTATGGTTTGTAGATTTTTTGATGATGGCCATTCTGACCGGTGTAAGGCGATACCTCATTGTAGTTTTGATTTGCATTTCTCTAATAATTAGTGATGTTGAGCATTCTTTCATGTGTTTGTTGGCAATCTGTATACCTTCTTTGGAGAAATGTCTGTTTAGGTCTTCCGCACATTTTTGGATTGGGTTGTTTGTTTTTTGATATTAAGCTTCTTGTATATTTTGGAGATTAATTCTTTGTCAGTTGCTTCATTTGAAAATACTTTCTCCCATTCTGAAGGTTGTCTTTTTGTCTTGTTTATGGTTTCCTTTGCTGTGCAAAAGCTTTTAAGTTTCATTAGGTCCCATTTATTTATTTTGTTTTTATTTCCATTTCTCTAGAAGGTGGATCAAAAAGGATCTGTCTGTGATTTATGTAATAGAGTGTTCTTCCTATGTTTTCCTCTGAGAGTTTTATACTGTCTTGACTTACATTTATGTCTTTAATCCATTTTGAGTCTATTTTTGTGTATGGTGTTAGGAAATGTTCTAATTTCATTCTTTTACATGTAGCTGTCCAGTTTTCCCAGCACCACTTATTGAAGAGGCTGTCTTTTCTCCATTGTATATTCTTGCCTCCTTTATCAAAGATAAGGTGACCATATGTGTGTGGGTTTATCTCTGGGCTTTTTATCCTGTTCCATAGATCTATATTTCTGTTTTTGTGCCAGTACTATACTGTCTTAATTACTGTAGTTTTGTAGTATAGTCTGAAGTCAGGGAGCCTGATTCCTCCAGCTCCGTTTTTCTTTCTCAAGATTGCTATGGTTATGCACAATGCACAAATTGTGAAATTTTTTTTGTTCTCATTCTGTGAACAATGTCATTGGTGGTTTGATAGGGATTACATTGGTTCTGTAGATTGCTTTGGGTAGTATAGTCATTTTCACAATGTTGATTCTACCAATCCAAGAACATGGTATAGCTTTCCATCTGTGGGTATCATCTTTAATTTCTTTCACCAGTGTCTTATAGTTTTCTGCATACAGGTCATTTGTCTCCTTAGGTAGGTTTATTCCTAGGTATTTTATTCTTTTTTTTGCAATGGTAAATGGGAGTGTTTCCTTAATTTCTCGTTCAGATTTTTCATCATTAGTGTATAGGAATGCCAGAGATTTCTGTGCATTAATTTTGTATCCTGCTACTTTACCAAATTCATTGATTAGCTCTAGTAGTTTTCTGGTGACATCTTTAGAATTCTCTATGTATAGTATCATGTCATCTGCAAACAGTGACAGCATTACTTCTTTTCTAATTTGGATTCCTTTTATTTCTTTTTCTTCTCTGATTGCTGTGACTAAAACTTCCAAAACTATGTTGAATAATAGTCGTGAGAGTGGGCAACCTTGTCTTGTTCCTGATCTTAGAGGAAATGATTTCAGTTTTTCACCATTGAGAACGATGTTGGCTGTGGGTTTGTCACACATGGCCTTTATTATGTTGAGGTAAGTTCCCTCTATGCCCACTTTCCAGAGGGTTTTTATCATAAATGGGTGTTGAATTTTTTTGAAAGGTTTTTCTGCATCTGTTGAGATTATCATATGGCTTTTTTCCTTCAATTTGTTAATATGGTGTATCACATTGACTGATTTGCATGTATTGAAGAATCCTTGCATTCCTGGGATAAACCCCACTTGATCATGGTGTATGGTCCTTTTAATGTGCTGTTGGATTCTGTTTGCTATGCATCTATGTTCATCAGTGATATTGGCCTGTAGTTTTCTTTTTTTGTGACATCTTTGTCTGGTTTTGGTATCAGGGTAATTGTGGCCTTGTGGAATGAGATTGGGAGTGTTCCTTCCTCTGCTATATTTTGGAAGAGTTTGAGAAGGATAGTGTTAGCTCGTCCCTAAATGTTTGATAGAATTCACCTGTGAAGCCATCTGGTCCTGGGCTTTTGTTTGTTGGAAGATTTTTCATCACAGTTTCAATTTCAGTACTTGTGATTGGTCTGCTTACATTTTCTATTTCTTCCTTGTTCAGTCTCGGAAGGTTTTGCTTTTCTAAGAATTTGTCCATTTCTTCCAGGTTGTCCATTTTATTGGCATATAGTTGCTTGTAGTAATCCCTCAGGATCCTTTGTATTTCTGCAGTGTCAGTAGTTACTTCTCCTTTTTCATTTCTAATTCTGTTGATTTGAATCTTTTCCCTTTCTTTTCTCAATGACTCTGGCTAATGGTTTATCAATTTTGTTTATCTTCTCAAAGAACTAGCTTTTAGTTTTATTGATTTTGGCTATTGTTTCCTTCATTTCTTTTTCATTTATTTCTGATCTGATCTTTATGGTTTCTTTCCTTCTGCTAACATTGGGGGTTTTTGTCCTTCTTTCTTTCATGCTTTAGCTGTAAGTTTAGGTTGTTTATTTGAGATGTTTCTTGTTTCTTGAGGTAGGATTGTATTGCTATAAACTTCCCTCTTAAAACTGCTTTTACTGCATCCCATAGGTTTTCATCATCTTGTTTTCATTGTCATTTGTTTCTAGGTATTTTTTGATTTCCTCTTTGATTTCTTTAGTCTTCTCTTGGTTATTTAGTAGTGTATTGCTTAGCCTCCATGTGTTTGTATTTTTTACAGATCTTTTCCTGTAATTGATATCTAGTCTCATAACGTTGTGGTTGGAAAAGATACTTGATATGATTTCAATTTTCTTAAATTTACCAAGGCTTGATTTGTGACCCAAGATATGATCTATCCTGGAGAATGTTCCATGAGCACTTGAGAAGAAGGTGTATTCTGTCATTTTTGGATGGAATGTCCTATAAACATCAGTTAAGTCCATCTTGTTTAATGTGTCATTTACAGCTTGTGGTTCCTTATTTATTTTCATTTTGGATGATCTGTCCATTGGTGAAAGTGGGTGTTAAGGTCCCCTACTATTATTGTGTTACTGTTGATTTCCCCTTTTATGACTGTTAGCATTTGCCTTATGTATTGAGGTGCTCCTATGTTGTATGCATAAATATTTACAATTGTAATATCTTCTTCTTGGATTGATCCCTTGATCATTATGTAGTGTCCTTCTTTGTCTCTTGTAATAGTCTTTATTTTAAAGTCCATTTTGTCTGATATGAGAATTGCTACTCCAGCTTTCTTTTGATTTCCATTTGCATGGAATATCTTTTTCCATCCCCTCACTTTCAGTCTGTGTGTGTCCCTAGGTCTGAAGTGGGTCTCTTGTAGACAGCATATATATGGGTCTTGTTTTTGTATCCATTCAACCAGTCTATGTCTTTTGGTTGGAGCATTTAATCCATTTACATTTAAGGTAATTATTGGTATGTATGTTCCTATCACCATTTTCTTAATTGTTTTGGGTTTGTTTTTGTAGGTCTTTTCCTTCTCTTGTGTTCCCTGCCTAGAGAAATTCCTTTAGCATTTGTTGTAAAGCTGGTTTGGTGGTGCTGAATTCTCTTAACTTTTGCTTGTCTCTAAAGCTTTTAATATCTCCATTGAATCTGAATGAGATCCTTGCTGGGTAGAGTAACCTTGGTTGTAGGTTTTTCCCTTTCATCACTTTAAATTCACATTGATTTCTTAAAGTTACACATTCCCTAAGAGTTTCTTATGTTCCACTATGGGGGAAGTTTTATTTTCTCATCTAACTTAATTTTCCCTACCAGCAGTTTAAGTTCACTCTCTATAGTAATCACTTTTGTATTTTTTCTAAAATCTGCATGATGTTGTTATACCTGACTCCTCAGAAAATCGTGTCAGTTCTGTATTTTGGTTGCCATTTACAGATGAGGAAACTGAAGCACAATAGTGAAGTAAATTCTGTTCAGTCCCGTAGCTACGTCAAGACACAACCAAAAATAGAACATTGCGTGTCTTAAGTCTTAGCTCAGAGCTCTTCCCTGTGGCACAGGAAATCTTTTAAGCTGAGGTCCTGCCATTCTTCAGCTGAGGACTGTTCCAAGCTCTTTATAAACAGGAAGATAATTAACATCACTCTCATCCTACGCTTTTCCACACCATGTGATCCTTTATCTTTTTAGCTCTCCTCTCTGTGGCATAATGGGTTCTCATTTTCCAAATCCATTTCCTCTTTTTTGGGAAATTACATTTCCCAGCTTCCCTTTGTAGTTAAGCATTTCCTTGTGACTGATTTCTAGTCAATAGAATTTGAGCAGAATTAATGCACACCCTTCCCAGTCTGGCCCATAAAAATATCCCAGGCTTAATTGTCCATGATTTTCCCCCTCCTATCAGCCTGATGTAGATGAGCCTGGCCACCTTAGAGCCATGTATTGAATATGGTGGAACTTCAAGAGAGAAAAATCATAGATCCTTCTATCAATACTTGGAGGAAAACAGTTACTAATCAAGAAAACATATTTACAATTTTTGTGAACAACAAATAAGCTTCTATCATATAAGAACCAGTATACATTTTGCAATCTGTTTGCTATAACAGCTAGTATACTGACCTGGGTTAGAGAGAATTTGTTCTGTCCCGAGAAAACACTTTGCAACACCTAGTGACCACTTTCCAACACTCCGACTCTTAGCATGAGACTAAAGTTCGAAGTAGAAGAAAGAAGCTCAGAGACCATAGACCATACCCTTCTTTATCCAAGAGAGGAAAGAGAGATCCAGAGAAAGACAGATCTGGCATTGTCTAAGGTCAGGGACACCCAAAGGTCTCTTCAGAACTAGAGCACTCATTTTCTGGCTCCTCATCCTGTGCTCTTTTCAGGACATAATGTTGCCACTCTACTGACAGATGGGGGGTACAGTGGTCAAGACAGGCTTTAGAACAGGATTCAGACAAAGCTGACTGTCAGAAATATCTTCTGTAAAACAAACTTTGGTTACCAAAGGGGATATGTGGGGGAAGGGAAAGATAAATTAGGAGTTTGGAATTAATATATACTTGCTGCTATATATAAAATAGGTAAACAACAAGGACTTACTATATAGCACAAGGAAATATATTCAATATCTTGTAATAACCTATAATGGAAAAGAATCTGCAAAACAATATATATATATAATATATAACTCAATCATCTTTCTGTACACCTGAAACTAACACTCGTAAATTAACTATACTTCAGTGTTTTAAAAGCGGTTTAAAAAAAGAAATATCTTCTGTAGTTGTAACCCAAATCTCTCTATTAGTTTACGTTCACCTATTCATGTTCTGTCCACAGAGAAGTTGATGAGTCTCTGATCACCTGCCTTCCTATAATAACCTCCTGACACTTAAGGGTGAGTATTATACGACCCCTCCCTCCTCATTTCTCCAGTACAGCTACAGTCTCACAAGCAAGTTTCATTTTCTAAGAAGTAAAAACAATCATGACTATAAGAGCCCCATAACCTTGGCAGGGGAGTTCTACCCTGAACTGACCCCATCATCCAGTTGTTTCTTCCATCACTCAGCAAGGCCCACAGTTTTCACTCATAGGACAGCCGCTCTGGCAGAAGGAACAGCGGGATGGTTTGTGTTTAGTCAATCTTGCTATAGACATTCTGCCCACTCCCACATTCCCGGAAGCCCTCTGGACACTAAACTGAAGTCTACAGCTTTATCCCTGTTTCAGGCAGGGAGTGTACAAATATCTGCTTTGTAAAGACTATTCCCAGTGGTCTTGAACTTTTCCTGATCCACATCACTATCAATAAAGTACTTTAATCATGTGCCCTTAATATATCTATTGAAATATTATAAGATCTATTGTTATTTAAATAGAAATAATATCTACTGAAATATTTATAAGGACATACATGTGCTGTACACGGATTAGTTATGTTTATGATAGAGTATTCACAAAAATAAGAATTTTTAAAGGACGAGATAAAAAACCAATATGAATAAAAGTGTTAACAGTTTCTTCCCTGGACCTAGTGGGCCCTTCTGCACAGTCCCCTTTTTGGAGAACACTTGGTCCATCAAAGTTTTTGAACTGAAGTCACAAACTGGCAACCTACAGGCCAAATGTAACTCACAGATGTGTTTTTTTGGCCTGAATAATGTTTTCTAAATTTTCTATCAGTTCCCAACACTTAAAAATTGGACAAGCTCACATAAAAATCTAGAGTTTTTTATCCATTTTATTCACTGCTTTACCCTGGTGCCTGGTGCATAGTAGACACTCAGTAAACACTTATTTAATTGAACTTCCAGTTTCTCTCAAAAAAATCAGACTGGCACATCTTCCTGGCAATAATCACCTGGAGCTGAGTAGTGACTACACCTTCTGGCAGGATTTAGACTCACCAATCCTGAGCCACAGTCCCCACCACTCCCTATTGCCTATAACCAACCAGCTTCACTCACACCTGTTACCTGCCTGGTCCCTGAACAACTGTTTTGCCTTAGGACTTCCTGGTTATGTGATGACCTTGGTCACGCTCCATGAGATCAAACTAAACCAATATTCCATTTGGAGTCCAAAGGTACAGGTTTGAACCTGATTCTGCCAATTACCATTCTTGGGGAATTTGTTCTCTGAGCCATGATCTCCTATCTGGAAAATGGGAATTGCAATACCATTTCCAAAGGTTGTTTGAAAATCAGAATAAATGAGATAATATCTGTGGGCTGTTTTGTAAGTTTTAAAGTATTATGGAAATTAGGAAATTAGGAAACTTACCATTATAACAGCTGTGTTCATCCTCCAAAAGGACTAGCTGAGGTGATGGGCATGGAAATTCCCCACACTCCTCTATGTTAACTGTCTCTCTCTATACCTTGTTCCCAGTCCTACCCTACATCCCACCACTTTGATTTTCAGGTGTACTGGGAGGAGAAATGAAGGGACAGGCCAAAGAGTAAGGAATAAGCCACCACCCTAAAGGGTTGTTTCAATTTCTCTAAATAGAGTGACTCTTTATTTCACTCTTTCTCATGTCTAAGTCACTAACAGCTTGTGACTTAATACATTGTCAGACCCAGGTGCCCATGCCTTGCTCCTAGAGACCAACAGTGTGCCCAGTGTCTTTCTACACCTAATCCTAAAAGCCAGTCCCCAACAACCTCCACCTTTATCTCCTTGATGAACTTCTAAACTTGTTGTTCACCCATTGGAAATATGCCCAAGAGAGCCTTTCTCTTCCACCTTTTTATCAGCAAGGAAACTATTTCTGTTACATATAAGACTAGCCTCCCAGCAATGTACTCGCTACACACACACACATACACACACACACACACACACACACACACACACACTCACATTCTTCTCCCTCTGGCTCTCCCATAAATGTTTGCCAGATATAGGCTGACCCATATAAAATGGTCAATATTCAACCATTTCTGACCTAGGGAAAGGGGCAATTTTATCATGGTTCAACTCAATACATTTAACCCAGAGATCCAGACTTGGGGGTTTCTGTGACTTCTGAACCTTCCTATTTTTTAAGCCAAAGCCAGTTGTTCTTGTCTATTTCTCATGGTGATTGCACTGAGGCTTTGAGTAAAATATTTCAGCATCTCAAGTATGCTGGGGGGGTTTCCTTCCTCATGGACCTATAGTTGCCAGACAATTCCACACACTTAGAAACCCTGGTAAAAATACAGATTCTAGATGCAATAGATTCTTTCATCTTCAGTCTCTTCCTGCTTCCTGGGGAGAGGGGGTATGGAATAAAATATGCACTGCTGGCTTGAGAGTAGGAAGTGAAAGCCTTTTTAAGGAAGGAGAGGATCACTTCAGGATCTCCCAAGTCTCACCATCTTGGAAGCCCCACATTTCTCCTCCCCAGGTTCTTTTAGCCCTTTATGAAGGAGGTTCCCAAATTCCCTACCTCTGGCTTCTTTTGTTCTGTCCATCAGCAGGAACTCTCTCTGCTACCTGCCCCCTCACCTAAAGCCCTCCTTCAATGTTGCCCACTCTTCAACCCAATGGAGGAAAGGGGAGGTTCCAGGAATGCTGAGGGAATCCCCCCAACTTCCCACTGGTACCTGAAAAGCTATGTATTAGCAGAAATCCTGTGGTGTTAAACATTGTGCTCTGTTGCGGGGTCCCTATTTAAAAGGCAAATTCCCCACATATTAAGCATTTCTGAAACTGTTCCTCAGAGTGCTAGTGTTCCACGAGATATTCTTGGGTATTCCTAAAAAAGGTGTTCTTTTGATCAAAAAAGTTTGGGAATCTCTGCATGCCATTGCTAGCCCCTTGCAAGAATTTCATAATACACAGCATCACATTCAAGACTCTGAGAGACCTTGCAGAGGAAACCTTATTTAACTTTGTTTAATCTAGTGTTTCCTAGACTTACTCAGCAAAGGAACCCTTTCCTTTCATGAAATTTTTCTTATCATTTCCTGGACATTTATGTCCCAGAGAACACACTTTGTGAAATCCTGCTCTAACTCTTGAGGGATAATGATGAGTTTAACACTTCACCTTCCCTTTCAGTGTGTAGAGAGCAGGGCCAGTGAGGATACTAGACCTCTTATCCATCCCCATCACCTATGGAGTGAACACCACTCACCAGCCTTGCAAATGGCTTTCCTCCTTGGCCCTGCACACATGCAATATCTGCAAAGAGCAAAGGATTCCCGAGTGCCTATTCTAGCCCATGACCCCTCATCAGTCTGGGCCTTGAGAAACCCAACATGAGCCTTCAACAGACATAGTTAAGACAAGGAGATCCAAGAGACCTCCACCCAAAAGGGAGGAAATCGAATGTCCAAGTATGATACATTCTTTCTAGTCCCATTGCCCAATTTTTATTAGGCACACCCTGGTCTCCAAACTCATGCATAAGGCTTTAACCACATCTCATCCAGGTGGGAGGCCCTTGAAGACCCTGTAGAAACCATAGACTTGGATGTGGTGCACCTTGGTCAAATTCCTTGTGATTCATCTGGATCCCACACTTCAGCATTTCAATTCTCTCTCTTGTTTATTATTCTGTTTCATCTATGGAATTTATCCCCCCACCTAGAATGTAAACTCCAGGAGGCTTGAGGCCATATCTTATCCTTCCTCTGTTTTTCCCTACAGTATCTATTTCTCAATAATAGGTACATTGGAAATACTTAATAAACAATACTAAACTGTACTTAACAGAATCTTGTCTGCTCTTTATCCACCCCAGGAAAGAAGGGAGGTAAAATAGGAAAGCTCTCCTAACCCATCTCCTCTAACTGACTCACAGACTGAACCAATACCCTCCATTTCCACTGAGAAGTAAACCAGACAAACCCAGAGTACACTGATTGCTCATGGCTACTGGGCCATGCTCTCATGCCCTAATGCATGTCTGTTCTCACTGATTGAGTTGTTTGTTTATCAAGAGTCAGTTGTGTTCCTAAATTTGTCCATGCCAGTTGTATATGTTACTATAGTTATAAGTTTTAAATAAAGTTACTGGGACAGATGCTTGCTTTCCACTAGACTAGATGTTCTCCATTTGACTCTTCAGCTCCATTCTCCAACCTGCTTTGTGCCCCAGGAGGCTGACCTGTATGGACTGGACCAATCAAGCCTCCTTGTCCTCTAGCCTCTGGTTGGATTCAACCAACGGAAGCTATCAGTAGGAGATAGAAGGTGGGAGGAAAGAAAATTTAGGCTATTTATCCCCCGACTCTCTCCCTGCAGGTCTTGAGCTTGACAGTGGCTGAATTCTTCTAGCAAAAACCATAGCATCTGCCAGGCAGCTATCTCTTGTAGCTACCTGACAACATTACACCAAGGGATGAGAGCAGCCTCCTACAGTACCAGTCACTGTGTGCTTCACCTCCTCCTCCTGGTTTCCCTCAACACTGTCCGCACTGCATAGTTCTTTGCTAAACTCTTTTCAACCATTCCTTCTGAGTATACCAGTTCTTTTCTACCCCCCAGATCCCTGACTTGTCCACCTACCAACAACCATTTCTTTCTTTCCCTCTTCTTCTCTAACAGAGCCCCATTTTGCTCTAATTCCAGGATTCCAAGTGCTTCGGGGAACATCTCCCTCCAGGGGCGATGGAAGGCAGGGGGGACAGGATTTAAAAGATTAAGTAACTATCCTGAAGTCTCACAGCTCCAAAGGAGCAAACCTGGGAATGTTTCTTAAGCTGGATTACCCAGAGAAAGCAGAGTCCTAAATGAAGACTTCTGTGTGCGTGGTTTATTCAGGATTGTGATCCTAGAATCAGGAGTAAGGAACAGGGAAATGAAACAGAAGAAGAGAGAGCCAATATTAGGATACGTTATCAAAACTGTTAAGGGAGTGAATGGTCGATCCTGCATCCATCTGAAAAACCTTATGAATTGTATCTTAGATTGTCCCTCTGAGAGAAGAAAAGGGAGGAGCATTTACCTATCCGCAACCATCCCCCATTGGTTAAGGGCTGCCCCCACCCCAAGGTGTTCATTGCTCTGCACATCCAGGTTGCATATATAGCAGTGCCTAAGGGCTTCCCATGGGTGTCCCATACTGTGCCGTTAGAAAACCCAGGACAGATAGCAAGAGGAACATGGTAGGAGAATGAGGTTCCATCTTTGTGAAGTAGGTCGAAACCTCTGTGGGAGAGGTCACTGCAGCAGTGGCTAGAAGAAGTGAGCCCAAGAGGATGTAAAGTGATGCTCAAGAAGTGACTGATACAATCCACTCCTTTTACCACTCAGATCTGCTCATGCCCTCCCTCCCTTAAATCTAATTTATCACAGTCTCCTTCAGGATGGTGGCCAGCCACAACTCCCCAAATAATTAATAAAAGAGAGTTAGTGAAACCAGCTACACTCCCTACTGCTATAGCTGTCCTGAAGCCATAATTAATGTTCATCACCCTCTTCCTCCACCATCCTTTCTAGATTCCCTCCCTCAGTCAGCACTTTGATTGGTCTGCATTTCTTTCCTAATGGGACATCACAGGCCCTTCAGAGAAGAGTCTGCATCTTTAGTTGTCTTTCCCTTGTTAGGCCATGGATGTCAGAATTGCTCATCCGCTTATATCACTGAGCAAGAAAGCATGAAGTGATACCTGGTGAATCCCATGAATTCCAGGTATATTGAGATGGAATATAACTGGCAGGGAGAGGAATCTCTCTGCCCTTTGCTGTATAGAAGCCACCATAGTTCCTCATATCTATCAAGGTCAATTACCCCCACCAGTACAGTAATTATTTATTTTCTTTGCCTGCCAGACCATCAGCATGAGGAGCCCAGAGCGAGTTCGCAGTAGAGGTAGAATGTTTGAGGGCCCAAGATACAACAATTCATCATTCACCCTAGAGGCCATATCTTATCCTTAGTCCAGAGGCTAGAGGACAAGGAGGCTTGATTGGTCCAGTCCATACAGGTCAGCCTCCTGGGGCACAAAGCAGGTTGGAGAATGGAGCTGAAGAGTCAAATGGAGAACATCTAGCCTAGTGGAAAGCAAGCATCTGTCCCAGTAACTTTATTTAAAACTTATAACTATAGTAACATATACAACTGGCATGGACAAATTTAGGAACACAACTGACTCTTGATAAACAGTGTTTATCCTGTGTTTGGGTATGCTCCAAACCACTGTACCTCTTAAAATTGACTTGATCTTTTAACAAATCGGTTTTTGAATCTTTGTGGAGTTTAACTCCCACTTTTCGGTAAGCATGTGTCTTAGCAAGGTCGCTTCCTGCCAACAAGTCCAGTTAGCACGACTTCATCAACATCATGAACAGAGCACAGGAGAGGTTGCTCTGAAGACCTAACCCCTGTCATGGATAAAGCATGTAACCCGTATGGACTTTCTTCCTTCTCCTATGTCATTTATTTCTTCTATTCTCCCTGGTGCAGGTGCTTTCTTACAGGTTAGGGGGTATCCATCTCAACAGTTTGGTTTAATAAATTTGGCCCAGAACTCCCTTCTCAGGAGGGCTGCTTTTATGAGCCACAGGACTATGAGTCTCCTGGAGCACAGGCCAGTCTATTAGTGACTCTTCAGACCTAGGCAGTTCCTGGCACAAAAATTTGTGGAATTGAACTAAATTATATTAGTTGAGTTGATCCATAAAGGCTCTAAGCAATCCCTAGGGAACACTGGTTGCCTTTGTCCAAACTCTCGGCCCCTGGTACAGAAATGGAGGAATAAGTGTTTCCACTAAGATTTGTCACTGAATCCCTTTTCCTTAAGGGCTGACTTTCTTGGGATGCCTTTAATCATACAGAGTTCCCTTGACATCATCTGTGCAAAGAGCCCAGAGGAGCAGCAACAGGTGGCAAGAGCCAGGATCCTAGAGACAGAGGCTTGCCACCGAGACATATGGAAACATTCTGTCCACTCTCACAGCAGACCTTTATCCACTCCCCTCCCCATGTCATTCCATTTTCACATTTACCATGCACCTGCTGTGTGTTAAGCACTGTGTGTTTATATAGATTAGTTCACCTCATAAAGAACAGAAATTCCAGATTATCCCTGGGCTGGGAGTGTTGGGGGATGATCATGGGTAAGTCCCTGGCCTGTTTCCATGTCTCTAAATTGAGTGGGCGTGCTATATGATCTCTCAGGATTCTTCCAGTCCAAATTTGCTAAAATTCTATACAGCTCTGAGATCTAGTTTCTCCTTCCAGAAGAAGCCCCAGTAAACCTCTCTTAACCTGAGCTTCCCCTCTGAGAGGGGAACCTGAGCCAAGGGCTTGAGTGCAGGAGGCTTAGTTTTTGAAGTGATCCCAGGAAACAGGAGTGAGGCAACAGGAGGAAGAAAAGAAGGAGGGGAGGGAGGGAGGGAGGGAGAGAGGGAGGGAAGAAGGCAGACAGGTTCATACAAGAGTAAATTATTGAGCTGGTCACCACAGCAGGAAACTGAGTTTTTTGGTTTTTGGGGGTTTTTTCTCATTAAACTTTTTAAATGGGTCTCAAATTCTGTGACAGATTTTTGGTCAAGTTGTTTCCTTTAAAAAGTACTAGAGGGAGGAACACTCCCAAACTCATTCTATGAGGTCACTATCACCTTGATACCAAAACCAGACCAGGATGTCACAAAAAAAGAAAACTACAGGCCAATATCACTGATGAACATAGATGCAAAAATCCTGAACATGGGCTTCCCTGGTGGCGCAGTGGTTGAGAGTCCGCCTGCTGATGCAGGGGACATGGGTTCGTGCCCCGGTCTGGGAAGATCCCACATGTCGTGGAGTGGCTGGGCCCGTGAGCCATGGCTGCTGAGCCTACACGTCCGGAGCCTGTGCTCCACAATGTGAGAGACCTGCGTACCGCAAAAAAAAAAAAAAAAAAAAAATCCTCAACAAAATACTAGCAAACAGAAACCAACAGCACATTAAAAGGATCATACACCATGATCAAGTGGGGTTTATTCCAGGAATGCAAGGATTCTTCAATATAAGCAAATTGATCAAAGTGATAAACCATATTAACAAATTGAAGGAGAAAAACCATATGATCATCTCAATAGATGCAGAAATAGCTTTCAACAAAATTCAACACCCATTATGATAAAAACCCTGCAGAAAGTAGACATAGAGGGAACTTTCCTCAACATAATAAAGGCCATATATGACAAACCCACAGCCAACATCATCCTCAATGAAGAAAAACTGAAAGCATTTCCACTAAGATCAGGAACAAGACAAGGTTGTCCACTCTCACCTCTCTTATTCAACATAGTTTTGGAAGTTTTAGCCACAGCAATCAGAGAAGAAAAGGAAATAAAAAAGAAATCCGAATCAGAAAAGAAGAAGTAAAGCTGTCACTGTTTGCAGATGACATGATACTATACATAGAGAATCCTAAAGATGCTACCAGAAAACTACTAGAGCTAATCAATGAATTTGGTAAAGTAGCAGGATACAAAATTAATGCACAGAAATCTCTGGCATTCCTATACACTAATGATGAAAAATCTGAAAGTGAAATCAAGAAAATACTCCCATTTACCATTGCAACAAAAAGAATAAAATATCTAGGAATAAACCTACCTAAGGAGACAAAAGACCTGTATGCAGAAAATTATAAGACACTGATGAAAGAAATTAAAGATGACACGAACAGATGGAGAGATATACCATGTTCTTGGATTGGAAGAATCAACATTGTGAAAATGACTGTACTACCCAAAGCAATCTACAGATTAATGCAATCCCTATCAAACTACCACTGGCATTTTTCACAGAACTAGAACAAAAAATTTCACAATTTGTATGGAAACAAAAAAGACCCCGAATAGCCAAAGCAATCTTGAGAACAAAAAATGGAGCTGGAGGAATCAGGCTCCCTGACTTCAGACTATACTACAAAGCTACAGTAATCAAGACAATATGGTACTGGCACAAAAACAGAAATATAGATCAATGGAACAGTATAGAAAGCCCAGAGATAAACCCATGCACATATGGTCACCTTATCTTTGATAAAGGAGGCAAGAGTGTACAGTGGAGAAAGGACAACCTCTTCAATAAGTGGTGCTGGGAAAACTGGACAGGTACATGTAAAAGTATGAGATTAGATCACTCATTTAGATTAAAAACCTAAATGTAAGGCCAGAAACTATCAAACTCTTAGAGGAAAACATAGGCAGAACACTCTATGACATAAATCACAGCAAGATCCTTTTTGACCCACCTTGTAGAGAAATGGAAATAAAAACAAAAATAAACAAATGGGACCTAATGAAGCTTAAAAGCTTTTGCACAGAAAAGGAAACCATAAACAAGACCAAAAGACAACCCTCAGAATGGGAGAAAATATTTGCAAATGAAGCAACTGACAAAGGATTAATTTCCAAAATTTACAAGCAGCTCATGCAGCTCAATAACAAATAAGCAAAAAACCCAATCCAAAAATGGGCAGAAGACCTAAATAGACATTTCTCCAAAGAAGATATACAGACTGCCAACAAACACATGAAAGAATGCTCAACATCATTAATCATTAGAGAAATGCAAATCAAAACTACAATGAGATATCATCTCACACCAGTCAGAATGGCCATCATCAAAATATCTAAAAACAATAAATGCTGGAGAGGGTGTGGAGAAAAGGGAACACTCTTGCACTGCTGGTGGGAATGTGAATTGGTACAGCCATTATGGAGAACAGTATGGAGGTTCCTTAAAAAAGTACAAATAGAACTACCATATGACCCAGCAATCCCACTACTGGGCATATACCCTGAGAAAACCATAATTCAAAAAGAGTCATGTACCAAAATGTTCATTGCAGCTCTATTTACAATATCCCAGAGATGGAAACAGCCTAAGTGTCCATCATCAGATGAATGGATAAAGAAGATATGGCACATATATACAATGGAATATTACTCAGCCATAAAAAGAAATGAAATTGAGCTATTTGTAATGAGGTGGATAGATCTACAGTCTGTCATACAGAGTGAAGTAAGTCAGAAAGAGAAAGACAAATACTGTATGCTAACACATATATGTGGAATTTAAGAAAAAAAAAAGGCATGAAGAACCTAAGGGTAAGACAGGAATAAAGACACAGACCTACTAGAGAATGGACTTGAGGATATGGGGAGTGGGAAGGGTAAGCTGTGACAAAGCGAGAGAGAGGCATGGACATATATACACTACCAAACGTAAGGTAGACAGCTAGTGGGAAGCAGCTGCATAGCACAGGGAGATCAGCTCGGTGCTTTGTGACCACCTAGAGGGGTGGGATAGGGAGGGTGGGAGGGAGGGAGATACAAGAGGGAAGAGATATGGGAACATATGTATATGTATAACAGTTTCACTTTGTTATAAAGCAGAAACTATCACATCATTGTAAAGCAATTATACTCCAATAAAGATGTAAAAATAAATAAAGTACTGATTTTAAAAGCTAATAACTTAAAACTGCCACACACAAAACAAATAGTCCACAAAACATTCTCCTTTCCTTCCGAAGGTTTTATGATGCACTGTTATCATTAACCAGTCTTTTGCTATTAAACTTAAATGGCCAGTTGAGACAAATTGTTCTGGGACCGTTCTTCCACAACTGATTAAGACTGGGGTGGCAGGTATTGGGGATAATGTTCATTTAGCCTTCTGAGCTTTTTGGGCAGACTTGGTGACCTTGCCAGCTCCAGCTGCCTTCTTGTCCACTGCTTTGATGACACCCACAGCAACCATCTGTCTCGTGTCTCTAACAGCAAAATGGCCCAGAGGAGGATAGTCAGAGAAGCTCTCAAAACACATGGGTTTGCCAGGAACCATATCAACGATGTCAGCATCACCAGATTTCAAAACTTTGGGGCCATCTTCCAGCTTTGTCCCAGAAGGACAATCAATCTTCTCTTTCAGCTCAGCAAACTTGCAGGCAATGTAAGCTGTGTGACAATCCAGCTATGTGACAATCCAGCACAGGTGCATATCCAGCTCTGATTTGGCCTTGATGATTCAAGATAATCACCTGAGCTGTGAAGCCAGCTGCTTCCATCGGTGGGTCATTTTTGCTGTCACCAGCCACACTGCCATGACGAACATCTTTGACATACACGTTCTTGACATTGAAGCCCACATGGTCCCCAGGAAGAGCTTTACGCAAAGCTTCATGGTGCAGGAAACCGCTGTCTCACTGGTATCTTCTGAAGAGCCGTATAGAACGCACTCATAATTCCATGCTACGGAGGGATGGAAAGAGACAAACATTTTTCCATCAACTCCCATCCCACTGGTCAGAGGTTGTCCCATGGCGGTTAACTCCCTTACCCTTCATGGTCTGTACCTCACCAATGACCAGGAGTTTCCTATACAGTAACAGCAGAGAAGTGTCAGCAAGAAGCAAAGGATACAAGAGGCAGCTTAGATGAGGACTGCTGGGGGCTCTGAGCTAGTTGCCTCCACAGTAATCGTGTAAAATGTAGGCCAAGAGGATGTGCAATTAAGTTTTGCCAGATTTAACAAAAATACAATATGCTCAGTTAAATATGAATTTTCAAATCAACAATGTATGCAATATTGGGGACATGCTTATATTAAATAAATGATTCATTATTGATTTGAAATGCAAATTTGACTGCATTTCCTGTATTTTTTCCGACTACACTATGTACAATGCACAATTGGGCACAGACGGCAGGACACACTAAGCCCCAGCCCTACCTCTCCAGTCTCCTTTAAGGACTTTGTCTATCTGCCTTGAAGATCTTTAAATTTCCCATTTCTCCAAGCTTTGGATATAGAAGTAGTTCAGTTATGACTGATGACCTGTGGCTTCTCTGTACAAGGCAGGAGAGGTGGCAGGGAAAAAAATGCAGCCAGGTGAGATGAAATGGGACACAGAATTTCCAGTTCTTCAGGGACTCAAAGCCCAGGAAAGGAATCCTATGCTTGACACAGATAAGACCTCATGCTGAGCAAATCCAGGTGGGTGCTGGACTCCCCACCATATGCCCCTCCATGGCTGTGAGCATCTGCAGCAATGCCAAGGCCTACAGGGAATGAAAGAACAGAAATACTAATTTTCGGTAAAAATGAGGATACCAAGGTCAAAAGCCAGTGTTTTTTTCCCGCAAATCCTTTTGTTGTTTTCAGGCTCAATTGTCTTCTCAAAAATACCAAATGTGATCATCTTAAAAACATTCGAGTTAGTACATGCTTCTTATTTTGAGTTCAGGAATAAAAAGAAAAAAAAATTAAGTGCTTAAAAAACAATACTATCTATATTTTTTTCTCATAGCTTCAAACTTCCCAGAACTTTTACATTGTTCATTAGTGGGGCCTCCTCACCCTTGTGCTATCAGAAGCCAGACCTCCCTCCTGCCCAGGTCCTTAATCTAACCCGAGTGACAGCTCTACTTGAATTCCTGGACTTTGTCCCTCATCCCTGCTGAGGATGAAGCTGAATTGTATTGGAGCTGTGTTTGCTATATTGGAACCTTGAATCTATCTCACACCCAGGGCCTCTGGACAAGAGGCTGAAGCTGTAGGCTCACCTTCATGTGGGATCGGCCCCACCAGCAGATGTCTGAGCTGTAAGAATTCAGAGCATGGCTTCTACTGAGTCTTAGTTCCCAAAAGTGGGGTGGAAAGGACCATGGGGTCATCTTGGCGAGCCTCTTCATTCCATCAATAAAGATGCTCCGTCCCACAGGTCATAGGTAACTAGTCCAAGATCCACACCTGGATTTTGCCATTCGACAGAATCAAGAGAAGAACCCAGTGGTCCTCCCATTACCCCTACGACAGCCTCACCCCACTGCCCCATCCTTCCCTCTGATTGTATATTTGTGTTGTTCCACTGTGGCAGGAACTTAGGTGTGATAACAGAGCTCCCCTACCTAACCAACAGGGACCAGTTTTCAAAGACTACAACTGCAAACTTTTATTCTTAATGACTCGGAAGGCGTATCAGAGCCTCACGTTGCCCAGGGCAGTAACCATAAATAGCTTCCTATAGAGGAAATCTGTATGCAAACCCTGGTTCTGTCATTTAATATTCATGTAACTTTGGGCAGGTCACATAATCTTCTAGAACCCCAGCTTGCCTGAAAACTGGACAGGTGATCTCTGTCCGACTCATTGAGTTATCGTGAGGAACAAATGACTTCCCGTGTCCCACGCAGTAGCCCCTAGCCACATGTGGCTATTTAATTTGAAACATAAATAAGACAAAGTAAAAATTCAATTCCTTATCCACACGACATTTCAAGTGCTGAGTAACCACATGTGATTAACATCTACCATACTGGACAGGACAGATATAAACACCATCACAGGAAATTCTATTGCACAATGTGGCACAAGGATACTCAAAACTCGCCTAAGTCACTGGGTCCTTCCTAGTTTAGTCTCAGCCTTCCTGTCCAGGTTCTTCTCCTGCCACACCCACCCCTCTGCTCCCTTATATTCTATACCAAACCACATGTTCTTCCTGGCTGGTACTTCCACCTGTTCATGACTTGCTTCATGCGGTTTTCCTTTGTTGAGAATGCCCTCCCTACCCTATACCCCATGCTATCCTCTGCTCCCGTCTGCCTAGAAAACCTGCTCACCCCCTGGCCCAGTGCAAAAAGTTCCTTCTTGGAGGCAGTGTCCACAATGCTCCCGGAAGACATCAATCAGTTCTTTTTCTCCAGATCCTCCATTGATGACCCAACTGCAACCTCTACACCCTGAGACCGTTAATGTGCTGGTCTCTGAAGCCCTTGAAGGCAAGGACTGGGTCTCATTCACCTTTGTTCCCCAGGGGTTTTGCCCAGTGCTGGGAAGAGTAGAGATCTTGGTCAATGTCAACACCATGGATCTCATTTCGTGCTACCATCATGCTCCCTCAGCACAGTGGTTCCCAGTGCTGGCTCAGTCTTAGTTATGTGCTTTTAAGAGAAAAGTTTCCCTACAGGTTGCTGGTTCCCCCTGAGCCAGCAAAGTTGTGGAGAGAAGCAAAGTTGGAAGCAGGAGCTCGAGTCATGGTGGCGGCCATGGGGAAGAGGGCAGTTGAAGAAAGCAGGCTCTGAGGGGAAGAGCTGGTCCCTAGGAGGGAGGGGACGAGGAAGGGCAGTCCCAGAACACACACGTGGACCATTCTCTCCCAGTGGAATACTCTCTGCCTGACCTCTCTGACAAGCAGCGCTGGCAGCTCTCCCAGCCTCCCACGTGGGTATTCTCCTCAGGGCACTGCCCCACGCACCTGTCCCACAGGCCCTGGGACCAGCAGAGCCTCCTGTGGCTAGAGCCCCAGTGTCAGCTCCAGGACCTTCTTCCAAATGATTACATCCATGCCCTATCCCTCACTGCCTCTCCCACCGACATCTTCTCCTGTGTTCTTTCTTTTTAGTAAACTAAACAAATCAGTTAAACAAGAGAAATGTATACACTTTATGTAGTGTACCTGTCTAATTTCTTGGGTTTTTTAATAAATTTATTTTATTTAGTGTTGGCTGCGTTGGGTCTTCGTTGCTGTGCATGGACTTTCTCTAGTTTTCAGCGAGCAGGGCTACTCTTCGTTGTGGTGCGCAGGCTTCTCATTGCGGTGGCTTCTCTTGTTGCTGAGCACAGGCTCTCGGCGCTAGAGCTTCCGTAGTTGTGGCACATGGGCTCAGTAGTTGTGGCTCGTGAGCTCTAGAGTGCAGGCTCAGTAATTGTGGCCCACGGGCTTAGTTGGTCCTCGGCATGTGTGATCTTTCCGGACCAGGGCTCAAACCCGTGTCCCCTGTATTGGCAGGCGGATTCTTAACCACTGCGCCACCAGGGAAGTGCTGTCTAATTTCTTATTCTTGTGTTTTATTTTAATTTTTTTCTAACGCAATTATTTTATTACAGTTCCAGAAGATACTGTAAGCCAAACATTTTTGGACATTTTGATTTGGGGAAGAGTTTCAAAGATACACATTTTTTTTTAAGAAAAAATTTTGAAATCACAATACATTTCAAATCTCCTATCCCATTAGCTCTTTTTCCAATCATTTCTTAGGAAGAAAGTCTTTTCTTTTTTAGGTTACAAATTTTTTAACTTAATTATTATATACCTTAAAAAAATTTTATAGGGGTAACATTGATTTATAACATTGCATAAATTTCACATGTACGACATTATATTTCCATTTCTGTATTACTCTACAATGTGCTCACCACCAAAAATTTAGTTCCCATCCATCACCATGCAGTCGATCCTCTCCTCCTGTGTTATTAGTTTGATGACCAGCCCCACCATCCTTCCAGCTTCCTGGCTAGAAACCTCCTATCAAACTTGGTCTCCCACTTCCTTCTCCTCCAAGACCATCTCCTGCCATTACTCAGAAAGTCCTGCCCATCTGACCACCGCGGTGGCCGTAACTCTCTGCCACTGGACTTATCGGGTCCCCATCTCTTCTCGCGTGGACCACATCAATGTAATGGCTTCCCATCTGGGCTTTTCCTCTCTAACCTGTGGCCCTTTCCTTCCATCCTGTCAGAGCCATCCTCCTAAAATACAAATCATTCTCCTCCTCCTGGTCTCTGCTTTCCACCATTGCCCACAGGGGCAAAACACAAGCCAAACTCCTTAAACAAACACTCAAGTCCCTCCCAGATCTGACCCCCACTCACGCTGGCTGCTTTCCCTTCTCTGGGACACACCATCCACTTTCCCACTTGTGTGTCTTTTCTCTACCTCCCCTGTCCCCACCCCACACACAGCTTCCAAGTTCAGCTCAAACATGACCCCCTCCGTGTGACCCTAGGGACATACTGCCATTGGCTTCACACCCGACTCCCACATATACGAGCTGAGGGACCTTGAGAAGGTTACCGAACCCCACCACGCCTGTTTCCTCATCTGCAAAACAGGACCATAGCATTGCTGAACAGTCGTTAGCAGACTGAATAAGTTACTTCATTAAAAGCACATACATAGCACGTGGCACGTGGCTGTTTCTTTCCACCCCTGGTGGAGGTGGTGGTGTCTTCCTGGCAGATCTCTCAAACTCTGCCTCCCCGCTTCAATCAGTTTGCCAGACTCTCCTGCATAGGGCTTAATTATTTGGCTCTGAAATGAGATTGTTTTTGTCCATGGCTGCCTCACTCAGAAGACTCAGGAAGCCAGTCTGGTTTACCTGTCACCTCCCCAAGCCCGGCACAGAGTAGACCCCAGGGAGCCTCCTGCTTGGATCCTGCCACCTCCACCCACTCCCAGTAAAGGTCTCTTTAATTCTGACTCCACAGGGGTCACACGTGAGAGTGTGGGCAGTGGAGAAGGTGTTTGTGAGATAGCACGTGAGAGTGTGTGAGTCTGCTGGAGCACGTGTGTGAGTGAGAGTGTGTGTGAAAGTGAGTACGTGTGAGCCTGTCCGTGTGTGAGTACATCACATGAGGGAGGGCGTACGTGAGTGGATGAGAATGTGTGTGTGAGCGTGTGAGCGTGCATTGGACCAGGCTACTTTCCAGTCCAAATCCTGTCATTTTCCCGTCCATTCGGCTATCCTTGTGGTCAAAATTTCTGCATGTCTGTTAACAAAGCTACAAAACAACGTATTTCCACTGCTCGTTTCCTACACTGCAGAGAGTGTGCAGGACTGAAGAGGAATAAGACAGCATCACCAGGGCCCCTGAGGCATGCAGCCCCTTGCGTGGAGGGTACAAATAATACTCCATCCTCTCCAGGTGGCTTGTCGGTTTGGCAGCTGGAGGAGTTTGTTCTGTCTATATGATAAGATTAGCAAACATTCATTGAACACTACGTGCCAGGCGTTTTACCTATCAGTGACAAGCAAACTCTCAGAGGTAGTTACTCTTGTTATTTCTAGTTTTAAAAAAAAACTAAGGCACAGAGAGTCTAAATAACTTGCCCAGAGCTACACAGCTAACGAGTGATGGAGCCCAGATTCAACCCAAGAAGTGTAAAAATAACGCTCGTGTGTGTAACTACTACATTTACTGCCAGAAGTGACTGTTTCAGGCTTCTGTTCCACTCCCAATGCTGCTGAGATGTGAGATGCTGAGATAAAGAGTGTGTGTGGTGGGCGAGGAGGGGGGCCTCAGCAACCAGAACATGAAAACTGGGCAACTTGGGCAGATGCTGGAAAGAAGAACAGAAGCATGGGAGCCAAGGAGAGATCTCGTGGTTCTCAAACATTCAAACATGCAGGCCTCTGAAAAGCACCCTGGCTGGATTGGCGCGCAGCGCAAGTGACCCAGCCTGAAGGATCAGCCTGACACCGGGGGAGGCCAGTTGGACTGTAGACAGCAGCAATTTGCTCCCGGCTGAAGCCAAGCCACTTGGAGTTGTGGGATCAGCAGATGTCAGGGGAGGGTGGGGCTGCAGAAGCCCAAGCTAGCAATCAACCTGTTACTGGTGTAATGAGGGCTTCCCCGGGGGCTGCAGTCCTGGCTCTCAAAAGGAGGCTCCAGGGCCACAGACAGCAGGACCCACCCCCCACAGAGAGCTCACTAAATTTCATATTTGGGGACCTCACCCTACTCAACCACAGTCTCTGGGACCTGACCTTGCAATCTGCATTTTTCACAAGCTCCTTTAGTGATTCCAATTTGCTCTCAAATCTGAGAACAGAAGTGCATAGCCAGCTGTCTTAGATTAGGTTCTCCAGAAGCAGATCCTGAGAGGAGGGTTCTTACACAGTGATTTATTATGAAAGTGCCCCCCAAAAGAGCAGATAAGGAATGGGGGAGCAGAACAAGAAGGGAGAAACCCAGCAAGGATGTGAACTCAAAGTCCAGCAGAGGGTGGCATCCGCCCAACCACCCAGGGACACTGGAGGGTAAGGCATGTCTCTGGGGTCAGCCATCCCAAGGCCTTCGAGTATCAAGATCTTTATCACATCTAAGACTTTGTTAATTTTCTAATCAAAACTGGGTTTTTACTGGTGCCTTGTTTATTAGCATGAAGAATAATGGAAATGGATTCTTTTTGTGAAATTAAAGATATGTACAATATGTAGATTGGCTAAAAATAGGTTAGAAACACTCCCACCTCGCATGAAGAGGGTGTAAGAACCAGCCACACCCACCAAAACCACCATTCAGCATCTGGGAGAAAGATGGCCCCTGGCAACGAGCATAGGCTTCCATGAATACACGAAGGCGGTAGAAATGGGAACCGGCTCTGTCGAAAACGGGTACAATGGCTAAAAAACCAGATAGTGTCATCCCTTCTGATGACAAAAGCCCCACGTAAAAGCTGAGAGCACTTTGAAAACAACACGGTTTTCTTGTAACCTGGGAGAGAGTGTTGAAGAAACTGCAGCTGATGGCAGAAAAAACTCAGATCTACAACTTTGCTAATGGTGCATTGGTTCCACACCAGGAACAGAATGAGAAAGGGGAAAGAATGACAAGAAAAATGAAAGGTGGAAAATTAGTTGTGCAATGCATTAGGAACAATGTCACCTGTGTTCAGATCTATGGAAAATCAGAATAAAAATTTCATCATCATGTTTGATAACAATTAGCTGTGAGATGATAAGCAACTCTCTTCAAATCTCCATGCTGCTTTTTATTTTCTTTTCCTATGTTGGATTATCTTTATCACAAACGTTTTACTTGCAACTATTTCAAAGTATTCCTTTAATTAGGATCAACCGTTTGGTTAGTAAATAAAAGTGGGTTTTATTAGAAAAATAAAATAAAAAGAATTCAAGCAGGAGGCTAACTCCCAACAGAGCTTCTAGCTATTAGCCCAACAGAGAAGATGCTATGCAGTGGTATACTTGCAGAACTGTGTAAAGTTTGAAAATCTGCCTAACTTCTCCCACATCCAGTAAAACAAAGATGCAGGTAGGTTGAGAGGCGATGGGCTTACCTTTGGTGACAGGGAGGAAACTGTCCAAAGTCAGTCTTTGTTGGGGGAGGAGAAGAGTAAGGAATGGAATGGAAGGTGACAGCACCCCCAGAGAGAGGGAGGAGGAAGCTACTCTGATGAACCAAAGAGTGGCCATCACCTGTGCAAGGGCCCTGAGCCAGGCCTTGGGCTACGTCTTTCCCTTACCTGATCCCATTTAGTTTTCCCAAGAAGCCAAGGGCTGTGTCTAGATTTTCTCTTCACAGATAAGGAAACTGAAACCCAGAGGGTTTCACTGACCTACCTGGGTAACTCAGTTGGAAAGTGGCAGGGTCCTGGAGGTGCCCTGCATCAGAAGTGTTCCAGGCCCACAGGAGATGTGGCAAAGGCCTTGAGGAGGGAGGGAGCAGGGGAAGCCTGAGAACTGAGAGGGGGCACAGTGAAAGTGGGGCACAGAGCGAGGTGGGGAGGGCGGGGAAGCCTTGCTGGTCAAGGGAGCTCTCCCTTTGGAGAAGTCCTCCAGACACAAACCAACAGTTATTAATCAACCCCTCTGTGCTGGCTGTTAAATTGATGCTCTCTGCTCCCTTAAACTCTGATCAGGGGAAGAAAAAAGAAACAGAAAACCTTTGTCGGTGAGTGCCCAATTACAAAGTTGAGACACAGAAAATCTTGGGCCCAGAACCTGCAGACACAGCAGCCCCTAAGTTCAGTTTGCTTCAGATTTCGATACTTGCAAAAGCAAGGGTCCCTGGAAACTTCATTCTCCTCTTTCTTTCCTCTCTCCCTCTGTCCTTCCCTCCTTCTTCACCCTTCCCTTGTCCTGTCTTTTATTCACTCAGGCAGCAAATATTGCCGACACCCACCATTAGCCACACTCTAAGGAAACAATTTCCCAAGCATCTTCCTTTCCATTATCTCCTGACTCTGACATCCACCCCGAGAAGTGTGAAGTATCATCATCTGCATTTTAAATGATGAGCAGACTGTCTGAGGTTCCACGACTGGTCACTGGTCACGTGTGGACTTGAACTCAGAACTCCCTTAGTCTAAAGGCCTTGCTTTGTGCCGTCTTCCCCCTACCCTAGAGCCTCACCCTCACCTTTTCCGATCTGAGGCAGCTGTTGAACAAACTCAGCCAACCCCATGAGCCTCACCCCGACCCTGTCCAGGTTGCCAGCAGAGGAAGGACAGGCAGGGACAGTAAAAGAGCCCCGCTTGGCAGGCAGCCCTGAGTGCCCCAGGTCATGGGCCAGGCCAACGCTGGGCTCCAAGATGAGCCAATGTGGCAGGGGAACAAGAGACCAAAGGAAAGAACATGTTAACCGTCTTCAAATCTCATACCTGAGAGGTGTGAACACTGAGAACCAGAACACCATGAGTACCGGCTCCAAAGGGGTACCCAGGACCGGGGGCTGGAGACAGTCAGAGGAAGCTGCTGGAGGGGCAAGAATGGGAGAGAAAAAAGGAAGGGGAGGGGCGTAGAGGCAGAGGGAGCTGCCCCCAAAGGATCAGGATCTGGAAAGCAAGGTGGGAGTCGGACACCACTCACTGAAAGACCAGCAGGATGAGTCTGGTTTGAAGCTTCCCAGCATCACCAGACACTGGCAGAGAGAGCCCACTACCTCCCCGCTTCTTGCAGGGAGTCCAGGAAGAGATGAATGGAGGGAGGTCCCTGACACTGCCTGGAGGGCTGAGAGGACGGAGATGGGAGGGAAGACAAGGCTAACCTTGGAGGGGAGGCCGGGGATGGGGGCAAGGAGAGCAGGGCTCCGGCCTGAAAGATGTGTTTGGCAACAGAATCTAGAAATTTTGCCTGACCCAGAGCTTCACCACATGTTCTTTTCTGTTTCTGTGATGACAAAGATAAAGAGGGAGGAAAACAAACCCATGAAACATGCAGAACTCCTCTCTCACCTCCCCTGACCTTGTAGAAAGCAACCCCGTGGGGAGACAGGGGGGTTGGAGAGAGCACAGGAGTAAGTCCAATATAGAGCTCGAAGAGTCACTCCGGATTTGGGAAGGTCACCCTGGCCACCTGGGCAGCAGCTAGCGGCCAGCCCCACCTCTTCCCACTCCCACCCCCTGGCTTGGGAAAATGATCTGGATAAGCTGCCCCCGAGGTGGACGCCAGCACAGGTCACCCAGTCTCTGGAAGTGACGGCCCATCCCCTTATCTCTGCAGCTGTTAGGCAGCCTCGCAGGAACAGTCTCCGGTTACAGGGTATAAACAGCCACAGAATCAGCTGGCTCTGGTCTGGCCCCTGCCCTTGGCTTCTGCCTTAGGGGAGGCGGGAGGGGGGTGCGGGGAGGCTGGATTCAAAAGGTGGGCCACTCCCTCTCTACTCTCCACCTCATCCTGTCTGCGCTCCTCTGAATTCTCTCCAGGGCCTACAGATCCTCCTTTCCCAGGGTAGTCGTGTGTATGCTGCCAGTGACCTCGGCATGGGCTGCGATGCACACGAGCAGCCCCTTTTACGAGTCTGTCAGACCAGAATTGTGCAACTTTTGGCCAAAGGCCATCCTGTCGCTGTACGAGGACACGCACGGTCCCTTTCCTTTGAGCAACAGATACGCATGTGTACTTGTCTTCCTTCCAGCCTTAACCCGTGGGACTGGAGGTTTGTATCTTTTTGGATCTAGGAGACCCCTGTTGCACCCAAGATGGCTCCTGTATCTTTGGAGTGTTTCCCCAAGAGGTGCAGATGATCAGAGGGTGTGCACAGTGTGAGCCTCCAGGGTTTACTCTGCAAACCCAGCCAAAAGGGCCTCTCTGTCTCTGGAAGAGAAACCAGAAATCCAAGGCTGGTCTTCTTACCAAAGGGCCTCCCCCTAAGCTTCAGAACCAAAGACTGCTGGGCTATTCTGCCTGGTGGCTGAGACCTTCAGAAAGCAGATGACATCCGGGGAGCCCAGCCAGGTGTGTGGATTATTCCGAAGAGAGTAGAAGAAACCACCGACAGCCTAACCCAATACACACTAGTGTTAATCCAAGCAGAGTGACCAGCTAGCAAAGGGCAGGAAGATTGGCCCGACCCCACCTCGGTGCCGCCTCCAGGCTCCTATCTGGTGGGCTCGTGGAATTTCTCTCCAGCTCTTCCTTAACAATTATTATATTCAATTAATTTTCAATCAGTATGAGAGGGCTGGGCTGCTGCCCTTCAGGCGTCTAATCAATCTAGAAGTGTCTAATCAATCTATATGTGCTGATCGATCCGTATGTGCTGATCGGTCCACACATATCCTCAATCACGGCAGCCTCTCATTTTGATAATGTGCAAAGACAGGTGACTAAAAGCAAGAAAAACAAATACCGTATATTAACGCATGTGTGTGGAATCTAGAAAGATGGTACAGATCAACCTATTTCCGGGGCAGGAATACAGACACAGACGTAGAGGATGGACATGTGGACACAGGAGGGGAAGGGGAGAGTGGGATGAATTGGGAGATTAGGGTTGACATATATACACTACCGTGTGTAAGATAGATAGCTGATGAGAACCTGCTGTACAGCACAGGGAACTCAGCTCCGTGCTCTGTGATGACCTAGATCTGTGGGATGGCGGGGGTGGGAGGGAGGTCCAAGAGGGAGGGGATATAGGTATACAGATAGCTAACTCACTTCATAGTACAGCAGAAACTAATACAACATTGTAAAGCAATTATACTCCAATAAAAAACAAAAAGAGCAGGGGGCTTAGAAACTGGGAGACGATGCAAAAAAACTCCCAAAGGGAGAAATAAGAAAGAAGAGGAGGCAGTGGACAGAGGACAGACTTCAAAAGACCGAGCTACAGCATCGGAAGGAGGCTCCTTGCATTTCCAACGTGACCAGGCCAGGCCTGGCCAGAATTGTGTGGTTTTAGTTCTGCAGCTACCGAGATCCTCTGCTTTCTATCATTTATAAAGTCAGTGTGTGTAGATTTTGGGGGAGGGGTGTGTGTGTGTGTATGTGTGTTTTAAGTTGGCTGACTTGAAAGTTCCTTCTTGGAAAAAGAAATTTCCTTCTCTTTAAAAGTGGTTATTGATCATACACAAAATAAAGAAAACCTTATGGACTGCAAATAAACACTAGGTACAGCAATAAATAGCCAGGGGCCAGCCTAGTGCCGCCCCTCCTGGACAATATTTTAGTAATAAGTCCTGCACGCAGCAGACATGGGCACCAAGGATGCTGCCCTGTACAGAGGTCAAACCCGTTGACCACCCGACACTGAGGTACAGGATGCTCCGGGCTGCACCTCACATCACACCCCAGCTCCTCCTCACTTAGATCTTTAACAACCCCCTTCGCAGACACACATCTGAAGAAACACAAACACACACACACACACACACACACACACACACACACACAGAATGACTTATTAAATATATGTTGAAAAAAGACAAGACACCTAGTTACAGATTTAAGGAGTTGCTCATCTATTCAGCAAGGACTACATTCCTGATACGTGGGGACCTACGTTAAAATTAGGCCAAGGGGCTTCCCTGGTGGCGCAGTGGTTGACAGTCCGCCTGCCGATGCAGGGGACACGGGTTCGTGCCCCGGTCTGGGAAGATCCCACATGCCGCGGAGCGGCTGGGCCCGTGAGCCATGGCCGCTGAGCCTGCGCGTCTGGAGCCTGTGCTCCGCAATGGGAGAGGCCACAACAGTGAGAGGCCTGCGTACCAAAAAAAAAAAAAAAAAAAAAATTAGGCCAATTACACAAATTCATCTGCTAGAGAAGAGAACACTTGATTCAAGGGCTGTTTAGCCATTTAATCAAAGAGCTTAACTATTTTTAAAATAGTCCAGCATGAAGGTTTTTCTTTTTCTACACTTGGACAGTCAGGCACTTGGCCTTGACATTGAAATGTTCTCGAGATCCAAGCCGGGGTGAGGCCTGGAGCTAAAAAGACCTTCAAGTACTTCCAGTCCTTTCCCCGCTCCTGGAAGATTTTTAAGGGAAAAAGAAGAAAGAGAAAAAGAAACATCCATGGGTTTTGATAAGCACTCTCTGTACTTGCATTTGTCTCTTTCCACGAGGTTGGCTGAAGAGTCTGCTAAAAATATCATGAAGGAAGGGGGGCTGGCGGTGCGGGGGAGAGAGAATTAGAAACTAACCCTGTTCGGTCTGACCGTTCCCTCACACATTTACCACCATGATGAAGCTTATCTGCCCCTCTTCTCAGCCCACTTTTGGCACTTGACTTGGGTAAGTTATTTTTTTAATAAAAGGGAAAAGTACTCTCATTTCTATTCTTTCTGTGGGGCTCAAGCGTCTCTATGACTGAGAATAACTCTCCAGTTCTACTCGGGTCTATGTTGAGACCACGCCTCCCAGAGGAAGACTGGCCCATTGTGTGGGTACCAGAACCCACCGGATCCCAGAGGTAGACGGGCATCTGTCTCAGAGGCTTCCCAGGGACCAGCCAGCTGGGAATAGACCCAAGCGTCCTGTTTCTCAGCTTCCAGGGTCTGATCATCCCTGTTGTGGCTGGAGTTTTCCCAAAAGGAAGAAAGGAGGGGAGCACAGCAGGGACAGCCTGGTAGCCGGGTGGTTAGCTCACCGGATTCCTTAGAGCTCTCTCTCTTTAGCACTTCCCTTTCAGCCAAACCCAAAGGTTACTGGAGCAGGCTGGGCCTGGTTGGGTTAAGAGAGCTGAGTCATTCTCAGGACAGGAGAGCTGCGGCTATAAATTATCCTGTGTTTAAGGATGGTTTTCTCAAACCATGGCTTTGGGCTTGGAGTCTTTATTTATATCTCTCACAGGAATATTTTTCAAACTCATGACTGCACTCTGTATTGCTTTGGGGACACTCCAAGCACCTGGTCTCCTCTATAATGAGCCCTGCAGGCGACAGGCCCCCAGAGGCCCTGGGACTGGACTCCAGGTCGGCTCACCCTCACGCCCACACGTACATCCCCAGGCTGCCAGGCCAGGGCCCCGGCTCGTGCATGGAAGTGTGTCTACCTCTGCTGGCCCAGCATCACACACAGGCTCACAGATACATTCAGTGACACACACACGCTCACACACACACACACACACACTCCAAACGCAAGCTACTATGAACCCTCTGGTTCTCTGTATATTTTAGAGATAGTCTCTGCACACAGTGAAACATGCACCATGCAAGAACGACTCCGCAGGCTGCAGGACCTTCCAGGGGTCAGATACCCACCCCTCTGACTCAGTGACCGACAAATTTGTATGTTGTTGTCATTGTAGCTTGTGCCTTACTCAGTGCATAAGGCGATACCACAGACCAGAGGCTGCCAAACGGTTCACAGGCTTGAAAACAATTCCTCAGACCAAATCCTCACAAGTCAGAGCAAAGGAGCCATGTAGACAGCCGTCTCTCTTTGAGCATCCGCAGGAGAGAAGCAAACTTTCTTAAGAAGTGGCAGAGGGAGTGCCGTTTTCTCTCCCGCTCATAAATCTGGATTCCTTTAATCCCTCTGTAGCCCCCATGTAATGCTTCTCTCCCCTCCCGAGCCTTTTGTTTTTCTTTCCTGTTTTGTAATTAGATAATTTTGTGTAGTTTGGTAAATCACTGGTTGTTATTTATTTCCCTTGGTTTATTGACCATTATTTGCTCTTTTCAAAGTCTCTCCAAGATAGAGGTAGCCTCATTCTTCCTATGGTACTGAGGCGCAGAAAACACAAAAGACATGACCTGGGGCCACAGAGGGCAGTGGCTGTGTTGGATGCAGCCCAGCCCTGTCCCCAGACCCTGCCTAGACTTCCTTCTGGGAAGATGAACCCAGGACTTGCTGTGGGTCTGTCCTCTGAGCCCTGGGCCCCCTCATCCAAATGGCACAGACACTCACTCTGCCACCTTTCTGGGAAGCAGAACTCCCTGGGGCTTTGAGACTAGGTCTTAAGGGGTTGCCCTCACCTGTCAGTAGAAGGGATGGTTAGTGACCCTACTGTTGATTAAACCACAATGCTGGAAATTTATAAAAATATCAAAATCCTCCATTAGGTAACATAGTAGTTCCCCAATCCCTCCCTCTCCCCATCCTGTTCCCCACTCCTCTGAAGCACCTGCTGTTCAACACACCTTTCATACTCTTATCCCACCATCATCTCGAGCTATCTTCTAAGTATCACCACTTCACCCATAGGGCATCCAGCCTTCTTTGTATAACATCTTCACTACTTAAACATCACTAGAATTTACACTTCTTCTGGCTACTTTTTCCGGATGAATGTTGTTGTTGTTTTTCTCTAACTTCACAAAGCACGAATTCTTGCCACATTTGTCTCATGTACATGTTTGGACCTTATCCTTCCAGGTCTGTTCAGAGGCTATGATTCAGTTGTGCTTTGACCGTAGCTGTGTCTGTGCTGGGCGGCTTCCAGCTGCCCCTCCAGAGCCTCCCTCCAGCCTTCTCCACCCTGCTCTGAGTCTCGGGAGGCCGACCCCTATGGACCATATCAAGGGGTCTCATGCGCTATAGTTTTCAGCTGGGTTAGGCCAGTGGGAGGCACCATCTGGAGGTCAAAGGGAATGAAAAAAGTGAGAGACCAGCCTCAGCTCCCTCCTTGCCACGCTCTCTCAGGCTGACCCAGCTTCTCTGCAGAAGAAGCAAGGCCGTCCTCTCCATAGAGCTACTGCATTCATTTCCTGGGGCTGCTGTAACAAATCGCTATCAACTTGGTGGTGTAAAACAACAGAAACGTTCTTTCACAGTTCTGGAGGTCAGAAGTCTGGAACCAACGTGTTGGCAGGGCCACACTCCCTGGGGATGCTCCAAGGAGGATCTTTGCTCTGCCTCTCAGCCTCCAGCACTGTCAGGACTCCTGGACGTGCGGCCCCATCACTTGTCTCTGTCTCTGTGGTCACATCGCCTCCTCCTTTTCTCTGTCTTCTCCTCAGCTGTCTGTCTTGAACTCCCTCTGCTCTTCCTTTATAAGGGCACATCATTGGATTTAGGGCCCAGTGGATAATCCAGGATAATCTCCTCATCTCAAAATCCTTAAATAGATTCATAAAGACTCTTTTTCCAAATAAAGTAACAGTCACAGTTTCCAGGGATTAGGATGTGGATGTCTCTTTTGGGGGCCACCACTCACCCCATGACAGCTACCCTCTCTATCTTCTAGCAACTGTGCTCTCTCCTTCCGTTATCGACCTGGGGGTAGTGATGCTGTCACTAGCTCTGGCACCTTATCCTGTCTCTGGTTGAGCTTCCTTTGTCCTTGCCACACTTATAAACAGTCCCTTTCTTAAACTGTCTTCTGACTTCCTGCTTTGAGCCATTTGGTTCCTGCCAGGACCCTGACTGATGCAGGCGTCTTGAGATTAAAGTCATCAGGGAAAGAGTCTGTGTGACTCACTCCACGCAGCCCCTATAGCAAAGTAAGGGAAAGTAAGGATGTCTTACGATGGCAATAACAAATGATGAGATTAACAGCTCCAAAAGAGGAGGGACCCAGACTCCAGGAGCAGCATCACAGCAGAAAGACAACACTCTTGCTTATGATTCCTCCCTACACCCAGTCCCCAGTGTGAAATACGAGGGTGCAGTTAGGATGATCCTAAGTCCTTTCCAGACCCGCTAGGCTTAAATGGTGGTTCTCAAGGCTTAGCATGTATCAAAACCACCTGGAGGGCCCTTAAAACCCCCCACCCGCAGAAGTTCTGATTCCATAGGTCTGGGTGAAACCCAAGAATTTGCATTTTTGACAAGTTCCCAAGGGATGCTGATGCTCCTGGTCCAGGGACTGTACTTTGAAAACCACTGGCTTAAACAATAAGGAAAATGTATTCTCATCAACAACATGCCCTTGGGGAGGGTGCTTCCAAGGTTAGTTGCCTCTCTGGCTCAACCAGGTCCTCAAGGACCTGACTCCACTCTGCTCTGTCTTCCTTAACATCTCAGCCTCAATCTTGACTGGGTCCTCATAGCTGCATTCTGGTCCAATAGCTCCAGGCATCCTCTGCAGGTGAGTTAGTGATTACCCTTCTTTGGAAGAGGAACATTTCTCTGAAGTCTTCCACTTGGTGTTTCCTTATACTGCTTTGGCCAGAATTACATCACATGCTTGGGCCTAAACCAACCACTGCCAATGGGGGACAGAACAACAGTTATTAAGTTACACCAATTAGTCCCACAAAGGAAGAGTAGACAGCAAAGACTTTGATGGGTTCTGCCAACTATGGAAAGAGTGTACCTCCTAAAGTCCTGTGCTTGTGAGTGCACTTATTGGTCGTGATCTGTTCAGTAAACACTCTTATCTTCTTTCTTCTGGTGTCAGGACCCAAAGCCCTACATAGAGGGATAGGGAAATGTCTGAGGGCCCATGAAGCCTAGTGCCCATGTTCAGGCAACAGTGGCTTATAAACCAAGTAGGGAAACTTATAACTCTTCCCTAAGATTGAACTAAGAATGCTACGGGGGGGGGGGGGGGAGTTACCCTCTTTCTGCAGAAGTTGCTAAGTGGGGACTGCTGGCGGTCACGTACTTACCAGGAGAAGAAAGCCTCTGGGAAGTGGTCACAATTAGCTAACAGTCAGAGAGAAGCAGAGATGAGCAAAGAGTGATGAAGATGGGTCCTGATTTTGATGCCGAAAACTCAGCCTCTGTGCACTGGTGCCAAATCAAATCCTGGAGACAGAGTTTTGGGTGAAGTAGAAAAGAATAGCTTTACTGCCTTGCCAGGTAACGGGGGACACAGAAGCCTCATGCCTCGAAACTGTGTCCCAACCTGGGAGGATTTGGAGAGGAGTTTTATAGCAATGTTTCAAGGGCAGTGTCGCTGATAAGATTAGGGTGTGTGCAGGGCCTACACCCTTTTAATCTGGTCTCAGGTAATCTCTTGATGTGCTTCTCTGGTTCCTTTAGTCTGGCCTCAGGTGGTCTTCTCTGGAATGAAGAATGCTGACATCTTCCATTTGTTGGGGGTTTTAGTTCCGTAAAGAGCTCAAAGATACTGTTATGTGTATCCCTTGAGGGGGCACCAGGACCCAGTCCCAAGGCTGCACTATTGTTTCTTGGCTGCTCCTCCCTTATCTCTGCATCCCCTCCCTTCCCTGATTAGCAACTGTTCAGATCTGTCCTTTGGAACTAGGGAAGGTCATGGAGTCTGGGGTCTATTCCCTACAAACAAGAAATGGGGACAGAAAGGTTTCCGTGCCCAGGAGCCCCACAGGGTCCTGCCCGGTTTCAATTTCTGTAGCTCTTCCTTTATTTCTATGAGCACTTCAGTGTCCTGCCCAGTTCTGGAATAAATGTCTCATTTGTCTAAGCTCGCTGGAGTTACATTTCTGCTCCTTGCAGCCAAACATTTCAGATTTATTCATTGCTGGTGTCATGAAGAACTCTGAAGAAGGAGATCTGACACCCACGTGTGAACAGAGGTAGCCAGGGCTGCCTTGGCTCCCATCTCGCACCCCACCCTTGGCCACATCTTCCAGACTGGGAACAAAGTGAACTCCCACCAAAGACCCCAGCCCCCTCCATTATCAGTACCTAAGAAAACACGAGGCCCCTGGGAACTTCAAAGGCAGGGCAGAGGCAGAGAATAGACAAGCCAGGATTAGAGGGCATCACCCCTCTCTTTGCAGAAGTAGTCCTGGCCACAGCGATTGGGAACATAAGAAAAGAGCCTGCACCCTCAGGATTACTCTTGTCTTTTCTAGCTGGTGCTAGGGTGACTGTGGGGTGGGGGATCGTCCTGAAGCAGGAAGTGATGTCCAAGGACTTCATCAGATGATGATCAGCCCCAGACAGATTCCTTGCAGGATTTATTTATTTATTTATTTATTTTTGTCTTAGTGGAAGGGAGTTCCCCAAGCATTTGCTCAAACACAAAGTTGTTTATTTGTTTGTTCTTAATGATCATACTGGTCAAGCGTGCCAGCAATTCTGCTGAGGCAGGAGAGGTCGGCTCAGATAATGTTTCTGCTCCAGAGACTCATTAGGTATAATAGTTACAGCAACTGCTACTGCTGCCCTCACCCACCTTCCAACCCACCGACTCTGCCCCCGGCACTGGGAGAAGCTCTTTACGTGCTAGTGCAAGGACAGTCTGCATGATCCCACCATAAAACAAGAGAAACAAGTTTATTTGTTTTCCATTGGCAATGGAATGAAAGCAATTTTTATTTATCTTTTCCTTGCTGACTTCCAGTGACCCATCCCATCAGAAATCACAGTGGGAGAAAGATAGAGAAATAGGGACAGAACCCAAGAAGAGATGAGAGATAGGAGAGAAATGCAACAATTTGGCAAAAACATGAGTCAAGGAATCTCCCTTTTTCTAATTACCAGCAGGGCTTTCTGGAGCCTTTCTTGTCTCCAGATGCAGGGGGCAGAGATGACACCCACCCCCTCAACCCCAGGTCACTGATGGAATCCTTGCTATCAGACCAGTGGTGGTAGCTGGTGGGTCCAGGGTCCGGATTTTGGCAAAAGAAACAATACAAATGGAAGCGAAATGGGTGTGTATTTCTGCTCTTGTTGAAATACTATTTGTCCTTCAAGGTTCTCTTCTCTGTGAACTTTTCTCCAAACTCCTTCCCACCCCACCCACCACTATCAGAATATACTCCTCCGTCCTAGCAGTTTGTGATAAGAGCAATAATAGAGCGTGATCAGTCTTCCGTCCATAATAACGGCGCATGTGTCTAAGGTAGAGGACAAAAACGTCTCCAATTCTCTGCCGCTTCCCCCACCGAGAGGTGGAGTCCCTTCCCCCACCCCTTCAATCCAGGCTGGCCTTGTAACTTGCTTTGGTCAGTAGAATGTGACCAGAAACAACTTCACATATGTTCCAAGTCTGGACCTCCAGAGGCTTTGCATGCTGCCCCCTACTTCCTTGGAAACCTGCCCCTGAACATGAACAAGCCCAAGTTAGCCCAGGAGAGGATAAGAGGGCATGTGAAGAAGGGCTGTAGTTGTCCAGGCCATCACTGACCAGCCGGCTGACCCACCAGCCACAGAGCCCCGTCTGATTCAGCAGAACTGCCCAGCCGCTTATTGGACTCGGAAGCATCACTAAAGGAATGGTGTCAGAAACCACTAACTTTGAGGGTGGTTTATCACACAGCACAGAATAACCGATCTGTATCCCTGTCCCTCACTGGAAAGGGAGTACCTCGAGCCTGGTCCATCCTAGTTGTCTCGATATCACTTCTTCACTAATGTATTCCTGGGATATTCAATTCTCAATTAAACCTCTTAAGATGGAGTGGCATATAGTGGAATGAAATGGAACTAAAATGCTGGTAAAGGGTGGGGCAGCTACCAAGCACCTCATGCAGATGCTAATGTGACTACCTGGCTCCTCTCCAACTCTCCAAGCCCCGTGCTGGGGGTGGGGGGGAAGGTCACCTGATCACCACAACCTTCGTCTGTCAATTCGCTCAGGGCTGGGTTAATCCCTGCTCAGCTTCTCCCCACCTCACCTGCACCCCATCCCCAGTCTGGCTGCCCAGATGATGTAAGCAGTAACCAATCTTGCAGTCAGAACAGTCAGTTGGCTGGTTCACTTCTGTATCCATTAAGGGGAGGCAGACGTTTTAGAAAGACCTGGAAAATATTACCAGCCACCCACTCCACTCGACAGCCCCCTCCCTTGCCCCAGTCTCCACTTCCCAGTCATATACACCCTAATCCCAAGAGACCAGGGCTGGGAGGCACTGAAGCCAAGGAAAGAAGAAACTGGTAGTGTAGCCCTGTGGGCCTCATGGGCTGAGCCATAAGATTCCTTCAAGCATGAGAACTAGTCCTAGAAGAGACCACCTGGGGGCATCTGGGGAGCCCTGCCAGCCACCTCCCCCTCTCCCTGGCACCTTTCCCTCCAGGGACTTTGCTGTTCAATGCAAATGAAATGAGCATGGAGGGGTCAGAGTATCCAAATCTGTGTTTCAGAGGGGGACACACAGCAGATCCCCATCACTTAACTGAATTGCCAGACTCACTTCCAGGGACACCGTGGTGGCTCAAGGTTGACGACTTGAATGGACTTGGGCAAACAATCTGGCTGTTGGCTGAGTTCAGGGTTTTGAAAACCTTTCGAGATCTATGCTATTTCTCTCTGCATCGAATATGGGTGTGGAGAGTTCTACCATCAAAGAGTCAGCCCTTCCTGCCTTGGAATCTTCTGCTCTTTGAAAGTGTCCAACAAAAATGACAGTAACATCCCAGATTGGCCCCTCAAAAACCCTGAGGTCTTGGTCAAGCCCCTTTACCTTTCTAGGCCTTCTTCTTATCTGAAAAGCGCAGATGAGAACACATCTCTACCTCACAGAGTTGCTGGATAGAACAAATGAGCTGACTTCAACAGAAGCTGATCATGCTATAGCCTATGAAAAGCTGGATGGGAACTCTGCACTTTCTACTCGATTTTGCTGTGAACCTAAAACTGCTCTTAAAAAATTAATTTAAAAAGTAGTGCTGCCAAATTCAGGATAGTTACTGCTTCTGGGTGATGGGAAAGAAAGAAGACACTATTGGAGAGGGTTCACGAACCCTATTTGTATTGTTATACTTCAGTTGAGTAGCAGTTTCAAGTGTGCTCATTATACTACACATAGCATTTTGTATGTTTGAAGCATTTCATAATCAAAAAAGGAAAAAGACAAAAAAATAAAAGTGAAAAACTAATGCTGGACAGATATGTGTTCAATGGATGACGAATGGTTGGGACCCATTTCTTCAACACCTAAGGACTTGAAAGGAAGAGCAGAGTCAGTGGCAGCATTTCTATCCTATAACGTCTGTGAAACATGTGGGTCCTTAACCCATCAGTGTGAAGGGGTGCATTTACTCTGGAAAAGGTTTTTGGCAAAATCCCAATCTGGAGAGCAATTGAACGAGAGATGAGCGGTGGCACTTTGGGAGGAAAATGGCTCCTATCTGTCCATGTGAGTTTCTGCCCAGCTCAGGATCAAGCCCTGAGGAAGGACAGCCACTGATGTGGTGTCTCTCATTCTGTCTGCCTGGCACACCTCCTCCTGGCTTCTAAGAAATGCACCCTCCTTCCTTCAGGGTGTCTTCCTCCCACCCCATGCCCCTGATACTTTACCAGGAGCTACCAACGATGAAAACCTGCCTCTCTGATCACAGGTTGGGCATGTGATCCAAAGTAGGTCAGTACTTCCCTAAGACTTTCTGAATCAGACCTCCGGGAAAAAAAAAAGGCAGTTCCTCCTTGGCATAAAGACAGAAGGTATGAAAGCTGGCACATGGACAGAAACCAAGATGAAGGACAGAGTCCTGTCCCTTGTCTTTTCCCCATTCCCAGTTGTCCCTGAGGCCAGCTGCACTCGGCCTCCCCTTGCTGTGGTTACAGGAATCAACAAATCCCCCTTACAGCCTGGATTGACTATGGAAATTCTGCCATTTGTGACTATACTACTTACAATATACTACCCACAATATAATACAATCGTAGGTTGTATACTACAACCAGTATAACCTCCTGAGAAAGAAGACATTGTAAAAAAACAGTTGGAAAGCCATGCAAGATGGCACTAGATTGAGAGGCTTTGAGTTAACTCCTCCTTGTACCTATATATTTCTTTCTTTGATAAGCATTTTTTCCCCAACTAGCCACTGGGAATGTAAAATAGAACCTACGCTTGAAAATCTCACAATAGAGCAACAAGGAAGTCATAACTATAACTTGCACTATTATGGAATTTATAGCCAGACCAGAGAAACATAGAGGAGGGCTAATTCATTCTGAGTGCCATGAGTTTGGGACGGTATCACGAGGCAGGGTTATTATAGGAGAGCTTTTGGAGAGAGCAGAGATTTGGGAGTTTACAATAATATAGATGGGATAAAGGAGACAGAAATCCCAGGAGACCTCAGGGATAGCCAAAAAGAGCAGAAACCACAGTAGAAGTGGGCTGCGTGGAGCCCAGAAGAGTGAAGCTGTTTAGGGCTCTAGGCAGCTCAAGGAGCCAGATGTCTTCCCCCTACAGCTCACCCCGACCTCAGCATCTATATTCAGATCTCTACCAATAAGCAGACCTATAGCTCCTCCCCTCTTGCTGCTACTCTTCCTTCTGCTCACAACCACCATCTCACCTGGACTCCGAGTATCTTGCCCCTCTTCTGGATTCTGCTTACTCGTAACTTCAACTCACATTAGGCCCATCAGGGCTCCTCCTGCCGTAAACCGATACACTCTCTGTGCTCTAGCATCTGATAGGGAAAAGCAGAGAATGCTAATAGAGAGCAGGATAAAACTCTATACCAGGGAGCAGCAAACCGCAGCCCATGGCCAAATCTGGCCTGCCATGTGCTTTTGTAAATAAAGTTTTATTGACACACAGCCAGGACCATTTGTTTACATACTATCTGTAGCTGCTTTTACACAACAGCAGAGTCGAATAGTTGCAGCAGAGACCACATGACCTGCAAACCTGTACTATTCACCATCTAGCTCTTCCCAGAAAAACTTTGCTGACCCCTGGCCTACACTATATGGCTTTTTTGAACTTTAGCTCCAGACGCCCCACTACCAAGTTTTACAGTATGTTTAAACATTATAATACCTCAAAAAATATTAGCATTTGAGACATATGGAACCCTTCTAGGCCTGGTCAGATAGGACTAGGTAGGCGGAGTGGTCTCTAAATTGGCTTTGGACGTAGGAATATTTATATACAGAACCACAAAATATAAAGAACAATAGGTCTTCCCTTGGAATCTTTTTTCCCCTAGAAATTTTTTTTAGGAAAACTCTTTAGGACTCTCACTTTAGAACAGACAACACTTAGGTGCATCATGGAGTATTTTTCAGAAACCTGAAGGGTTCTGGTGTCACCTGCCACCCCTGAGTCCTGCGAGGGTCTGTCCCAGCCCATTCCAGACTAGTGAAGGTGATCCAATTTCCAAAGCTCTCCCCCAAAGAGCATTCCACAGCCTCCCTCCTCTCACCCCATTCCGGCATTTAAACCCATCCTCCCCCTCACCCACCCCTACCCGCTTCCGGAGCACCTGTTGCTACAACAAAGAGAAGCTCAAGATGGAACTCTCTGGGCTTGTCCAGGTGATAAACTGAGGCCATTCAGAGGAGATCATACCATTTGTTGGATTAGCTCTTTTCCATCATCAGGGAAAGCTCTGGTCGGGAGAGGCATTCAGAGAGCTACATGGATATAAAAAGGTGATTATATCTAAATGAGAGATCTCTCACTAGGTGAAGTCCTCCAGCAGCTGACATGAGGCAACTTCAATGGCTAAAGTGCAGTGGGTAGGACTGGATTTGTGTGGCTCTGCAGCTCTCCTGCGGGGCAGATCTGGGGGCTGCCCTGCACTAGGGCTCTCCTGGGAGCTTTGTCAATTCAGCCCAAGCCATGAGCGACTCAGGCTACTCTCAGACTCTAGGAAGTCAGGTCCATATTGACGTCTCGAAGACCCAAAGATTTAAGGACTGTGCACATAGCCCATGTGAATGAATACTTATAGATTGGGGTTTGGCCCAGAGTTTCTATTTGCTTAGTGTTGTTATTCTAGAGCAGGGGCAGCAAACTTTTTCTGCAAAGGACTAGATGGGACTAGCCTATATTTGGGACTGTGCAGACGTGCAGTGTCTGTCGCTGCTGCTCACTTCTGCCCTTATAACATGAAAGCAGCCACTGACATCAGCCGACGGGCATGGCCATATCCTGATAAGGCTTCGTTTATTGACATGGAAATTTGAATTTTGTATCATTTTCACATGTTGTGAAATATTCTACTTTTGACTTTTTTCCCCAACCATTTAAACATGTAACAGTCTTTCTCAGCCTATGGGCTGTACAACACAGGAGACAGGACAGTGTTGGCCTGTGAGGCATGGGCTGTGAACCCCAATTTTAGAGGATTCTGTTCAAAAGATAAAGAATTACAGGAAAGATGATCTGATTTAGCTCTACGAAGAGTCTGAATAACTCGCATATACATAGCACTTTAATGTTAAGAAAATGCATCTTTTTTTAACATCTTTATGGAGTATAATTGCTTTACAATGGTGTGTTAGTTTCTGCTTTATAACAAAGTGAATCATTTATACATATACATATATCCCCATATCTCTTCCCTCTTGCATCTCCCTCCCTCTCACCCTCCCTATCCCATTCCTCTAGGTGGTCACAAAGCACCGAGCTGATCTCCCTGTGCTATGCGGTTGCTTCCCACTAGCTATCAGTTTTACATTTCGTAGTGTATATATGTCCATGCCACTCGCTCACTTTGTCCCAGCTTACCCTTCCCCCTCCCCGTGTCCTCAAGTCCATTCCCTAGTAGGTCTGTGTCTTTGTTCCCATCTTGGTTCTTCATGACCATTTTTTTTTTTTTTTTAGATTCCATATATATGTCTTAGCATACGGTATTTGTTTTTCTCTTTCTGACTTTCTTCACTCTGTATGACAGACTCTAGGTCCATCCACCTCACTACAAATAACTCAATTTCGTTTCTTTTTATGGCTGAGTAATATTCCATTGTATATATGTGCCACATCTTCTTTATCCATTCATCTGTTAATGGACACTTACGTTGCTTCCACGTCCCGGCTATTGTAAATAGTGCTGCAATGAACATTGTGGTACATGACTCTTTTTGAATTATGGTTTTCTCAGGGTATATGCCCAGTAGTGGGATTGCTGGGTCATATGGTAGTTCTATTTGTAGTTTTTTCAGGAACCTGCATACTGTCCTCCATAGCGGCTCTATCAATTTACATTCCCACCAACAGTGCAAGAGGGTTCCCTTTTCTCCACACCCTCTCCAGCATTTATTGTTTGTAGTTTTTTTGATGTTGGCCATTCTGACCAGTGTGAGATGATATCTCGTAGTTTTTGTTTTGTTTTGTTTTGTTTTGTTTTTTTGTGGTACGCAGGCCTCTCACTGCTGTGGCCTCTCCCATTGCGGAGCACAGGCTCCGGAAGCGCAGGCTCAGCGGCCATGGCTCACGGGCCCAGCCGCTCCACGGCACGTGGGATCCTCCCGGACTGGGGCATGAACCCGCGTCCCCTGCATCGGCAGGTGGACTGTCAACCACTGTGCCACCAGGGAAGCCTGATATCTCATAGTTTTGATGTACATTTCTCTAATGATTAATGAAGTTAAGCATTCTTTCATCTGGTTGTTGGCAATCTGTATATCTTCTTTGGAGAAATGTCTGTTTAGGTCTTCTGCCCATTATTGGACTGATTTGTTTGTTTTTTTTCATATTGAGCTGCATGAGATGCTTATAAATTTTGGAGATTAATCCTTTGCCAGTTGCTTCATTTGCAAATATTTTCTCCCATTCTGAGGGTTGTCTTTTCGTCTTGTTTATGATTTCCTTTGATGTGCAAAAGTTTTTAAGTAAGAAAATGCATCTTGATCTTATTCAATACCCAGTACAACACTGTGAATTAAGTATTATTTTGCTGATGTCTAGATGAGGAAATTGAGGGTCAGAACTGACATGGCCAAGATCTCACAGTAAATAGGAGGACCCAAGTTCAAACACAATGTTCCACCTCCAAAGGCAGAGATTTTCTCACTACATCTGTGGGAGCTTAGATTGTTCAATGCAGTTCACGGAGTATTTAGTAGGACTTTCGAGGCAGCGGGTGGGGGGGAGAAACAAATAGAGACAAACTCTGTATCTCATTTGACACTTTCCCTGTGGTGCTGAAATTTTATTTACATGCCCATCTCCTCTACTAGGTTGCTAGCTTATCTCTGTATCCCCAGGGTCTAGGCTTTGCTGGTTGGTGATCGACATTTGCTCCTTGAACTGAATTAAGGTTCCTTTGCCCTGAACGCTGAATCTGTGTCACTGTGATTATATGTGTGTAACTGCCTTGTTGGGAACCAAACCTCTCAACACCTTGATTTCAAACTTCTAGCCTCCAGTTCCAGGGGACAATAAATTTCTGTTGTGTAAGCCACCCAGTTTGTGGTCCTTTGTTATAACAACTACAAGCCAAATACCTTCACTCTAGATCAAAACTCCATGCCTTCATGGAGCTCACATTCTAGAAGGGAAGAGCAAACAATAAAACAAATGAGCAACGTGTGTAGAATATTGGATGACAATAAGTGTGATGGAGAAAAATAAAGCTGAGAAGGGGGTCAGAGGTGTAGGGGCATGGGGAGTGCTGTGATTTAAAATTGAATGGTCAGGGAAGGCTGCTCCAAAGAGGTTTGAGCAAAGGTCTGTATTGTAGGAACTGGGGGAGTCAAGAAATTTCCCTATAAAGACATCGTCTTTCACCTTTCTGCTGGACAGTAAACACTACAGTTTACAGTGCCCACCAGTTTAACAAAGGATTCGGCTACTCCTCAATTCCACTGTGAAACAGGTCTACATGTATGCAGCTCAGTTACAACCTAGCAATAACTTCAGGGCAGAAGCTGGCTGTCTCCCTACTTAAAACTTGCTTTCTCTGCTGAGGCCTTACCTCTCCCTACCTCCCAACTTCCCTCTTAGACATGAGTTAATAATACCCTGATGGTTGGTCTGTAACCTCAGTAAGAATTAGAACTGATGTCATTTACTCATTTTGGAGAAAGGACTTGCTTTGAAGTCTTCTAACCTCTTTTGGTGAAGGTTTCCATTTTAGAAAAAAAGGTGGCAAACACCTCCCCCCACTTTTTTTGTATCTTCTTTATTCCTACACCAGGGAAAAGTTGGGAATTCTAAGATCCCATTTCAGTTACTATCTAACCTAGGTAGAAAACTTGACTTTCATCCCTGAATATTCTCTCCTCCTTATAGGTCCTTGGTCTTAATTATCATGGAAACATCTAATTCTTCCACTATTCCATGGCTTTTGCTGTGACTGTTCTGAGGTTTCAGTTGAGACTTGTTTTAAAAGACATGGACAGCTGACTGGTTCATAATACATTGGAATAGCTGGATCCAAACTAGTAAGAATAAGCTGTACAGGAATTAGCACTCAATATAAAATGTATAAACTTGTTGAAATCTTTTGGATGTGAATGTATTATTTCAAGTGGCTTATATTAAGATTTTCTCAGACTTACTTGGGTGTTAAGAGCAAACCCAAATGTGTATTTTTTGTTACGGAGCTCTGGTTTATAACTTTGTAATAAAGTTTCAGTATAGAAAAAATAAAATAAAAAGTCTGTAAAAGGTGAAGGATGACTCCAGAGAGATGTCCATGGACAGTGTGGTCCAAACCAAGGAAACAGCACATGTATCGAGTGCCTTTTGTATGCCACAGTGCTCAGCAGGGGGCCAGGCAGGATTGGGGGATGACTGAGAAAGCTATCATGGTAGGAGGGTCATTTGACCATTGTCTCAAAGCCTTCAGAGCCTCAAATATAGATGTTGACATCATCTCCCAATGAGATTATGCACAGACTCATGGTGATTGACTAAAAGAATTGAATGAAGATTCTTCTGTAAGAATAATTTTTTTTAATAAATCTGTAACTTTCTTATGAATAGCATGAGTGAATTCAAGACAAATAAGAGACAACCCCTGGCCTGGAGAGATGGGGGCTAGCTAGGAGAGGGGAGTATGTGAATAAAACATTTTAAAATGATGTTGTAAATGTCCTGATGGCAGCATAGGAGAGGCCTTTGGAGGGCTTTTTTTTTTTTTTTTTTTTTTGCGGTACGCGGGCCTCTCACTGCTGTGGCCTCTCCCGTTGCGGAGCACAGGCTCCGGAAGCGCAGGCTCAGCGGCCATGGCTCACGGGCCCAGCCGCTCCACAGGATGTGGGATCTTCCCGGACCGGGGCACGAACCCGCGTTCCCTGCATCGGCAGGCGGACTCTCAACCACTGCGCCACCAGGGAAGCCCTTGGAGGGCTTTTTAACATTCAAACATTTTTTTTAATTGTAAGGGAAACTTGAAGCAAAATTTTATACAGATGAGCGGTTTCCAGGTATAATTTGACATTAGTTACTTGGCCAGGAGTGGATTTAAAACACTAATTCAATGGAATTCCCTGGCAGTCCAGTGGTTAGGACTCGGTGCTCTCACTGCCAGGGGCCTGGGTTCGGTCCCTGGTTGGGGAACTAAGATTCCACAGGCCACTTGGCACAGCCAAAAACAAATAAATAAAAAAAACACTAATTCACCTGAAACTAACACAACATTGTGAATCAACTATACTACAATAAATTTTTTTAAAAAACCAAATAAAACAAAAACAAAGGAGACACTGGGGGTGGACAGGAGGGAAGAGTTTGTGTTGGGTGGGTATTCTATTTATTCAGACTTCTATTTATTCAGACCAGAGCAGAACAAATGGATAGATTTAATAAAATAATAAGCTAAGATTCCATGCTTTTAAAAATAAATAAAATAAAATAGAACATTAAGTAATCTCTACTGGGTTCACGCCTCTCTAGCTGACAGGGTCTTCTCTAACCATGACCCTTGGGATCACTACCCTAAAATGTAAGTAGGGAATTCTTAGACAAAGAGAGATTCAAAGACCTGAAGATATTGCCTCCAACACACCCTAGCTCCTGTTCCAGCATCTTCCAGCTCCTTCCTCTTGTTCTCTCATGAGAGTAGGTCTCCTCAATCTTGTCCAGCTTCCTTGACCTATCTGTGCTTTCTCCCCATAGCTTGGTCCCTCCTTTTACTGACAAAGTTTTCAAGCCACTCCCATCATCTGCCTCCACTTCCTGACCACCATCTCTGCTCTGACTTACCCTACTTGCCTCCTTCTGTCTCCAGTCCCTGGGAAAAGCCTGTACCAAACCACCCAGCTTGGCATAAATGAGCTTTTGTTCAGTGCTTGCTCTTCTTGCCCTGGTTGCTGTATGTGGCATCATGGACCACTCTTTCCTCCTGAGATGTTTTCCTCCTTGACTTTCCAGACGACTCCTTACCCTAGTTCTTCTGTCTCAGACCTTTCTCACCATCTCCTTTGGCTTTCTTCCTCCTCTTTCCCTTTAAACAAGGGGATTCCCCAGATTTCAGGCCCTTCTCAATCTACTCTCTTTCCCTTGAAAATATAACTCATGCTTATGGTTTCATCCCTCAGTTTTCTATCTGTAGCTCCATCCCTTACCTGTTCAGACAAACCAACTCCCTACCCCTATCTCTGTTATCTCATGCTACTACTAGCTCAAATTCAACATTTCTCAACCTGAACACAATTTCTTAGCCTCCAAATTGTTCCCTGTTCTGACTTCTTGACTCTCATTCATGGTAGCATGACCCTCGTTCTCATCCTGACCTGAAACTTTGTAGAAACTTTTGACACTTCACCTCTCCTAAGTTCCCCATATACAGTCAGTCAGCTGATTCTTCCTTCAAAATTTCTCTCTCAATAGAATAAATGGCTATTTATTCTCATTGCCACTGTCCTCTCTCATCAGCACTATACAAACAGTCATCACGTACGCCTTCTCCCACCTGCCATGGGACCTTCGCACAGAGAAGCTACTTCCTTCCCACTTTGCTTACTCTGCTTCTATCATCCTTCAGTTCTCAACCTTAACATCACGTCCTTAAGGGAAACTTTCCTGCCCTCTCTGACTCTGTAAAATCCACACTCTGTTACATGAGCTCATAGCCCTCTCTTCCTCTCCAGGACTTACACTGTTGAAATTTTTGGTATGATGAATTGATTAATGTCAGCCTCCACCACCAAGCTGTCAGCTCCAGCAGGTTGGAATCAGGTCTCTTTTTACCTGTCACTCTAACCCCGGCTTCTAGCCTGCTGCCTAAGACATAACAGACACTCTGCAAATATTTGTTTTGAATGAATGGCTTTTCCCATGTCACTCTCCAGAGCAGATTGTATTTTGCAAAAATGGCCCCAACAAGATTTTTGGTTCCATGTACTGTTCCTCCCTCAAGAGCTAGGCTTTACTTTCCCTCCCTTACTAATTGGTCAAGACTTTGCCACTGTCCTGATGGACAGAATGTGTGGAGAGATGCTGCATCACTTTCAAAGCTGTGTTAGAAAAGGTATTACAGCTTTCTGGCTCTCTTGGGATGCTAATCCTTGGAACCCAGCCTCCATGTTACAAGGCAGCCCAGCCTACATGGAGTGGACTTGAGTACATGTTCTGGCAGACAGACACAGCCAGGGATGTAGCCAACAGCCAGCATCAACTGCAGACATATGAGTAAACAAGACCTCAGATGATTCCAGCCCCAGTCACCACCAATTTTCAGTCTTCTAGCTAAAGCCCCAGTCATTAGGAAGCAAGGACAGATGGTCCCTGCTGTGCCTAGTGTAAATCCCTGATACATCTCACTCTGTGAGCATAACAAATGGTTGTTTTATCCACTATGTTTGGGCATAATTTATTCCACTGCGATAGATAGCTAAACCACTCCCTTATCACACTTGCAGTGCCACCCATTGCCTCTGGGACACAGTGCAAGATCCTTGGCTTGGCCTTCAAGGCCCTCAACAAGCTGGTTCCAACCTCTTTGTCTCCATTTATTGCCCTCTGGAGGAAACTTCTGCTCCTGTCAGATTTGTTTAGTCACCGCTTCACTAACATTTTCTATTCTTTCTTCGGTCCCTTGGACCTCACCTTTGCTCATGACTGGGATGGCCTCACCAAGCAGCCCAGCGAAACTCTCTTCACCTCTCAAGGTTCAGCTGTCTGTGATTCCTCCCCACAGCCTCTAGGAACATCCCAGGTAAACAAGGCTCTCACTCTCCCTGGAATTTAGAGCTTTCATTATCTTGCTCTATCATTTTCTAAAGGGAAAAACAAGATCCATGATCTTAACATTTTTTTTAATGATTTGTGCATTTACTTACAAGGAAAATTGGATAAAGAAATTGAAACTTAAATCCATTTATTCATATATTTAATGAATAGCTTTCCCTGAAAACTATAAGATTGAAACCTCACAAAGTAGGTACGATTATTTTCCCCATTTTACAGATGAGGGAACTGAGAATTAGAAAGATTGAGTAAATTGCCTATAGTCATACATCTAATATTTGGTGGGACTAGGATTCAAACCTAGATCCTCTAAGCCAGATCTTAATCACTGCTTCCCCTGGTAATAAAATATGTATTGTCTTGTATTATGTTTTCATATTTCATGTTTTCCTTTTATAAATCAACTCTTTATTGCAAAAATTAATACATGCACATGATAATATAATAAAAAATATCAAATAACTCCAAAATGTATGCAATATAAGAGTAGATCTCTCTTCAAATCCAGGCTCTATCCCCCTTCCCTAAAAGCAACCACTGCTGATGGTTTTTTTCTGTACTTCCAGAAATGTATGTGCACATACAAGCATCCCTTTATTGTACAAAGGGAGCATACTATTTACATCTTTTTCTTTGTAATGTCTCTTGACAAGTGTTCCAAGTCAACATATATGGAGATCTTTATATCCTTTTTCCTGGCTTCATAACATTCCAAGGCAAGACCGCACCATTGGTTATTCAACAAGCTCCCTGTTAATGATCTCATAGTAGACAGAGCTATTGAGAGAGAGAGAGAGAGAAAGGACTTTGGATGGAAAATTACAGTAAAATGAGAAGGAGCAAGGGAGACAAGTAGTACTAAAGGAGGAAATGCCTGATTCCCAGGCATGTTGCAAAGAGAAAGAAAGCCTGGCTGGGGAATAGAAGTGAAAACAGAGGAGTTTCTGAATACATTGTGTAAAAGTGGGTCCAAGAAGAAGTGGGGGGGAGTCACCCCTGCAGGCTCAGGGAGATGAGAATTTGCCCTCTAACATCCTCTTTCTTGATGATTTCATCACCATTCCTTATGCTCTCCCCTTTGCCAGCCCATCATTAAAAAAAAAAAAAATACCCCACCCAAAAGAAAACAAACATGTTACTATTTATTCATGCAGGAAGGCCCACTGGACACAATAGACAGCAGCACCAGCCCTAATTAAACGAAATGGGGCAGGTGTAATTCAAACCGCCTAGGGAAAATATAACCTGCCACCAAAAAAAATTCCCACCGTTCAGACCACAGGGAGATCAGACCAGCCTCCCGCCCAGGTTCCCAAGCAGAAAGGCTGGACTCAGGGTAGCAAGACAAGAGAAGGTCGATTTCTCGCCAGCAATCTCCTCCCCCGCCTCTTAGCTCCATGCACCCCCCAACCCCTCTCAGCTTGTTAACTGACAGATCAGAGCTGCTCCCTTTGTAGGCTGGATTGTTTAGCTCATTCATCCATGGAAAATGGTTCGGTTCAGATTCCAGGCTGAGGCAACCAGACACCCACTGTAAATCCAAGCTTGGGGATTGTATCTCGTTCGCTGCTTCCAGACACATAAACTGCATCTCTCCTCCTCCCCACTCAGCTTTCCTCTCAGCCTGGAAGGGACTTCAGAGAGGGTCCAAGGTGGACCCTCCACTTAGAGCAGATCCAGACCTAAGGGATGGGGAGGGATTCTGGAGAAACTTTCAACTGGCCTCTTAATTTAGACATGGACACTGAGAGTCAGAAACAAGCTTGACCTAAGGATGCTCCCTGGGTACCAGTGAAGAGCACGCAGCCAAATGAAAATCTGACTGCATTCTCCACATTCCTCTCACCAGCTGCAGATGGGCTCTGGAATTAGACCTGCCCTGATTCAAACCCCAACTGTACAACTAATTAACTATGCAAGTTTGGGTAAATTGCTTAATTTCTTTCTGCCTTCATCTTCTTACCTATAAAATGGGAGAATAATCCCTCTCCTCTCTCCCTCATAGGATTATTGAAAAATTAAATGGGAAACCCATGTAAAGTTCTTGGCAATAGTAAGGGTTCCATAAGTGTGAGCTCGTTCCCTTCCCCCAGAAAAAGAGTCCTTACCTTCCCACTTTGACCTCACTCCAGTCTTCCCTTCCAGGGTCCATTGTAGAAGTGGGTGACCTCATGCAGAGGGTGATTAATGAGCACTAGACAGGCTCCCCACCTGTTCAAGAATGTCTCCACCACTCCCATGCCAGCTGTCTGAAACACACCACTCACGAGTCATTCTTATAGGCTGAGAGGGCTTCAGGACCTGTTAGCTGCAGTGGCTGTAAATCTTAGTCACTCTCATTTACAGAAGGGGGCAATTGTGCAGATAACCTGAAAAATGCAGCTCTGCCTTGCCATGGGATTTCAAATGCATTGGGAACTCATGGTCCACCCCCAAAAGCAAAACCACACATGACTCTGATTCCATCCTTGCAGAGCCGGAGCAGAGCCAGGACCTGACCCCTCAGGGGCTAGAAATGCCTCTTCCCCCAGCCCTCACCCCCGCCCTGCTCCTGTCCAGGTGGAGCCAGTCCCATTAGCTTGACCTTGCCGCTGAGCTCCAGTTTCCAGCCATTTCATCACCTCCAAACCCTCTCCAAGTTCCCTGTGTCCCTCTCAAGCTGCCCGTCAGTCAACACTCATTACTGAGCTCCAGCTCTGTTCAGATGACTGTACTCAGAGCTGGACAAGGGGTGGGAGCCAGAGTCTGGCCAGGGTGGACAGAGTATCCTGGGGAGATGACCTCATGGGCCCTTCCTCCACCGAGTATTTTTAGATCACTTCCCTCCTTCTCTCACTTAGCTTCCATGGACTTCCAGTGCAATCCAGAACTCCCCAAAATCCCCAAAAGTGCTGCAACTCTTCTCATCATTTTCAAAAGCTTATGTGACAGAAACAATAAATACTCCTTCATACACTCAACTCCTGCTTTGAGGAACTGGTTCCTTTTCATCTCTACCCCACTTCTTTTCAGAAGATAAGGACTGACTCTTGTCCTCAAATATCCAGGAACTCAGAGCATCCTCCTCAAGGCAGGCAGTCCCACCCACCTCCATGGTGTGGCCCTTCCTCGTGTGGCTGTGTTGTGGATTCCTTTGTTGTTAACCTAGTTTCAAGTCATACAGCCTAAAATCCTGGGAGCAGCCCTTCTCTCTGGTGTATGGAGAGACCCAGATCTTTTTGGAAAATTCCAGGTAAGCAGCATCCAGAAACCCCAGGCTCTAATTAGGAGCAGTATGTATGGATGAGAACTTGAGTCTGGGACCCAGGGTGTCAGGGTCTCTGTCTAGTCCCACCTTCACTTTGCCTGCCTTTTTGGAGAAGTTAACTGCTCTGATTTTTCTCCTGAACAGTCTGAAAATATTCTCTCCTCTTTGCTTTGCTTTGCTTTTTTTTTTTTTAACCCCCAAAGCACTTGACCAGAAATTTACAAGTGCAGCCACAAGAGGATGCAGCTCAGGACCTTGAGATGGAGGTGATTTTGATGCTGCCAGACTCAGCAACCCATCTCCTCCTCCCTTTACGCTCTATCTCATCAGCTACATGCGCCTAATCTAAACTGAGCTCTAGGAAACCAGCTCCAGGCCATGCTCTGGCCACGGCTGCCAACCCCTCAATGAGTGCTGAATAGTGAGAAAACCCTCACAGCCTGGGATGAGAAGGGAGGGAGAGACAACGCAGGAGGTAAGAAGCGTCCTGTCTCACCCCACCTCACCCAACTCCAGGGAAGATAGACACCAAACGGAAAGCAGTGCTGAGCAAACAGCTGGCTCTCAATAAATATGTGTCGATTTCTCCTGGGTGATAAATGTTACCGAAGTCCAAGAGGGACTGGAGCGGGAGGTGGCAGAGCTTCACGCACGCCCTGTGTAGTCAGGTAGGATTTGAATCAGTGGGAAACTAGGGGCAGCTCCAGCTGAGTTCAGGGCTCGGCATAGAGCACCACTCAGTAGTCCCAGATGACAGATTTGTGTGTCTCGTCTGCGATGTTCTTCTTGCCCAGAATAGCATCTGCCCACATCCACTGACACGGTCTCCAGATCAAAGGCACCCCCTTGTGAGCAGTCCCCAACCCCGAGATCCAAAGGCTCTCCCCCACCTCAGGGCACTTTGCTCAGAGCTCTTGGAAGACACTTATCTCCTCTCGCTGCAGAACAGGCAGGCACCAGCAGGGCAGCCCCTTTGGCAGGCATCTGGTATGTAACTGCCCCTTGCGGCCTTTGCAAAATCAGAGACACCCTGGCCGGGAGCCAGGACAGGCGGCTGGAAAGTGGCAGTGTCCAGGGGAGATGGTCAAGGGGACTGATTTGTGCAGCGCTCACGAGGCATTCTTCAGGGGTTCCAAAACCTATCTGGGAGAAAGTAGAGGGAGCACTGCATAGAGTTGCCAAGACACATCAGCCAGAGCAGATGTGTTTGGGAACTTGCTGTGACCCGATTTTTTCCCCAATCAGGTAATCCCTGGAAGGTGAGATTACGTGCAAATGTTTGCGTTCCATCCAGGAGTACAGGTTGCTTCACAACTCCCAGTTTTATCATCCCCAGATCCTGTTTGAATTTTATCACCCCTAGCAGGGGTGGAGGGCAGAGCCCAACCCAGAAGAAGGAGCCTCTCATCTGAGAATGTAGGAAATATTGAAATCAATAAAGCAAACAAAGCTAAATATATATGGCCAAGGCAGGTGTATCATAGAAGCTGGGCTGGGGGCACTCCAGAGCCACACTGCCTGTTTCAAACCCCAGCTCTTACTGCTCACTCTCCTGCTGTGACCTCTCTATTCCTCAGTTTCCTCATCCACAAAGTGAGGATAATTTCGTTGCATGGATTAAATGAGTTAATATATGTAAAGTGCTATACATTTGCTATGTTGTTATTGCTGTTATTCATATCCATTGCCACAACTGAAGAGGCCACAAGCAGAACTTGAACGTCAGTGTGAGAGCTAAGAAGGAAGCGTCAGGAAGGAGTGAGAGAGAAATGTAGCTTCAGAGATGTGGGAAAATCCAAGATATACTGTTAAGTGAAATAGAACAAGGTGAAACAGTATGTATTTTATGATATTATTTAAGAAAAAATAAATAAAATACAAGGATTTAAATGTAATGCTTTTTAAATGTTTTTAAATGAAGTATAGTTGTTTTACAATGTTGTATTAGTTTCAGGTGTACAGCAAAGTGATTCAGATATATATATATATGTATTTTTTTTCAGATTACTTTCCATTATAGGTTATTACAAGATATTGAGTGTAGTTCCCTGTGCTATACAGTAGGTACTTGTTGGTTATCTATTTTATATATAGTAGCGTGTATATGTTAATCCCAACCTCCTAATTCATCCCCCCCAAAATATACTGCTTTTTATACAAGAAATATTTGTGGAAATATACCCTAAAAATTGGGAAGAGAAACTGGGGAAATAGGATGAGCAGGAAAGGAGCATTTGCTTGTCACTGTCAGCCTTCTTATATTGCATAAAAGTTTGCCATAGGGTATAGGACGTTTTTATTTAACATAAATAGGCAAGTGGTTGGATGGATGGTGAATGAGGAACAATCTAAAGCAATTGCTTAAATCCGCTATTGTGATTAGGTTTGGTGTGTTGGTCATCGTATCACGAGAGGGTGACTAAACCTCATTTTCAGTGTCAGGAATGGACAGGTATCTCTTTCCTCTTCATAAAAAAAAAATAGGAGCTATCAAAAGTTTATATTTGGATCTGTTAGAAATTATTTACTGGATCAGATCAAGTCCCTCCTCAACCTTCCATGTCAGATCACTTATAAAGAGAGAAAGGGCAGGGTAGCATCATCTGGTCACCTGTAAAGACAGAAGAAGTAGCCCCAGGGAGTGGAATAGGGACAGGACAAGACTGTGAGCTCCCTCAGGGCTCAACCGAGTTCATGTCATCATTGCAGCAGGCGCTGAAGTTCTGAGAAGTGGCTCCATGAAGCATCTTACATGGAGATTAGGTTCCAAAGTCAGCATCTAAAGCAACGATGTCGTGAGACCAACATGAGCTTCCAATTCCATTCACCCCAGAGTGCACACCATCTCTCAGCAGGTCCAGCAAAGCCTGTTTTAATTCCAGCGTAGAAAGAGATCCGAGTCTCTGATTGTACAGCCAGTGAGGTCGCTGAGCAGTGTTTAGGGGCCATGGTGTAAACCTAGAGCCACCCTTAACCTAGTGAGCTTCTCACAGTGGGGCAGGCGCTCGGGGACAGAGGCTAGAAGCTGCTGGCAGATGGACACACCCACCTCAGGCTCACTTCACCACATACACCATTGTAACTGGCTCACTGTTTCTTTCTTGCTCTCTTTTAATTTCATACATATGAATTCACATTATTTAATGTGACTCCAATTCAATGGTTGCTTATTGCTCAACGACTAAAAGGGAACATCTAACAGATAAAGAGGTAGATGACCCAGAACACCACCACCCCCACTGTCATAGAAAATATAGTCATAGAAATAAAAAGGAGGTATTAATAATTGTGATTTACCTGCAATTCCACTGTTGGAGGTGAGCTGGAATAAGATCATGATAACCCAGGGAAGAAGACAACTGCTGAGACATCATCTTCATGTCACTAATTAAACAACATCAAATAAGTAGATACTGACCATTTGAACTGCAAGAACTTCAGGACATTGGCCAGAGTCATCTCAAAGCCATCAGTTTTCCTCCTGAAGCCCTCGAGGAGAATTGGAGGGGGCAGCATAGATTGAAAGGACAAACAGAGCATTTACTAAGCAAAAACAATGTGTCAGGCGGGATACCGGGATCTGGGCAGAACCACCGTGGAAGAAAAACCAAGATCACCAGTTTCCAGGAGTCTACTGTCCAACGGAAGCCATAGGGAGATGGGCAAGTACTAACACCACACTTCAGTGTGTAGCATAACAAATGTAAGTGCAGAGAGGAGGGAGCAACTATGTCTCTTGAAAGGAGAACCCAGGGAAGTGACGTTTTTTTCAGCCCAGCTTGGCTCCTTCACAGCACCTACTGCCAGGACACACCCCCTGCAAAGCCATTTCTGGACTGAGATATGCACCGCTGACCCTAAACTTCCCCCATCTCTGCCATCCTAGTCACAGGTTCTCCACGATGTCTCAAGCCCTATGCTCACTCGGTTCTCTGTCTTTGATCATGGCATGGCCTTGACTCCTCCAGACCACCACTGAACTGTCCATCCCGGCAGAGCTGCTCAGAGCATCGCCCCTGATGCCCTGTAGGGCTCTCCCTACTCCAGGGACACTCCTTCCTCACACTCATCCCCCACCAGGGTGACACACAAGCACATTCAAGCTGGTCCTCCAAGTCAAATAGGAGTTTACTGAGTGGAGAAGAGGCATGGCTTTGCAGGTAGAGGGAGGTGTGTGGAAAGGGGCCAAGGTGCAAAGCAGTGTGAGTGTGGGGATTCAGGAGAGCCTCTGTGGTTGGCACATATGGTGGACGGCAGGGTCTGCACGGAGGGATGACAGCCCTGTTCATCAGTTTCACATGAACAAGCTGTCCATTTTCCTGCTTCTAATCTCTCCCCTCTCCAACTCCACCTGCACATCTCTGCCGAATGAAGCTTTGAAGTTCCCTAAAATACTGCTTTCACCAAATTACTCAAGGAACTTCGGAGTCTCTCTGCTTGTGGAGTCAAGTCCAAGCGCCCTACCCTGGATTTCTGGGCATTTCGGTTGGTTCCATGGCACCTGCTCATTATTCTCCAGCAGAAGTTCTCCAAGGCATGCTCTTCTCCAGCAGGGAGATCATCTCATTGCCTCCCACACATGTCAAGGTCACCCCTGCCTCCAGGCCTTTGCTGATTCTGTCCTCCAAGTCTGGAAAGACCTCAAGCCGCTTCTCCACAATCAATTTACTTTTTCTCGTGATCCAGCTGGAATCCCACCTCCTATAGTAAGCTTTACTTGACTATTCCAGTGCTCTTCCCTTCCCATCAATTAAGTCCCTCGTTTAATGTGTCATTTAAAGCTTGTGTTTCCTTATTTATTTTCATTTTGGAATATCTGTCCATTGGTGAAAGTGGGGTGTTAAAGTCCTCTGTTATGATTGTGTCACTGTCGATTTCCCCTTTTATTGCTGTTAGCATTTGCCTTATGTATTGAGGTGCTCCTATGTTGGGTGCATAAATATTTACAATTGTTATATCTTCTTCTTGGATTGATCCCTTGATCATTATGTAGTGTCCTTCTTTGTCTCTTGTAATACTCTTTATTTTAAAGTCTATTTTGTCGGATATGAGAATTGCTACTCCAGCTCTTTTGATTTCCATTTGCATGGAATATCTTTTTCCGTCCTGTCACTTTCAGTCTGTATGTGTCCCTAGGTCTGAAGTGGGTCTCCTCTAGATAGCATATATATGGGTCTTGTTTTTGTATCCATTCAGCCAGTCTATGTCTTTTGGTTGGAGCATTTAATTAATTGATTTTAATTAATTTAATTAATTAAATTTAATTAATTAATTTAATTAATGTAAATTAATTTAATTTACATTTATGGTAATTATCGATATGTATGTTCCTATTACCATTTTCTTAATTGTTTGGGGGTTGTTATTGTAGGTCTTTTCCTTCTCTTGTGTTTCCTGCCTAGAGAAGTTCCTTTAACATTTGTTGTAAAGCTGGTTTGGTGGTGCTGAATTCTCTTAACTTTTATTTGTCTCTAAAGGTTTTAATTTCTCCATCAAATCTGAACGAGATCCTTGCTGGGTAGAGTAATTTTGGTTATAATTTTTTCTCTTTTGTCACCTTACATATGTCCTGCCATTCCTTTCTGGCTTGCAGAGTTTCTGCTGGAAGATCAGTGTTAACCTTATGGGGATTCCCTTGTATGTTATTTGTTGCTTTTCCCTTGCTGCTTTTAATATTTTTTCTTTGTATTTAATTTTTAATAGTTTGATTAATATGTGTCTTGGCATGTTTCTCCTTGGATTTATCTTGTATGGGACTCTCTGCACTTCCTGGACTTAATTGACTATTTCCTTTCCCATATTAGGGAAGTTTTCAACTATAATCTCTTCAAATATTTTCTCAGACACTTTCTTTTTCTCTTCTTCTTCTGAGACCCCTATAATTTGAATGTTGGTGCATTTAATGTTGTCCCAGAGGTCTCTGAGACTGTCCTCAATTTTTTCATTCTTTTTTCCTTATTCTGCTCTGCAGTAGTTATTCCCACTATTTTATCTTCCAGGTCACTTATTCGTTCTTCTGCCTCAGTTATTCTGTTATTGAATCCTTCTAGAGAATTTTTAATTTCATTTATTTTGCTGTTCATCATTGTTTGTTTGAGCTTTAGTTCTTCTAGGTCCTTGTTAAACGTTTCTTGTATTTTCTCCATTCTATTTCCAAGATTTTGGATCATCTTTGCTATCATTACTGTGAATTCTTTTTCAGGTAGACTGCCTATGTCCTCTTCATTTGTTTGGTCTGCAGGGTTTTTACCTGCTCCTTCATCTGCTGCTTATTTCTCTGACTTCCCATTTTGCTTAACTTACTGTGTTTGTGGTCTCCTTTTCACAGGCTGCAGGTTCATAGTTCCTGATGTTTTTGGTGTCTGCTCCCAGTGGGTAAGGTTTGTTCAGTGGCTTGTGTAGGCTTCCTAATGGAGGGGACTGGAGCCTGTGTTCTGGGGGGTGGGGCTGGATCTTGTCTTTCTGGTGGGCAGGGCTGCATCCAGTGGTGTATTTTGGAGTGTCTGTGAACTTTATATGATTTTAGGCAGCCCCTCTGCTAGTGGGTGGGGTTGTGTTCCTGTCTTGCTAGTTGTTTGGCATGCGACGTCAGCACTGGAGCTTGTAGTCCATTGGGTGGAGCTGGGTCTTAGTGTCGAGACAGAGATCTCTGGGAGAGCTCTCGCTGATTGATATTATGTGGGTCCAGGAGGTCTCTGGGGGTCCAATGTCCTGAACTTGGCTCTCCCGCCTCAGAGGCTCAGGCCTGACACCAGGCTGGAGCACCAAGACCCTGTCAGCCACACAGCAGATGAGTGGTTTATTACTGAGAATATTAAAGCACAGGAACCAACAGCCAGATGAAGAGATTCATAGGGTGAGGTCAAAAACAAAGAAACTTCAGTCCTCTTAGAGTTTGGAGCCCAGAACGGTAGCATGTGGAGGCATTCTGCTTCACCAGCCTGGAAGCTCTCTGAAACCCCGCCTTTTGGATTTTAATGGTGGTTGCATATAGGGCTTAGTACAGGACATAGCACAGCAATACTTAGAATAATTGCAAGGTTTTTTTTTCCTAAAACTAAGTAAACTCCATATGGTAAACATCAGTTATGCATTAATTAGCACTTAAGGCTTTGATTTTAAAGATTTGGAATATGGAACACTATCCTTAAAGTTCCTAATCGTTAATATTCTACAATATGGAGGTCATGTGACAATAAAAGAAATCATGGGATCCTCAGTGATGAAAAAAAGGGGAAAACTTCTCATTTAATCCAACCTCTTAATTTTTCAGAGTCCGAAGTCACTGGAGAAGCCATAAGGCACAGATCCTACCCCCCTCATCTGGTTGCCTGCTAAGGTAGAGGCATTAGAATAGGAATCAGCTCCTACACATCTTCAGGATGTGAGAACATTCCCCTGGATGGATTAGGAATCTGGTCAAATGTAGAAATTCTGAGTTTTTTTGGCTTTTGAATCTGATTTGATGTCAAGCAAAACAACTGGGTGAAATATTGCAGGTCTGCCCCTGACCCACCTCCTTCCTTTACTCACCATCATCAAAGTCAACAGGCATTTATTAATAAGCATGTATGCCTGACACTGTGCTTGGTTCTTTGCAGGGGAAATGCAAGATTCCTTGACCTGTGGGAGTGGACAAGCTCAGGCAAAGCCTTGCTGAGCTATTCCAGGCAGCCCCAGGGAGGAATAAGAGGTGGAGGGGAGAGGAGGAGACAGAGAAGGGGCCAGGATCCCAATCCGGAGTGGAGACTGAGAGTGTGGACAGTACCTGATAAGATCAACCTGGGCTACAGTCTTGCAGGCTGCGTGGGGGATTAACAACTCCATGAACTAGAGTCCTATCTACACTCTTCTTTATGCTAATCATTTGCTGGATGAAGTACAGCATTGTGTTCCACCCAATGTATTTCAAGCTGGAGTTCAGGTTGAACCTGACTCCCCAGGGAGAAGTCTATCAAATCCGAAAAATGCTTAATTTAGTCATAGGCAGTAATAGTGCCCCCAATAAGGCTGAACCTTTTGAAAGGAATTATCTTTCAGAATGGTTGCTTACACACACACACACACACACACACACACACAAAAAAAAAAAAAAAAAAAAAACCACCTCCCTGGATTTATAAATTGTGCTTCTTGGCTACAGACCATGTCACTGATCTCTGGGGTTATACATGCAGGCCCAGGGTAAATTCATTGAGAGAAAGAGAGCTAAAGGAAACCAAATATAAATGTAACTCCTTTTAAGGTGACCTGGAGGCCTTCCTGCAGGAGGTGTGGTTTGTCAGGAGCTAATTACAAGTCCCAAGCTCTACCTTGTTCGTGAATATAGTTATAGAACCAAGTACTCAGAAAGTGTAGGCATTCTTCTGGGAAGAGAAAAGTAACTTTCTGGTGTCTTAACAATAATTAGACTGGGGAGAACCTGAGAATTCTGTTTTGTTCACCCTTTGTCATTCTTTCCATCTACACGTCTTTAGATCAATTTTTAGAATCTCTAACATATGGCATTTATTTTCTCTTCTCCATTCGGGGGCAGGGTGCATTCATAGCTCTTCCTCAAGCTTCTCAGCCCCACTTCCCCAGCCTCTGTGAGGCCCAAAGGGGCCCAAAGTTTCCCTAGTTTTGACAAAATGTTATCCTGGAACTCAGAAACCAGAAAGTAAGCAAAATGAAACCCCTAACCCGGTCCCTGGAGAAGGACAGGCTGCTGTGAGCCCAGAGGTTGCCTGCCTTGCCCACCCCCCCACTCTCCCCCTCCCCCACAAAGCCCAGGCTCCTTCCTCCCCAGGGACGGGGATGGCCCCCACCCCCCCCCCCAGCCTCGCTCCTGTCACCCGCCTGGAGGAGTTAAAACAAACAGTCTTTTGGAAACTCAGTGAAAGAAAACGGCTGAGTCAGGCCTTCTGTTTAAATAGTCCCCACCTGTTCTCCCGGCCCTGGCCTCCCCCGCTCCCACCCTGGGCTCCCCCACTTCCCTTTCTCTTTTCTTTCTTTTCCCCTTTGTTGCTCATTTTCAAAAGAGCAGAGTTGACAGCTCTTGCCTTGAGCAAAGCCAACCCCGGGAGCCAGCCAGGAGCCACCTCGTGCTGCTGACCCAGCGCTCTCTCCCCGTGGCTCCCTCACCACAGCCTGCACGTGGCTGGGTGCGGTCAACGGGGAGGGGGAGAGAAAGGGGGGCCGTAGTTCCCAAGAAAGAGAGCCCCATGCCCTCCCTTTACCCTCCCCTCCCCCTCCCCTCCCTTCCCCCTCCAACTCCCCCACCAAGACCCAGCACCCAGGCACCCTCTACCCGGCATCCAGGCACCCTCTGCCCAGCAGAATTCGTGAAGCCTGTGGAAGGGGAGACATGAGAGAGAGGGTGTGAGAGAGGACAAAGGAAGACAGACAGACCTTTACCGAGGGATGTGCCGTCTTATCTGGAACCCTCAGTGGCCCCATACACTTGATGCTGTGTGTGAAACTAACCTCTTGGCACTGGAGGAGATGATTTAGTTGCCCATATTCAAAAACATACAAAATGTTTCCAAAGTGGCATAAGCTGAGTTAGAGACAAAGCCCTGAACCCACTAACTGCCTTCAGGGCACATGTGCAGGTTTCTAGAACTCCCCTGTGCCTCCTTGGAAGGCAGCAACATCTCCAAGTCTGTTGCTGGTTCTGTAAGTCAAAAGCATTTTTTTTAATTAAATTGTCTTACAACTGCACATGAATCTACAGTTCTGAGAAAATAGGAGGTTCATGTACAGTTATAAGAAATAATACAGAGAGATTTCCTGTGCCATTTACTTAAGTCCCACAGTGTTACATCTTGCAAGACCATAGTACACTATCACAACTAGGATGCTGCTATTTCTACAGTCAAGATATAGAACATTTCCCTCACTACAAGGGTCCCTTGTCTTGCCCTTCTAGAACCACACCCACCTCCTCCCATTCTACCCACTCCTTAACCCCAGGCAACCACCAATCAGCTCTCCATCTCTAAAATTCTGTTATTTCAAGAATGTTATATACCTTTGCATCAAAAAGAATAAAATACCTAGGAACAAACCTACCTAAGGAGGAAAAAGACCTGTACTCCAAAAACTATAAGATGCTGATGAAAGAAATTGAAGATGACACAAACAGATGGAAAGATATACCATGTTCGTGGATTGGATGAATTAATATTGTCAAAATGACTATACTACCCAAGTCAATCTACAGATTCAATGCAATCCCTATCAAATTACCAATGGCATTTTTCACAGAACTAGAACAAATTTTTTTTTAATTTGTATGAAAATGCAAAAGACCCCAAATAGCCAAAGCAATCTTGAGAAAGAAAAATGAAGCTGGAGGAATCAGGCTGCCTGACTTCAGACTATACTACAAAGCTACAGTAATCAAGACAGTATGGTACTGGCACAAAAACAGAAATATAGATCAATGGAACAGGATAAAAAGCCCAGAAATAAACCCACACACCTATGTCAATTAATGTATGACAAAGGAGGCAAAAATATACAATGCAGAAAAGACAGGCTCTTCAATAAGTTGTGCTGGGAAAACTGGACAGCTACATGTAAGAGTGAAATTAGAACATTCTCCAACACCATACACAAAAATAAATTCAAAATGGATTAAAGACCAAAATGTAAGACCAGATACTATAAAACTCCTAGAGGAAAACATAAGCAGAACACTCTTTGCCATAAATTGCAGCAATATCTTTTTGGATCTGTCTCCTAGAGAAATGGAAATAAAAACAAAATAAACAAATGGAACCTAATCAAACTTAAAAGCTTTTGCACAGCAAAGGAAACCATAAACAAAATGAAAAGACAATCCTCAGAACGAGAGAAAACATTTGCAAATGATGCAACCAAAAAGGGATTAATCACCAAAATATACATCTTCTACAGCTCAATATCAAAAAAACAAACAACCCAATAAAAAAATGGGCAGAAGCTCTAAACAGACATTTCTCCAAAGAATACATACAGATGGCCAAGAGGCATATGAAAAGATGCTCAACATCACTAATTATTAGAGAAATGTAAGTCAAAACTACAATGAGGGCACATCCCTGGTGGTCCAGTGGTTAAGAATCCATCTTCCAATGGAGGGGATGGGGGTTTGATGCCTGGTCAGGGAACTAAGATCCCACATGCCACAGGGCAACTAAGCCCACATGCTCTAAAGCCCTCATGCCACAGCTAGAAAGCCCGTGCACCGCAACTACTGAGCCTGCCTGCCCTGGAGCCCACGTGCCACAACTAGAGAGAAGCCTGCGTGCTGCAACGAGGAGCCCATGTGCTGCAACAAAAGATCCTGCATGCCACAACAAAGATCCCACATGCTGTAACTAAGATCCGATGCAGCCAAATAAATAAATATTAAAAAAAAAAAAAAACTACAATGAGGTATCACCTTACACTGATCGGAATGGCCATCATCAAAAAGTCTACAAGTAATAAATGCTGGAGAGGGTGTGGAGAAAAAGGAACTCTCCTACACTGTTGGTGAGAATGTAAACTTGTTCAGCCACTGTGGAGAGCAGTATGGAAGTTCCTTATAAAATAAAGCTACCATATGATCCTGAAATGCCATTCCTGGGCAGATGTCCAGAGAAAACTCTAACTTGAAAAGATACATGCACCCCAATGTTCATTGCAGCACTATTTACAATAGCCAAGACATGGAAGCAACCTAAATGTCCATCAACAGATGAATGGATAAAGAAGATGTGGAATATATATATATATATAAAATGAAGTATCACTCAACCATAAAAAAGCATGAAATAATGCCATTTGCAGCAACATGGATGGACTTAGAGATTATCATACTAAGTGAAGTAAGCCAGACAGAGGAAGATAAATATCACATACCACTTATATGTGCAACCTAAAAAGAAAAAAGATACAAATAAACATATACAAAATGGAAACAGACCCACAGACATAGAAAACAAACTTATAGTTACCAAGGGGGAAAGGGGGGAGAGATAAATTAGGAGCTTGGGATTAACATATACACACTACTATATATAAAATAGATAACCAACAAGGACCTACTGTATAGCACAGGGAACTATACTCAATATTTTGTAATAACCTATAAGGGAAAAGAATCTGAAAAAGAATTTGAATCACTTTGACCGAATCACTGAATCACTTTGCTGTACACTTGAAACTGGCAAAACATTGTAAGTCAACTATACTTCAAAAAAAAATTTTTTTAAGAATGTTATATAAATGGGGTAATACAGTAGGAAAACTTTTGAGATTGCTTTTTTATATTCTGCATAATTCTCTAGAGATTGATCCAAGTAGTTGTGTATATCAAACGTTCCCTCCTCTTTCTTGCTGAGTAGTTTTCTATCATATGGACGGACCGCAATTTGTTTAACCATTCACCTGTTGAAGAACATCTGAGTTGTTTCCAGTTTTTTCCTATTACAAAGAAAGTTGCTGTAAACATTCTTTATATATATATAATTTATTTATTTGGCCGTGTCAAGTCTTAGTTGCAGCACACGGGCTCTTCGTTGTGGCACATGGGCTTCTCTCTAGTTGTGGCACGCGGGCTCAGTAGTTGCAGCGTGCAGGCTTACTTGCCCCACAGCATGTGGGATCTTAGTTCCCCAACCAGGGATCGAACCACGTCCCCTGCATTGGTAGGCGGATTTTTAACCACTGGACCACCAGGCAAGTCCCTAAACATTCATTTTTATGTGAAGATAAGCCTTCATTTCTCTGAGTAAATGCCAATTGCTGGGTCCTATGGTAATTGCATGTTTAGTAGTACACCTTTTAAAACTCTTCTCTAAAACTACCCCTTATGCACTTCTAGGAGTGTTCCAGGCTGGAAGGTAAGCAGAAGTAGAGCTACAAGTAGAAGGAGGATGTCTGTGAGACCTTAATTCATGGAGCTGAGTTGCTGCCAAAACACACAGCCTGTGCCTGCACTGGATGGTGAAAGTGGACCAGGAGAAAAACCAAGTATGGAAGGCAGAATAATGGCTCCCGAAGATGACCATGCCCCAATCCCCAGAACCTGTGAGTTACATGGCAAAGAGGAGTAAAGTTTGCAGATGGAACTAAGGTTACTAAACAGATGACTTGAGATGGAAGAATGGATGATATGCAAGTGGGGCCAATGTAATCACAGGGTCCTTAAAAGTAGAAAAGGAAGGCAGGAGAGTCAGAGAATGATATGACTGTGGAAAAGGATCCTCAAAAGATTCAGTGTTGCTGGTTTTGAAGAGGGGGAAGGCAATCTTGAGCCAAGGACCTTGGTGGCTTCTAGAAGCTGGACAAAGCCAGGAAACAGGTTCTCCCCTATAAGCCTCTAGAGAGGAATGCAGTTCTGGTTTTTGTAGGCCAATGATTCTTGTGTCAGACCTCTGATCACAGAACTTTAAGATAATAAAATCATGTTTTTTAAGCCACCAAGTTTGTGGTAACTTGTTACAGCAGCAAATAGGAAACTAATACATCAAGTGACCTCTCCATGGGTTTCAGCCCTCGGAGTTCAACACTCCTGCTACTGAACAGAGCCTGTCTTATGAGGAGGGAGAAGGGAGAACATGGGACTGCTCTCATTTACAAGCCCCTGGTCTCTCCTTGTTTATCCACACACTTTCTGACTGGCCCCTCCCTTCCCACATCAGACCTGTTGCCTGTTGTCCCTTTCCACCAGACCTCACCACCCTCAGCCTCTCTGGGCCTTATCCTATCTCTCCCCAGACAGCATCTTCTGCATCAAAGACTCTGAGAGTGTTCATCCAGCAAACTCGAACCTCAGCCCATCCTGACTCATGCAAAAGATAAAGAAGTTTTGGGATTTGGAACTTGTCAGCCCACTGGGATCTAGCACTTAATTACAATAATATAAACCCATGGGTCCTGCCTCTCTTACAGCCAGACACTGCTCTGCAAAATCAGGCATTTGGTGTTGCATCAGCTTATTAATGAGCTGGGCTTTTTTCCCTCTGATAATGACCCTAGAAAGTGATGAGTCCAGAGTGTGGATGAAGGAGATCCAGAGAAATAAAGTCGAAACAACCTTTTCACGAGGATGCAAAAATGAAGTGACAATTCCCTAAATGAATCATTCTCAAGTGAAGAGTAAATCAGGATCAACAGGGAATTTTTTCAACCTATACACACATTCCACCCTCACCCACCTGCAAGCCCACACAACAGAGACACTCCCTACTCTATCAGAATTGTCATAATTCTATGAGGACCTAGCCTTGAGAGCTTCATCTGTGAGGGCATCAATATACAACCTAACCAATATGCAAATACATGCCTACAAGCCACCCCCAATACACATACACAGTTTTAATTTGATCCGCTCTTTTACCAACTAGTTAGGCTTTGGCAGCCAAGACTAAGAAACTGGTCTAAGGAGGAAGACTCCTCTAATTAATGGTCTCCCCTCAACTAAGTCCTCTCTCACCTGAATGTGGCATTCCTCACCCTGGCCCGTTTTCTCATTCTATACATAGGGTTGGGCAATAGGAACTAGAAAAAAAGAATGGATGAATTGTCAAAACCCCAGAGATTTCCAGAGATACAACCAAAGAAATATCTACAGACAATAAGACCTCTGAAACACCAAGAATACCTCACTCATTCATTTTACAAATATCTGTTTAGCAAAGACATAAGAAGTGTCATCCTAGGTCATGTAAGTTAGATGTAAGCTAACTTACATCTGACCATATGCTGGAGCCAGCCATCACAGGCTGGGACAGTGGTGCTCAGCCACTATCCCCCGACCTTCACCAGTGAGCAACCGAATCTGAATAAGTGTGATATTTATTTTTGCTGCACTGGAGTATACACGCTGGTAGGGCAGTGATGGTCATGTAGTTCTCTGAGCTGACGATATTGGGTGACTCAGTTTAGCAAGTAGTACAGCTTGCTGTGGGTAAGGGGACTGTCTTAGTCTGCTTGGGCTGCTGTAACAAAATACCATAGACTGAGTGGCTTAAACAACATTTATTTTCTCACAGTTCTGGAGGCTAGAAGTCCAGGGTTGCAGTATGGTCAGGTTCTGGTAAGAACCTTCTTTCTGGCTTGCAGGTGGCTGCCTTCTCATTGTGTGCTCACATGGCCTTTCCTTGGTGCCTGCACACGGGAATAGAGAGAGAGTTGATCTCGCTTCCTCTTCTCATAAGGATGCTAATCCCATCATGGGGGCCCCACAACTTCATCTAAACCTAACGACCTCCCAAAAGTCCCATCTCCAAATACCATTACATTGGGAGTTAGGGTTTCAACATATAAATCTGGGGGGACACACACATTCAGTCCATAACAGGGACAGAGGTTAAGTCCTGAGGAAGGAGCCCATGTTCAGTGGAACACATAAAAATCCACTGGAGAGAATGTAACAGAGTGTGTCAGGGTAATAGAGAGTTCTACTCATAAGGACCACAGCACTGAAAAGAACACAAGCCATTTACGAGGAGACTGGATGCTTTTATACATACTGAAAGACATTATTATACTGCTGTTGATGACTGCACTGTAGTCATTAACGGCTCATTAGTGCTATCTTGAGGTCTTTAATCACATCAAATGTATCTCCAATATGATGCCACAAGTACAAAAAAAAGGCTGGAACTTGTCCCCAAGTTAGGGACATAGTCCTACTCCACTAATTTCACTTAGGCTTTTCTGTGACCCACCTGTAGCACCTCTGGAAAGTAATCATCTCTATAGAAGGTATTAATGGCTCTGTAAAGTATGTGTCCTTTTAAATTCTTTTCTAACATTACCCATTTCGTGCTAGGGATGTTCAATTTTTCTCATAAGAAGGTGTCGAAAATCATATTCGTGTTTGTCCTCTTCCAACCCCGGAGAGCTTCATAAATATGCACCATATATAACTCCTCAGCCTCCATGGTTTCAGTGTGGGGAATCCTCTGTAAAAGCAGACAGAATGTCTTCCATACACTGGATTATGGGGTGAGCCTCTCTATTATTTTTACGTGAGACCCAGCAAGTAGCATGTTTTGGCATCGCAGTCTGTATGAGGAGGGCAGGGCAATGACTTCTGGTTTCGGTATCCTTCTTGACGAAGCTCAGCACCACATTGGCTTTCCTCCTGCCACACCTACTGGCCCTGTCTTCAGGAAACAGTCTGTAAAACTCTTAGTTTCTGTTTTTAGGGCTGTAAAATTCCAACGAAAGTTAAAGAAGTCCTGCCTGACCCTGAAGAGTCACGGTGAAGGATTTCCCACCTCTCGAATATGTGTAATGAATTTAACAGATTTTTTTGATTATAAAAGCAGTACATGTTCACTGTAGAAATGTGCAAAGTAAAGAAAAAGCACAAAAGAAAATAAAACTCATATTTTGTGTATGTATCTGTATATAAATATTTCAGCCTAATCAGGGACATACCACATCTCACCTGCTTTTTTGATATATCAGTAAGACTTGAACATTTCTCCTGTCAGTTATGTAGATCTTTGCCAACACAATTTTTTTTTTTTTGCCAACACAATTTTTTATAGTAGATGGCTTGCTATCCTATGGGTGTATCATGATTCATTAAACCTATCCTTTATTGTTGACTACTTAGTCCGTTTCTAATTTTTCACTGCCTCAAACTATCCTCTTAAAAGGTGTTGCATATTGATCCTAATCTATAATTCATTATAGAGGTAGAGATTATCAAACATAAAATGAGCCTTAAGCATGTTAATTTCATGAATATTGACAGGTAGCTAACTTACATCTATGTAAGTTGAGAACTATGATAGGAAAA